>NC_140643.1:9692888-10292888 GCF_978046115.1 Saccoglossus kowalevskii | reverse complement strand
TTTAATTGAGCGGATTTACTTATCAGCAAAATTAAAACCCAGTGAAAAATTAATGCATTGACAGTATATCAGCAAAATTTACATGTACAATGTATGTAATACATGTCACATATATGTATGAGTAAAGGTTAATGGCAGCCATTTCATAGGATACATGGCTGTCTTGTTGAATTACTAGCTGTCATATTTACTGTTGTTGATATAAAACAATCTTCATTTTTTGATCAACTAAAATCTTGTCTTTGCATTTATATAACAGTAACTGGTAGACCACCATGTGAAGGCCAGCTTAACCACCATATGAACACTGGTAGACCACCATGTGAACACTGGTAGACCACCATGTGAAGGCCAGCTTAACCACCATATGAACACTGGTAGACCACCATGTGAAGGCCAGCTTAACCACCATATGAAGATCAATTTGACCATCATGTGAAGACCAGTTTGACCATGTTAAGGCCAGTTTCAGTTCCAGCTATAAGACAGATCCAGTCTTCCGTCTTGAGTCGTTGTAGAAGAAAGTTGCAACCTTCATCAGAGATACTGCAGACATTGCCTGACTTGTATGAAATGTATGAAAACAGCAATGTGGTTTATCAGCAACCTAACGTGTGTTATTATCGTTTACCGGTAATCACATCATCAATCAGACATTACTCTACGATGAAAACAACGGACGCATATCAATATGAGATGTTTGATAGATCACTTGAATCCGACTTACTACAGGATGATACCAAGGACTGTGACAGGGATATCATACTGCTAAGGTTTCGTACTTTGGTAGATATGTGGAGAAGAGCCGGCTTATTTGTGCCTGAAAGCATAACTGATGAACAAATTGAAAAGTTGAGCAATATAGATAGTACAGTTGCAAGGAAAAGATACTTGAGAACACTCGCCAGGATTGAAAACTCCAGAAAATTGGAGCAGCTAAGAGAAAACGAGGCAAATGCCTCTCATGAGACAGAGAATAGAATACTGCTTGACATGACAAGTAAAGATATGTCTGATATGGAGATGTGGAATTTGGTTCGAGGAATGAGATTTGAACCGAATTTGGTTTTAGATTTTGATTATGAAGACTATTTGACAGAGAATGAAATTGAGATAGCAGTACGTCAATTGACAAATATTTTGAGTGCAATGAAATCACATTACGAACCGTTCCATATGCACTGGACTAATCTCAACCCAAGTGGCAGCTACAATTCAGAACTTCAACGAGTATTTGATATTGACATGGATAGAATAATTATAGACATTTCACATAAATCTTTTATGGATTTATTCCCCAAAGATAAACTAGTATATTTGAGTGCCGATTCGCCAAATGTTCTGACCCACTACGACCCAAATATGGTGTACGTTATAGGTGTTATGGGTGATTGTGGACGCAAGCCTGGTATATCGTTTTCAAAGTCGAAACGTTTTGATATAGCAAGTGCACGCCTGCCTCTTGATCAACACATCAAATGGAGTCAAGGTGGTAAAAACTTAACCATTGATCAGATGGTGAAGATAATGCTGGAATTGAAGAAAACGAATAACTGGAATAAAGCATTACAGCATGTACCAAGAAGAAAGATTGAACGTTTTTATGACTTAATGCAAACGAACAAACCATCCAACATACCGCAGATTATGGACTCACCAATTGGTAAATTTGCATTTAGTCGTGCATCTCGCATAGTCACTGATAACAATGGTGAGATTGATAGCAAACAGCATGCAATCTGGTACGGAAGAAATCCACATCCTGGAGAACAGGCTTCCTTTATTGCCAGACGAAGAGGAGTATCTTGGAATGATACAATACTACCAAACTTTTATGAAAGGCTAGCAAGAAATGAATTGAAGACTGCTGGACAGTCTGAGGGAAAGAGAAAAAAACGACGATCTTATCTTAAAGATTTGTTAGAGTAAAGCACAACTTGTTTTGCTTCATTATGTAATGGGTGATTTTCTGTTTACTACAAGATTCTCACATAATGTGTTAAGACGCTGACCGAATATCTTATTATAGCTCGAAATGTTAATCTTATTGAGGGGAATATGGCATTGAGATACTTCATCAAATGTGTATAGCACACCCCAAAAATACTTTCACTTTTGTCTACGTCACCATGTGATATTTTTGACGACGCTATGACCTTTGTTTGTCCTATTTTTATGTTTGATTTCACGCACAACCAGGATCTCGCAGTTAACTGGAAATGGTCTAACATGTAGAACTAATATTTAAATGTTACTGTCAACATTTAATGATTGGACTCACTGCGAAATGATAAAATCAGTTATCGCAAAAATCCTGAAAGTTAGCCTGCACTTCAAAAGGTCATGATATCTAATCACCAAACTAAACATAATTGTCATTGTTGTAATCATTTTTAAGTTTACATGACTTTGACACTTACAGGGGTCAGCGAGATGTTTTCTGCAGATCATTCTATGGGAATGTAACTTTAACCCTTTGTGTCATTGTCAACTTTTGACCTAGTCTACAAAATGATTTGGTCTAGTCTCCCCTCCCCTCCCCTCCCCTCCCCTCCCCTCATGAAATATAAATAAAATTTACAAACTTTTTGATCAAAATCTTAAAGAAATATCTGAAACTGCTGTATTCTCCAAAATGACGAAAAAATTGACTAAAAATATACAAAATGTGATAATATTTGCACTGAATTTTGGGTGTGAAATTATCTGGCACATGAAGGGTTACTGATAATAACATTCTTGAGAAGAAAATAGTTTACTCTGTGGAGCCCAGTAAAATTTTACGTTTTTCACTATCTAGCACTTTTGTGAAATTAATGTGGTTTATCGGTAATACCATTAAAGTATTTGAAAAATAACCTGTAACATCGTAGTGACCTTAATGCAATTTGCTTGTTTATTATTACAGTGGGATTATTATTCTATGTAATATCATAGACCTTAGAATACATTTCTAAGGACTATGTAATACAGAGCAGGTCACGGAGATGAAGCAATCTCAACTGGCTTCTACATGTATACATTGTAAGATATTGTCAATGCAAACAATTTCGGTAATTTAATTATTGATTCTATTCTGCCTGATTAGCACTATGCAGAGAAACATTAGATTTTACAGATAAGAAAAGTTGAATGATTTGCTGATCTAGATGGTTAAACATAGCATAATTATTGGAACCTTGCCTAGTACATTATAGTATATGAAATAGAGTACTGTATATGCTGTAGTAACACAGATAAACCAAAAATCACATTTGATGTGCTATGAATCATTAAAATATTACATTTTTATTTTGATCATTGGAACATGCACTACTAATAGAGCAAATATGGTAAAATTATTTTTATAAGAGTGTTTGTGGGATGTGTCAAATGGAGATCATTCAAATATACTTGATACAGAAAACGGTGTTCTATCAGATTTATTAAAAGTATTTTGAATATATATATATATTGTCAGAGGTACATTACTTGGGGTTTGCAACGCGCATAGTACTGTATGGTGACATCATGTCAAGATCCCATTAAAGTCTCATCTCGTAGATAGCGAGACTGGTGCTACGACCTTCTGACATGACACAGGCGGTTTGTAATAAAACAATAAAACATGTATTACCACATTCATAGTGAAAAAATGTAATACATCGAAAATGTACAGAATATAAAGTTATCGTAATCCGTCATATCGTATGCAGCTATTTTGGTCCACCTGGACGTTCCAGTATCCTAGTTACCTCGGGCATGCGCATTCGCATTTTCCTGAGTTGGAATGCTTATGCGAGAGCAAGATTGAAACGGGATCTTGGTATCATGTCACCATAGTTGCAAACCCCAAGTAATGTACCTCTGATATTATCAATTAATATACAAAAAACAATAGTTTACTGTTCTATAAAAAAGCTGTATCAGAATTTGTTCAAAACTTAATTGCACTTGTTCTAATGTCAAAGTTTTGTCTGATGATATTGACATGACCAATATGTGTACTGTAATAAATACAACAGCTACAGTATTTACAACATATCCACTTTGTCAATAACTGAACTTCACCAATTTATTTTGCTTATCATTAACTTTTCTTAGAGTATAACAGAATCTCACTTTTTTCCTGTATTATAACCATGAATACAGAAATTCATCTGTATAATTTTGGTGCTAATAAAGTCTTTCAATGTTTTACTCGTGCAGATTAACCTGCTTCTATATTGGTGTGATTCAATCTATTGTCCATGTACATGTACCCCCCTTAATAAAGTAACATGCTTTTAGGACAAAGTGTGCTAGTGTTAAAACGTGGTCAAATAATTGTTAGATGCAACGGAACCCCACGGTGATTGAATATAGACGTTACGAGTCGAGTTACATTGTATATGTTCTTAACACCTTATCACCATGGTTATATCTTGTAAATCTCACCTTTTCAAATGTGTATTTTTTGCAATCTTTGGATTTTGTGCTTTTTTAGCTAATTCAAGCTACAACAACACAAAATTTGCACTTAAGTATATGGCCTTACATTTGCCCAGTCATAAAAGTTTGCTAAGGACAATAAGGCACCAACCAAATGCTACTGAAATGAAATTATCATAAAGATACAGATCCTTGCTGGAATAAACTTGCATCCAGATTGGTCACATGACCAATAGTACAATTCTCGTAAACACACCCTTTCATAATGCAGACTGTAAACTTATCATAAATCTCCATTGTGTGTACAGCAAGTGTAAACCTACATTTTTAGTCCCTGTTTCAGGCGCAGTCTGAAAGGTGGACTATTAATTTTTATTTCCAGTTTCTGTTTTTTCAGAAATTCTGCAGCAGATATCGATGAAACTTGGCATGTTGATGAACAAGTTTCTGCCGAATATGCATGCATATGAATATTTTTCCAGATCTGAAAATCCTAAGTGGGTCTTTTTCATGATTTTCAGCCAAAACTACCTCTCCCAGCACCCCTGAGAGAGCAACTGAGCATGCTCAGAATAAATATTTTGCTTAGATTGTAATGCTTGTGTTTTTAGTGATGTCATGACCTGAATCGGTGACAGATGAACCATTACCAATCTCAGTGGAAACTGTCTGGCTACATTTTGATGGGAATTATAGTGGTGATACTGAAACAAACCCAGGTCCTGGTAATATACAAAGACCTGAATTAACAAAGAAGTTGTTATTAAAGGTACATCAAGGTTTACTCAGATTTATGAATGCAGTTTCTGAGATTTTGGACCCAGGTCAATGAAAGTTTTCAGTTATCAGATTAAGTACTTTAAGAATTAAATAACCACACTGTAGTGAGTGGAATCTTGTAAACATCACATCAATACCTACACATAGAAAGCGGTTTATTAATGACATTTCGGGTAAAATAATATATATATATATATGTTTTATTTTTTAGATTACAGTATACTTACTAGTCAGTTATACAATTAGTATTCACACAATATAGACTGACTTTTAATTTTTCTGATGAGTGAAATCCTTTAAATAAAATCCACAAAAACTTGTAAAATAACAATATCACCTATCCATAGTGTTGTACTGAAAAATGGTGAACTCCCAGGGAATATGATCCAAATCATCAAATTATAATACCACTTAAAATTGATAAATAATATAATTGGTTTTACAACTTGTATGTAAATTTCATTGCAGAAACTCTGAATGGCCTCACATTGTCACACACTAAGTGACAGGCCTAAATTACAATGTATACATCAACATATATATGAATTAGTGATATAATTTTAGAAATTTAATACAGGAACATCACATATCCAGTGTTCTGATACATGATAGGAGACAACACAGACCGATTTATGTAACACATTATTGCAGTATCAATTGTTGTCTATACTCTGCTATCACAATAGATCTCGTTGAGAGCGAGAGAATATACACACAATTTAGTTTTGTCTCTTAAATAGTTATTCTCTGCCTTTGTCATGTTGCATAGTTCATTGAAACAGTGGATAAAACCAACAAGAAAGATAATTGGATAATAACATTTATTCATAAAGCTGAGCTTCTGCACCAAAAAAACTGGAGTCCTGATGCCCATCAATTCAGAACTACCAATGTTTTTTACTCCACACAGTGTCATCAATGATACTAAATTTGATGTCACCACTGCCGTAATTCATAGAACCAAGCCTTGAGACTGACTGTAGAGTTTCTGGTATAATTTGGTTGTCTTTCCAGCTAGTTTCATTGATGTGTAAGCATACAATCTGTAATGTAAAACAAACTCATTTAGTGGCGAGTACAAACATGTGACAGGGATTTATTAGCATAATGTATTCACACTTTTTTTGAAATACATTTGTAAAGGATGGACACAGCTACACACTTCATACTAGAAAAAATGTAAAAAATTTTAAAGAACTATAAATTCGCATTGTAATAAGTGAAAAAATCTATCAAATGACAAAAACAAAGTATGAATAAGAGATACTCAAACTTGTTTCTATGGAAACAATGACTTGTTCCAAGTGTGTAACCGTACATTGGCAGCCATTTTGTAGATGAAAATTGTGAAACAAAGGCATTCTCTTCATCATTATAAATATTTATAGATTTGAAACAAAAGGTTTCTATCAGATTAAAATACAATCCTAGTTGGCTTAATTTTTTTTTTAAATTAAGCCACCTAGGATCTTATTTCAATCAGATTAGTTTTCTATTGGCTAATTGAATAACATTAAAACATTTTCGAATGACGATGTGCACAATTCTCATTGACTGGCTGGTTAGATTCGATTGTCATTGAAATTTATAATTTTTATAAAATATTTATTTATGTAGATATGTTCTTCAGAATTTAAAAACAGCCAATAACAAATAAATTATTTTAAAAGTTTTGCTTTCCAAGATTTAAAGCATCAATAGGGAGTTAATTTGTTGTGTGAGAACTTTACCATCTCAGGACACATGCTTCAAACTGAACAAATACTGTAATGCATCATTTGAAAGAAAACTATTTCAATTTCCACTGCTATAACATTTTGCAAAATCCATGAAAATGATTTTTTTTTAATACTGGTATATGTAATGTAATGTATGTAACATAATTATAATAAAAGTTTGCAACTTGTGGAGTACATCTTGTGAAGATATCAAGACATTCTGCAACCTTTGCTAGTATGTGCTAGTCACTTTATAGTACATTAGTGTGCATTGTTAATGAAATTATTTTTGCAAATTTCACTCATTTTCATCAAATATCATACACCAAATGCTAAATGATGCTTTGATAGTTCTATTAACATAATGTACCGATAACAACGGTTTATGGTGATTTGATTCTTATGTATATACTGCAGTACAGATACAAAATACAGATTTTAATTTTAAACAGCAATTTGCAAGAAACTATTCAATATTTAATGTGTAAATTAATTAACCAAATTCACCAGTAATCTCACATCAATTCTTAAATTATGTAATGAGAGCCATACTGGAATGGCGGCCAATATTTGAAATGAACATATACTGTAAAATCTGTATTTGAAACAGCGATTTCTATTAAAATGATACAATGCAACAAAGGGGGTTGCGGTTTCTATTAGAGTAAACACACATATGAGAATTGTGATTGCTTAATTTTTTTAAATGAATGGGCGAGACTTCTATTATGAATGCAGCTTATAATACAAATTTTATGGTGGTATTAATTGGCACACTTGATACAAATATCAAAAGTATTTCTGACAAATACCATAGCTGCAAATAAGGTCAATTCAACTCGTACCTACCTTACCAACTATAATTGTAGACCCTCCATATTTTGGTTTTCCAATATCCATGCTTGAATAGAGAGAACATTCTAGAGATAACGGTGATTCTTTGACGATTGGAGCTATTCCATATTTACTCGGTAATGCAGTGAAACCAACTTCATTAAATTCATCAATATGTGAATCATACTCTCGAGATGCTGGAAATGCAACGTATTATGCAATTTAATTAATGTGATTTGTTGCATTAAAGGGTGGTGGTTGCCATGACCACGTTATATATTGGTTTCATATGATGTATGCACTACATGTTAAAACACTGTTTGTATGACAACCATGCATCACACTTATTTACTATGAACTACCCTCATAAGGCAGTTACCGGAATTTGAACCTGTTGAACTGACCTCATTAATGTATTGGAACTCAAAATACACCTTGAAAGTGTAAAGTTATACCTACTGACCCTTTATCTAGATACTGCAAGTTTCAAGTCGGACCAAGGCTATATTAGAATTTATCTATGCACATACCAATGTCTATAACCAACACAATTGCCTAGAATCTATGTACATTATGAGGTCTATGACAACACAATTGCCTAGAATCTATGTACATTATGAGGTCTATGACAACACAATTGCCTAGAATCTATGTACATTATGAGGTCTATGACAACACATTTGCCTAGAATCTAAGTACATTATGAGGTCTATGACAACACAATTGCCTAGAATCTATGTACATTATGAGGTCTATGACAACACATTTGCCTAGAATCTATGTTATTCTGAGGTCTATGACAACACAATTGCCTAGAATCTATGTACATTATGAGGTCTATGACAACACAATTGCCTAGAATCTATGTACATTATGAGGTCTATGACAACACAATTGCCTAGAATCTATGTACATTATGAGGTCTATAACCAACACAATTGCCTAGAATCTATGTACATTCTGAGGTCTATGACAACACAATTGCCTAGAATCTATGTACATTCTGAGGTCTATGACAACACAATTGCCTAGAATCTATGTACATTCTGAGGTCTATAACCAACACAATTGCCTAGAATCTATGTACATTATGAGGTCTATGACAACACAATTGCCTAGAATCTATGTACATTATGAGGTCTATGACAACACAATTGCCTAGAATCTATGTACATTCTGAGGTCTATGACAACACAATTGCCTAGAATCTATGTACATTATGAGGTCTATGACAACACAATTGCCTAGAATCTATGTACATTCTGAGGTCTATAACCAACACAATTGCCTAGAATCTATGTACATTCTGAGGTCTATGACAACACATTTGCCTAGAATCTATGTACATTATGAGGTCTATGACAACACAATTGCCTAGAATCTATGTACATTCTGAGGTCTATAACCAACACAATTGCCTAGAATCTATGTACATTCTGAGGTCTATGACAACACATTTGCCTAGAATCTATGTACATTATGAGGTCTATGACAACACAACTGCCTAGAATCTATGTACATTCTGAGGTCTATGACAACACAACTGCCTAGAATCTATGTACATTCTGAGGTCTATGACCAGCACAAATGCATAGAAGCTATGCACATTCAGAGCTAATGACCTAATACATATGCCTAGAATCTATGTACATTCTAAGACATACAAAAATACCTAGAATCAAAGTAATAATAATAATCTTTATTGTAATCGTATCCTTATTAGGATCTTGACAAAAGTGTACAATAAAGTATAGAAAAAAAAAAAGAAGTAAAAATAAAAAAATAACATTAAACACATTAAATAAAATTAAAATACATGTAACTATTTAGATTTTGAGGCAGATGACATACTGTTTTTTTAATATTTTCTTCTCTCAGATTGAAACAGTTGTAAATATATTTCGACAGTTCTATTATAATTGACTCATTATCACTAGTCATTATGGCTATCATTTTTTCTTCATTTGATGTAATATTATTAAGATGTTTTGTCATGGTAATTAGGGGTTCTCTCACATTTGTGTAGAGTTTACATTTGAGCAGGAAGTGTTCTTCATCCTCTATTTCATTTTCATCACAGACTGGACATTTTCTGTCACTTATTTCTACATTACTGTATCTTCCCATTTCAATCTGCAAAACATGAGCACTTAGTCTAAATGTTGATAATGAAGATCGATGATGCGGGTTTTTTATTATATCTAAGTATTTTTCAGATGTAAAGTCCTTTTTTAGCTGCCTATAGGTACGAAGTTTATTTTTGTGGTTGATGCCTTTATTATCGTTGTTTAGAGTGTTCCTGGCATGTACTTTAAATTTGGTTATTAGTTTGTCAGTTATTTGTTCAATAAAGTTATCTTCTATGTTTTTATCACTCCATGCACTTTCCATGCTTGTATACTCTAGGCAATTTTTTATGCTGGATACCCAGTTTTGAGTGCCAGAATTGTCTAGAGCGATGCCAAGCTTGTACGCATCATATATTAGTGTATTATCAGGCATTTTTTTAATTCTAAGCCAATATTTCAACATTTGTTTGATGCCAGTGATAATTAATGGGTATCTCCCTAATTCAATTAAGCATGCAATGTTTGTTGCTCTACTATTGACCTTGAGTAGGAATTTGCAATATTTAATGTGCATTTAATATATTTAATATATTTATATTTAATATAAGTAAGATGTTATGCTATCAAGGTCAACTACAGAAAATTTGATTGGTTAATTCATATTATAAACTGTCAAGTACGTCATATATACCAATCTGTCACAGGGTGCTAGTTGGGTTGAGCTAAGGTTTCAAATTGTCCCAAACAAATGACACCCATAACACCCTTGTGAACTGGGTCCTTTAATAATTCGAAACTTAAGACAGTTGTATAATTTATATGCGACATAAACAACAAGTACACGCTACATGAGTAAGGTTTAAACAACGTACTTTATTCCACACACCTAAAAGATGGGCAGGAAATGCCTGACCCGTTACAAGGGGTAGTGGGGTACACGTTGTTTTGTTACACAAAAATATAACACTAGAAATATAATTCAGTAATAATATTGTAATATTTCCACGCGGGAAAAGGGTAGGCAAGAAATGCCAAACCCTCTATAAAGGGGTAGTGGATTACGTTATACTATTACGGGGAAATGCCTAAATCGATAATGTAAATAATTGTCTAACATAGAATCTTGCATGCATGCATAAAACTAAGAGACAAACGTACATAACAAACAACGGACGCAAATAATATACTGGCGATCGGACACAGCCCTACCTACATACAGTTTCTTCAAACTAGATGAAAACGGGTCTTTGCGTGATAACAGTGTATTTTCCAGCGAGTCTCTGCTAACGGTGGCGACGACGGTAATTACAAAACGCAGTCAGAAGCACTGTAGTCGTAGAATAAACGCTGCACACTCAGTCAAGCACGATACCAATCAATTACAGAGTTTATCTGTCCAATATTCGTAACTTGTAGAAGGAGAGTGGTCCGGGTGGATTCCTTTGCACCGCAGTACACCTCCGTAGCCAGTAACATAAATTAGAAGGCACATCCAGTTCAGAACCAAAATCGGGAATGTCATTCACTGGCGAGTTTCCCCACTCGTTAACTGCAGTAGGCCGGAATTGGCCAATAGAATTATCTTTATGATGCACATTCCGTAGATCACAATACATTAATTTGTATGACAATACACAGTGTATTGTTCTAACGTTACTTGCAAACGCGTGATTAGTAGACACGTAAAAAATGGTATACTGCCAGCAACGGCGAACCGACGTCCTCCAGAATAGATCACAAACTCCCATGATGCAATATTATTCAATGGCTTACTGTGGTACCTACAAGATCGGACATCAACATTTGATCACATGAACGTTCAGATCGGGTTCTATCAAAGTCCGCTTCCCTAGTGCTGACTAAAAGAAACATCTTGCCACTCTATATTTAACAATTATCTATCACCAAAAACAACATTGCCTATCTATCGCCGTAAGACAAACACAAAACGCCACCATCACGACATACAACATAAACATGATTCAATGTTTGACATTCGTGACACAATCATCAGTTCTAATCAAATGTACAAAGCGTAACAGATTGCCGAACAATTTAAGATCAGGTTCAATGACACAATGCTCCATTAGGTTTAAGTTCAATGTTACATCCTACCTTGGTAAGCCTTGTCCACAATAGGTAAACCTACGTGATTGACAACAAAATGACCAGTCTCCAGTATATTTACAAGGGTATCTTTCTTGTTATCATTATATTTCCTGTGAAAGTTATAAATTATCATGAAATAGAACAGACAGTACAAATGTTATAAAATCAGCCAACATTTACACATCACTTACTGAATTCTCCACTGACATACCAAACTCAGTGGGAAATGTCAGCAGACAATATGTTAATAAAGAACTCTTACTGGAATTCTTACATGCCAAATGTCCTACCAATCTACTCATACACAATAGGGCTGCCGACAATGGCCTACCCTTTAACCAAATGCCCTGCCCACCGATGCCAAATGGCCTGCCAACCCACCAATATCCCCTTGGCCTGTCAACTCACCCATGCCCCCTTGGCCTGTCAACTCACCCATGCCCCCTTGGCCTGTCAACTCACCCATGTCCCCTTGGCCTGTCAACTCACCCATGCCCCCTTGGCCTGTCAACTCACCCATGCCCCCTTGGCCTGTCAACTCACCCATGCCCCCTTGGCCTGTCAACTCACCCATGCCCCCTTGGCCTGTCAACTCATCCCCCTTGGCCTGTCAACTCACCCATGCCCCCTTGGCCTGTCAACTCATCCATGCCCCCTTGGCCTGCCAACTCACCCATGCCCCCTTGGCCTGTCAACTCACCCATGCCCCCTTGGCCTGTCAACTCATCCCCCTTGGCCTGTCAACTCACCCATGCCCCCTTGGCTTGTCAACTCATCCATGCCCCCTTGGCCTGCCAACTCATCCATGCCCCCTTGGCCTGCCAACTCATCCATGCCCCCTTGGCCTGTCAACTCACCCATGCCCCCTTGGCCTGTCAACTCACCCATGCCCCCTTGGCCTGTCAACTCACCCATGCCCCCTTGGCCTGTCAACTCATCCATGCCCCCTTGGCCTGTCAACTCATCCATGCCCCCTTGGCCTGTCAATTCACCCATGCCCCCTTGGCCTGTCAACTCACCCATGCCCCCTTGGCCTGTCAACTCACCCATGCCCCCTTGGCCTGTAAACTCACCCATGCCCCCTTGGCCTGTCAACTCACCCATGCCCCCTTGGCCTGTCAACTCACCCATGCCCCCTTGGCCTGTCAACTCACCCATGCCCCCTTGGCCTGTCAACTCACCCATGCCCCCTTGGCCTGTCAACTCACCCATGCCCCCTTGGCCTGTCAACTCACCCATGCCCCCTTGGCCTGTCAACTCACCCATGCCCCCTTGGCCTGTCAACTCACCCATGCCCCCTTGGCCTGTCAACTCACCCATGCCCCCTTGGCCTGTCAACTCACCCATGCCCCCTTGGCCTGTCAACTCACCCATGCCCCCTTGGCCTGTCAACTCACCCATGCCCCCTTGGCCTGTCAACTCACCCATGCCCCCTTGGCCTGTCAACTCACCCATGCCCCCTTGGCCTGTCAACTCACCCATGCCCCCTTGGCCTGTCAACTCACCCATGCCCCCTTGGCCTGTCAACTCACCCATGCCCCCTTGGCCTGTCAACTCACCCATGCCCCCTTGGCCTGTCAACTCACCCATGCCCCCTTGGCCTGTCAACTCACCCATGCCCCCTTGGCCTGTCAACTCACCCATGCCCCCTTGGCCTGCCAACTCATCCATGCCCCCTTGGCCTGTCAACTCACCCATGCCCCCTTGGCCTGTCAACTCACCCATGCCCCCTTGGCCTGTCAACTCACCCATGCCCCCTTGGCTTGTCAACTCACCCATGCCCCCTTGGCCTGTCAACTCACCCATGCCCCCTTGGCCTGTCAACTCACCCATGCCCCCTTGGTCTGTCAACTCACCCATGCCCCCTTGGCCTGTCAACTCACCCATGCCCCCTTGGCCTGTCAACTCACCCATGCCCCCATGGCCTGTCAACTCACCCATGCCCCCTTGGCCTGTCAACTCACCCATGCCCCCTTGGCCTGTCAACTCACCCATGCCCCCTTGGCCTGTCAACTCACCCATGCCCCCTTGGCCTGTCAACTCACCCATGCCCCCTTGGCCTGTCAACTCACCCATGCCCCCTTGGCCTGTCAACTCACCCATGCCCCCTTGGCCTGTCAACTCACCCATGCCCCCTTGGCCTGTCAACTCACCCATGCCCCCTTGGCCTGTCAACTCACCCATGCCCCCTTGGCCTGTCAACTCACCCATGCCCCCTTGGCCTGTCAACTCACCCATGCCCCCTTGGCCTGTCACCTCACCCATGCCCCCTTGGCCTGTCAACTCACCCATGCCCCCTTGGCCTGTCAACTCACCCATGCCCCCTTGGCCTGTCAACTCACCCATGCCCCCTTGGCCTGTCAACTCACCCATGCCCCCTTGGCCTGTCAACTCACCCATGCCCCCTTGGCCTGTCAACTCACCCATGCCCCCTTGGCCTGTCAACTCACCCATGCCCCTTTGGCCTGTCAACTCACCCATGCCCCCTTGGCTTGTCAACTCACCCATGCCCCCTTGGCCTGTCAACTCACCCATGCCCCTTGGCCTGTCAACTCACCCATGCCCCCTTGGTCTGTCAACTCACCCATGCCCCCTTGGCTTGTCAACTCACCCATGCCCCCTTGGCCTGTCAACTCACCCATGCCCCCATGGCCTGTCAACTCACCCATGCCCCCTTGGCCTGTCAACTCACCCATGCCCCTGTAAGCCCTCTCTCAGTGACCCTCTAATGACCTTTGTAACCAGTGACAAAGGGTCTCCCTAACGTCACAGTAGAGTCACTCGAAGCAGACAAATTTATAACACAGGTTCGGGTTATGGCATGGACAGCTTCACTGATATTTACGAGTGCAAGGGAGGTGTATGACCAAACACACATGAAATAGTTTCTCACAAAAAAATGATTTAATTAATAACAATAAAAAATTGCACACTGGCTAACTATACACAACATCAATATAGTTTAGCCTAAAGCAGCAAAAGGTGTACACTAGACTTAGTAATTTCAGATCAGAAAATACTAAATGCCCAATACAATTTCTCCTATCAGTAACAGGAATCCACTCAAAATTTACAACTTACCACAATGTCAGTAAGTATAACAATTTAGTACTCACCCTTTAACAAATAGGCCAAACATAAGAATAGTTAAAGGGGTCTACGTAAGATATACCACAGAACAATCTATGTTTAGTTCTCAATACAGGAATATGTAACAAACGTAATAGAAATACGGTTTATGCTCCCTAACGCTTAAACGCACAAACCCGTATAACAACAATTTTAGCCGGAATGGCCGAAAATGTAAAACAGAAAACTGAGCGCGCGGTACGCTGAATAGTGCGACGGAAAGGCCAAATATACTTCAGTCGCACAGACAATGAAAACGTCAAAACACACGATAAACGCTAAGTAGCCAGATTCATTGAACAATCAAGAGAAAATCACTATAAATGCAACAAGTTATTCACTGAATCCGGTACTCCCGAAACTCTTCACTGATAGTGTACTCTATAGGGCGGTAAATTCAAAGAACGATAAAATACACTATGTCGTAACAAAAATTAAAATTATACGTTACAATAAAAACAACTCATACGGGGAAATTACTAAGGAACCTTAGATTATAAAACATATGGCATGCACTATCGAAATGGGTCCAACTGAAGTTTTTATGGACACAGTATACGGGACTCACGTATCTTCAACGGCGGTTCTGTCGGTCCACAAACTTGATTTCTTTGTGCACAATAAACGATGCTTGAAAAACTTCAAAAGATCTGGAATTTCTGTCACATCCATGCTGAGTTTCTCTGCAGCTTGATTATTGACTTTCCGAGCACATAGTCCGTCAAAAATGTGGAAATATTCAAAATGTTCCGGAGACTTCTTGTCGCACGTCAGCTCACAACATCCGCCATAACAACCGCCCGCCTCCGTCTCGCTCTTAGGTAGGCTCGTACCAATTGCAAGAAGGCCGGGGGACCAATCTAAAATCCCTGCAACTCTAAATATTTAAACCCTAACTACGAAATTTATATCATCTAAAATTATAATAATACTATAAAATATTACAACCTATGGAGCAAAAAAAAACAACGCGCTGACACAATACAAAGTCATTAGCGGTGCGCAGCAAAACCCTCTAAAAAAAACAACTGGTCATACCCTACGCGTGTTGAAATCATGACGTCACTCACATAGCAACTTTCCAAGACCAACTTGTCAACAAAAGTCACGCCGTTCAGCCCATACTGCGTCAAATTAGAACACACTCATAAATTTTATAACACAAGAAAATTCCCTATCAAAATAGCATGATAATGAACAAAAGAAATACTGCTTACTCCTAGGAATATACAAGACAAATATATAAATAACTCAAAATATAAATATAACTCAAAAACTAAGTCACCGACATAATTTATACAAATTATCCTTGACACCAGAAAGATCTTCAAAACAAAACGCGCTGGTTAATACAACTCAATGCTGACTAAATAATAAAAATGAGGGTCTCGTTCACAATACAAAATGAACTACTCTAGGTGATTTTAACCCAATCATGAGTGGCCTACCTACACTAATATCCTCCTTTGAGGACAACAAATTAACCCCATGGGTCTAATACCCATTGGCGCAAGTCGACAGAAGTCGTGGTTACACCCCCTTGGCCTGTCAACTCACCCATGCCCCCTTGGCCTGTCAACTCATCCATGCATGCCCCCTTGGCCTGTCAGCTCACCCATGCCCCCTTGGCCTGTCAACTCACCCATGCCCCCTTGGCCTGTCAACTCACCCATGCCCCCTTGGCCTGTCAACTCATCCATGCCCCCTTGGCCTGTCAACTCACCCATGCCCCCTTGGCCTGTCAACTCACCCATGCCCCCTTGGCCTGTCAACTCACCCATGCCCCCTCGACCTGTCAACTCACCCATGCCCCCTTGGCCTGCCAATACACCCATGCCCCCTTGGCCTGTCAACTCACCCATGCCCCCTTGGCCTGCCAATACACCCATGCCCCCTTGGCCTGTCACCTCACCCATGCCCCCTTGGCCTGTCACCTCACCCATGCCCCCTTGGCCTGTCACCTCACCCATGCCCCCTTGGCCTGTCAACTCACCCATGCCCCCTTGGCCTGTCAACTCACCCATGCCCCCTTGGCCTGTCAACTCACCCATGCCCCCTTGGCCTGTCAACTCACCCATGCCCCCTTGGCCTGTCAACTCACCCATGCCCCCTTGGCCTGTCAACTCACCCATGCCCCCTTGGCCTGTCAACTCACCCATGCCCCCTTGGCCTGTCAACTCACCCATGCCCCCTTGGCCTGTCAACTCACCCATGCCCCCTTGGCCTGTCAACTCACCCATGCCCCCTTGGCCTGTCAACTCACCCATGCCCCCTTGGCCTGTCAACTCACCCATGCCCCCTTGGCCTGTCAACTCACCCATGCCCCCTTGGCCTGTCAACTCACCCATGCCCCCTTGGCCTGTCAACTCACCCATGCCCCCTTGGCCTGTCAACTCACCCATGCCCCCTTGGCTTGTCAACTCACCCATGCCCTCTTGGCCTGTCAACTCACCCATGCCCCCTTGGCCTGTCAACTCACCCATGCCCCCTTGGCCTGTCAACTCACTCATGCCCCCTTGGCTTGTCAACTCACCCATGCCCCCTTGGCCTGTCAACTCACCCATGCCCCCTTGGCCTGTCAACTCACCCATGTCCCCTTGGCCTGTCAACTCACCCATGCCCCCTTGGCCTGTCAACTCACCCATGCCCCCTTGGCCTGTCAACTCACCCATGCCCCCTTGGCCTGTCAACTCACCCATGCCCCCTTGGCCTGTCAACTCATCCATGCCCCCTTGGCCTGTCAACTCACCCATGCCCCCTTGGCCTGTCAACTCATCCATGCCCCCTTGGCCTGTCAACTCATCCATGCCCCCTTGGCCTGTCAACTCACCCATGCCCCCTTGACCTGCCAATACACCAAAAGGTCTTACCAATCCACCCATACCCATATGACATGCCAATTTACCAACAACCAAATTATTCTTCCGTTCCACCACATTCAATGCCAGTCTAATCATACACCCATACAACTGCATTCCCATTCCACAATCACCGTCATCAACACGTATATACATGTATAATATTCTTACCGTGTGATTGAAAATGCCAGAGTTGGAGGAACACTTGTAACAGGCATAAAGAAACTAAATGCAGCCAAATTGTTCACTTTATCTTTTAGTGAGCATGTACTGACAAACGCAATAGGTCTGGGAACAATACTAGCACATAGTATATCATACACGGAACATGAATCCATATCTTTTGTATCTATATGCAATTTCTTGTGATTACTCTCAGTGTTCCACATCCCCTTCTTCTGTTGCTGCTTGTTGATTGGCTCACTTGACTGGTTGTCATGGTAATATGCAAATGAAATCCTATCTGGCTTTCTGTAAAGACAAATGTAGCAAATAAAGGTAATAAGATTTTGTATCACATATATAGACCCCCCCCCCCAACACACCTCCATACATACATACATACATACGCACACAATCAATCGTATAGTTATTGGGGGGAGGTGTTGTTTGTTTTAACCAACAAAGTCAAAGTATACTAATAATATCTTTATTGCATCATTAGAAATACAATTTTTCTATAAGTTAATAGCAATATGAATATAAATGAATAGATTACAAAATATCCCAAACCATTCATCTTGGTGTTATTGTTAACATGTACTCAATGTTTTATGGGTAATAGTAATAACACTGAGATGCTTGGATGGTCTGGGGTAATTAGTAAAAAAAACAGATTGTCAATATTACAAATCAAGAGAAAATTCATTTATCAAAGAATTGGGAATTAATCCAAATCACTCAATATATCAATTGTAATTTTGTCATTATATACTTTCCATAAAATAAATGAATTTATGATTATAGCTTTGCGTTTCTTGGAATATAAATTGGATAGAGGTAGACATTTCAAAAGAAAGTGAATTTCATCTTCTATGTCATGCAATAAACAATGTCTACAAATCCTATTTTTAATGGTGTTTTTTGTTGATTGTATCTTCCTTTCTCCATGACTAAACTATGATTACTTGTTCTGAATCTAGGTACAAACATTTTTTGTTTTATATTTAACACATTCAACTAACCTTCAAAATTGTAATTTATTTTAAATTTAATGTAAGTTTTGTTTTCTCATTTGTCATATTTTCTCTCCAGTAAGTTATATGCTTTGTTTAATTATGTTCTTAGTTTTCTTTAGATGAGTATATGAGAAAATGAGAAAAAGAAACTGTTAAAGTAAACATAATAGTGTTGGTCAAGACGGTGCTTAAACATTTCAAAATAGGCAAATTAACATCAGATAAAGAGAAGAATAATAACATTATTTCTGAGAGTGATTTAATAAAGTATATGAAACTTAATCATATGCACGACATAACAGTATTGTTATCTGTTCCATAGTCAGTCAGTTTAGACAGGTTAGATCGTCAACAAAGAACTATTACATGCGCTTCCACATTTTTGTTCCGCTATAAAAAAAAAGAGGAATTCCACTAAAGTACGTAGTATAAAATAGACAGGGTATGACACAGCGCATTCCATTTTTTTACACACCGTGTAATTGTTCATGTACATACTGAAAACTTTGATCATGCCTATCACACTCTGACGTCGGGGTAAAAATATTGTTCGAAATCAGAGTCACCCGAGGAGTTGCTTGGTTATTAGCAATTATTGGCTGCAGTACTCCAATGGTATAATGTTTTTTTATCGCCGGTAATATTATTTCCTCCGTCATCAAACTAAGTTTAAATATGTAAAGAACGACAGCTACGCATCTAGTGACAACGATGCATCATAAAGAGTGACCGCACAGCAACGATTATTGAAGTTGCTGGGTTTCTACAGCAAACACTCGATATTGAGTCTAGATTAGAATTGTATTTTTAAAATAGTGTAAGATGATTTGTACTGTGTTCTATAAAAGGCAAAGTACACTATAATGCGAAAAAGAGCATGGAACACATTGCTGGTCACATTTTTGTGAACACTACTTGTTGGTTTGAGATCTGTCATACCCCATCTATTTATTATGAATAGCGGGTTGAAAACATCCTACATTCGAACATTCAACAAGCAGCCAGTCGGCTGAGATAGCTCCGCTGTTAGCAATGCACATTTCAATTAAAGAACAGAAGATATCATTAAAAAATGAACAATATGTATAGTATCAAAGCAATGGGACTTGCTGTTTTCAACAAGGATTCAAAAATATCACTTTTCACCAAAAATGACAAAAATAATCATCAAAATTAGATACTTGAAGATATCACCATGAAATTAACAAGTCTTAAAGAGGTCCACATGTAGTACCTATATATGTAATATAAAAACAATCGGACTTCCGGTTTTCAACAAGCAGGCGAAAATATCACTTTTTACCAAAAATGACAAAAATATTCACCAAAATTAGAGAATTGAAGATATCATTACAAAATGAACAAATCTGAGAGAGGTCCACATGTAGTACCTATATATGTAATATCAAAGCAGTCGGACTTGCTGTTTTTAACAAGAAGTCAAAAATATCACTTTTTACCAAAAATGGCAAAAAATATTCACCAAAATTAGAGAATTAAAGATATCATCATGAAATGAACAAATCTGAGGGAGGTCCACATGTAGTACCTATATATGTAATATCAAAGTAATCGGACTTGCCGTTTTTAACAAGAAGTTGAAAATATCAAAATAACAAAAATATTCATCAAAATTAGAGAATTTGAGATTTTGACATGAAATAAACAAATCTGAGAAAGAACCATTCAAGGTACTTGCATATCAAATTTGAAAAAATTCTGACTTGCGGTTTCGAAGAAGAAGTTGAAATTGTAAAGTTGATGACGGTGACGGACGACGACGGACAATCAGTAATATGTCGACAGCGGAGCTAAAAAGCACATGGCTATGTAATGTACATGCTAGGCATAGTATTCTAAAACTCGGACCAATGCGAGTGAAAGCATGTTACCACAGCAATTCGGGTGATACTGCTTTTTTTAAGGAAAGAAAATATTCATGTATTATTTCTAGTATTGTATTAACCCAAGCACTTTTGCCTATTGCCCTTGGTCAGAGGGGATTTCGTTGAAATCTTGTTATATAGGCATTGGTTCAGATGCATGTGACGATAGATGAAATAATACAAAATGAGATGTATGTAATGATAACAACAAAATTACAAAATAATAAAAATATATAGTAAAAATTAAATTAAATAAAATTTACACCACACAATATATCAGATTGGTTTGCAGTCAGGGTTCAGTTTAGACAGGTTTGCAGTCAGGGTTCAGTTTAGACAGGTTTGCAGTCAGGGTTCAGTTTAGACAGGTTTTCAGTCAGGGTTCAGTGTAGACAGGTTTGCAGTTATAGATTCAGTTTAGACAGGTTTGCAGTCAGGGTTCAGCTTAAATAACTTTCCTCTCAGAATTCAGTTTAGACATGATTCCTTGCAGAATTCAGTTTAGGCTGGTTTCTAATCAGGGTTCAGCTTAAATAAGTTTCTTTTCAGAATTCGATCAGTTTAGACAGGTTTCTTCTCAGGACTCAGTTTAGACAGGTTTCCTGAGTTGAGATTCAGTTTAGGCAGCTTTTTCCAAATACAGTATACAAAAATGTATTTGGAGATTATAACCCAAAAATTTAAGGATGGATTTTCATAACCTTAATTGTCATTATTTTCCCTGATCTTATTGGATCATAAATCTATTAGTTCATGTACCATTTGTTCTTCATGTTTCTGTTAATCAATAATGCCTCATGTATTAATGTGTTACTGGAATTGGATATTCTGTTTATATTATATTTAATTGACTGTTTTTGTAAGAAGCATTGAATTGGATATCTTCCCAATTCACTGTAAATAGCCATTTAGGTGTATTTGTTGAGTTACTAGTATTCAGAAAAAGCGACAGAATTAAAGGAATAAAGGAATCAATTGTAGCTGAATACTCATTTTTTTTTTTGAGTCTATTTATTCTTCAGTGATTTTAGACCTTCTTAGAATTTTCCATTCTGAGTTTTATTGAGGCAGAGATAGTTAAATTGTCTTACGATACTAATTTCTTTTTCACTGTAGACGAAAATGTTGTTATTTATGAGTTTATTTGATTTATTAAAAATTTATTTTTTTCAGTATTTACTGTTAAATGTGTACATGGCTAATTTATCAAAGCAAGTTTGTAAACCTATATTTCATTTTGATAGAATGACTATGTCGCCAGCATACATGAGACAGCTAATTTCTGTATTATTTAATAGCGGTGAGGTGAGTCGTAACTGTCAACACCAAAACTATCTGGTAGGTTGTTTATGAACCGGTTGTATAAATTTGGATTTAATTTGCAGACTTGTTTGATACTACCATATGTCGATAGGAAATCAGTTGTTAATTTAGTGTTAGTTTTAACTTTATATTTGACATTGCATTGTATTTTTACCTTTGTAGTACATCCTTCATGTAATAATAATAATAATAATAATTACTTTATGGCATCCTTAGAAATACAATGTTTCTATCAGTTAATAGCAATAAAGATTAGTTGTGATAACTACTACAGGTACTATAAAAGGAAAGAAAGTTGTTAATTGGATAACGTAAGTGTTACAATAATAATAATAATTTATTGACACAACACCGATATAGTACAATACGGCAGTATGGCCACTAAATACAACTATTAACTACATTTAAAATAGAATTAACATATTTGGCGAAAAATTTCATAAGATGAGTATCCAAAGCACTTAACAAATAAATGAATTTACAATCTTTATTTAGTTTTTCAAATTCTGGAAAGCTAATATTGTGATAAGTGTTACATATCAAACGGCATTTTCATTTCTTGATTGGACCACCGTCCCACAACACGGTTAGGTGTTAAGTGTTGAGGGACGGTGATTGAAGTCAACAAGAAATGATAAAACTGTCGGGGCACAATTGACTCACCGTACGCAACGTAGTGTGGTTGAACCGATCCACAGACATCGTAAGAACCCCATGGTGGATCTTGTCAATTTCGTTTATGTTGGAAACCAGGAACGAACGTCGAAAGACGAGTAGTATTATACTGTCGCGGCTACCCAGTTAGGGTCACACTGAGGACAGCGGTATTTATATTTCACAGTAAGGTCGTTCGTACTCCGGGTTCGTACTTCACAGTTCACACTTCACACATCTAGTCTGGTTCCCTGCCCAAGTTTTCACCGCTGAGGGCTCAAAGAAAAACAAGGTCAGGTACGGGCCGACATCTTGGTCAGATTTCTGGCCAAAATGGATGACAGTCACATGATGGTCACATGGTTACTTCGCAACAAACAAAATGGCTGCCTCCACTGTGACATGTACGCCGGTCAAGATAAGTAATTCATCTCAAGCGTGTTTTGTTTGTAGTACAGTGGGGACACGAACAAAAAAAATCCACGAAGGTACCGGGAAACATAACTTGAAGTTGTTGTTGTCGAAATATGGCGAAGTAGAGGTGATTGAGGGTTTGATTTGTAGGAATTGTGAACGCCATTTGTTGACACTAGATCGTCAGGTGAATGAATTTCGAGAGAAATGCCAAACTTCGAGCAGACTAAATTCGAATGTGAAGCGATGTGCGAGATCTCCATTGGTTGCTGAAGGAAAAAGCTTTAAGAAACACTCCAATTTGTCAAGTTGTAAGATCACCGAAATCACTGACAGTGTTGAAATAAGATGTGCAGAAGAATGTCCAACTCCATGTTTGTTTACATTTACGGGGAGCGTGACATAAAACTGTCGTCTTCACGGCAACAAAACAGCAGGTGGCCTGGTTGCGTCAGATTTCTTGAACGCGCTCGTAGTTTGTTTTAAAATTGGGTCAAGTCTCAGACTAGTACGAAACCTTTACTCTAATCTCGGGAAAACGATATATTTATTCAGTTACCGGTGATACACACTTCGAACCCAGTTTTAAAACGTTGAAAAATTATTCAAACAAATCGACCACTTCGGAAACATATTTTCTATATTTATTCAATCAATTGGCCCACCCCCAAAAATATTTATTTTTACATGGCCGAATTGATTGAGTTTTTACGGTACAATGTAATTCCCAGGGGACACTTAATTATAATAACTTATTTTGGTGAATATTTGTTCATCCAAACAATTCATATTTCTCTTTTCAAAAGAATTTGATTTTATATATAATGGTCAGCACATTTTGTGTGGCAAAACCCCATCACAAATATGGGTTTCAGGTCTTCAAGCGAGTCAGATTCCAGGGTTTTAGTGGTCCTATGCTATGTTATGCCACCATAAATACTCTTTAACCCCTATGCTTATCTGATATCACATATTTAGTGTAATGTTTATAATGGCACTAAATTTCCTCTATGATATACTCGACCTCAGAAAATAAATTTACAAGTAATTTGTGTACCATATGTGTATTTGCTACATTAGAAGCGCACCTAAACCAAAATTTGAATTGTTTGTATACTGTAGTGTTAGAGTATTAATTATTTTTGCCAGACAGACCTTGACATGTAGTTAAGAGCATGCGCTTCTAATGTAACAAATACAGTACATCTAAGTATGAGTGAGTGGTCATGTTCACTGGATTTATAAATTAGAAACTGCAACATTTATGCGCATCACAGCCATAGAGTGCCATGTAAAAATCAAAATGTTATTGGCCCAAATGACACTAATGCTGTGACACTGATTTAAATGCATCAGCAATTTTACAAATGTGGGCTTCATAGTGTGACAATTTCCAGGGTTACATCTTTCCACCACTGTGAATATTACATATGCAAGTAAGACAGCACAATGTTTTTTTTAAGTTAAAGATAATCATTTATTATATACATGTTTCACTGCAAGTTTGGTACATACCACATAAAATATTTGTAAATAAACATCCCTGTCTCATCAATTTAGTAATTGTGTCATTGGTATTTTTCGACCCAAAGAAAGCTTCAAAAGGGCTCCCACATATTGTGAACAATCGTATTGGACAGACATCAAGAAATGTGTGCAGAGTTGCATGAACCTAATTGCACATTGCACAAGAGTTGTTACAAGAGTGAGGTTGACTTGATTGCATTAACAAACAAGTCATGCACAGCACAGTCCTTGTGAATTACCAACTTGTATGCTGTGTATCAGCACTTAGATATGCATATGTATAGAAATTAATTGCTGCAGGCTGGCATATCCAAATTATATATACATTTGTAAAACAAGCAGTCTATCGGTTGATACAGCTCTGCTGTATTGTGAAATGTACCAGCTTAACACATTTGAAATATAGCTGCAAGCAGCGATCAACTAGTTTCGAACCTATGGCAGCATTGGTACAGGGCTGTAATACACCAAATTTAGTTCAAGGGGTCTTGAAAAAAACTATATCACACCACCCTCTTCTCCCCCGCCAAATATAAGTCCCTTTAAAAACTTTAAAACATTCGATTGGGACCCTTACTCATCACACCAATTTTGGTTCAAATCGGTCACATGGCCTTGGAGTTAAATGAATTCATACCCCCCCCCCCCAAAAAAAAAAAACTGCTATTAGGACACCCGCAGGGGTACTCTTTGTCATCACACCAAATTTGGTCCAAATCGGTCAAGGGGTTTTGGAGTAAAACGCAAATATATAAAAATCACACCCCCCTCCCCTCAAAATTGACCCTCTCAGAAAAGTAACACCATTATAACATTCACTAGGAGACTCTTTGTCACAACACCAAAATTGGTCAAGGAGTCTTGGAGTAAAACGCAAATATATAAAAATCACATCCCCCCTCCCCTCAAAATTGACCCTCTCAGAAAAGTAACACCATTATAACATTCACTAGGAGACTCTTTGTCACAACACCAAAATTGGTCAAGGAGTCTTGGAGTAAAAGGCAAATATATAAAAACCGCCCCCTCAAAAATGCCCCTCTCAGAAAAGTAACATCATTATAACATTCACTGAGGGACTCTTTGTCATCACACCAAATTTGGTCCAAATCGGTCAAGGTGTCTAGAAGTAAGATGCAAATATATGTCTAATCCTTAAATTTGGTACAAATACGTTCAGACAATTCAAACTAAGTAACAAAAACCATATGAGAATTAGCTGGTTAATTCCCAAAACTGATAAACTGATAAGCTCCGAGGATTTTAATGGAAATACCATAAACAGTTTTTTTTAAATAAAGGATATCCTGGTAGATCAAAGCAAAAACATATCTCCTCTCACAGGATAGTGACATAAGTTTTTCCTTCTGATTATCTAAGCAATAGACCCCTTTCATAAATCTAGCATAGTTCCTTTCTAAATACACAGGAAACCTCATCCTTGAACTCTACAAAATATAAAAATACTAATTATTTCACAACCAAGGGAGTTTATTAGCTTTCAAAAGGACCGTCTGCACTGTACACTCTATGGTAAAAACACACTGCTAAGCATTTATTACCTACTGGCCTCACTCTGAGTTAAGGTCTACGGTTAATGAGTGAGGGCGCTTGATTTATGAAAGGGGTCTATGTGCCATGAATTTATTGCTGTGAATCCTGTGCATCCAGGATATCAAATGGTCTAGCCCTAATCTAAATTGCAGTTGAGAGCAAGCATACAAATTGATATATATATATATAGGACTTCAAGACACACAGATTCAAAACTTAGGTGAAATATATTGTCAAAGTAAGGTGTATCACTGAAAACTGAGGGGGATTATGAACACTAAGGCACAGCGCTTAATTGATGTGTGTGATAAAATGTATCATACAAACACACATTTTTTTTCATGAACTAGAAATCATTGTCAAAGAGTATTGGACATCCAGTTGAAAACAGTATTGTTTTATCAATGTATTGCATGCCATTGTTTGAGCTCCCAATCAGTATATACATTGACAATATATAGAGTATCACTACATGCTAACAATAAGTGAGTTGCCATATTAAGGATAAATTAGTCTTTGGTCACTTTATTGAATATACGTAACAGTACTCCATCAACACATCCAACAAAGTGATCAACTTTCAGAATTTATCCTTATTTTTACAGCATGAAACCCTGCTCTAACAAAATGTCTCACTATTGTTTTGAATATGCATGTCTTGAAGCACCCATATATACATATATATTAATTTGTATGCTTTCAACTGGAAGCAAACACATGAGCAAATAACATTTCCCCTCAGTTTCCAGTGAAAATTTGAGGTACATAACTATAAAGATTCTCCTCTTTCTACACTTGCAAAATAAGAGAAATTATATTATCAACATATTGATCCTCCAAATAAAAATCAGAAATCAAAAACTTGCGATTGGAGTATCTTGTATATTTTGAAGATATCTTCTCCGCTAAAGATGGTGTCCATCCTGTGACAACTGAAGGAGAAGGTGCATTACAGATGTTATTTTCAGCTTCAAAATACTGTAATAACACATCACATATTACCTGTGCTTTGTGATCATCAAAATCACTTTCATCAGCATCTGACTGTACATCAGATTCTGCTCCTGATGGCTGCTAACAGCCATCAGTTTCAGCTGGCTGCTAACAGCCCGCAACAATAGGATCTGATGTACAGCCTGATGATAATGAAACTGAGAATCACAGATGGTACAGTCACACAATAGCTTGCAATTGTCACAGCACTGATGTTTAATGATATAGTCCTTGGGAAATTCCTGACCAAAATGTGAGGCTAGTGACACTCTACGACATTCATCTGTTGTACAGTATTTCCTCATTTCCTCAGTCATGCCTTTCACATTGTGTGCTATGTCAGATGCGTTGTAGTACAAAATAGCCTCAGATTCTTCCCCATCTCTCCCACATCTGCCAACTTCCTGAATGTATGCTAATGAACAAATGAGAATTGTATTTAACATTTAAGTAGCTTCACTACAAGTTACAAAAATAGTGCAATATGGTACTGGAATGTATTTGCTGTATTACTAGAGCATATGCATAGGTAAATGACATGGTAATATATCTCTATACAGTACAGGAAAAGTTTAGTTTATTGTACACTTCTATTGAAGATGCACTTCTCATATTGAGCAAATCCGTATTTTCATGAGTTCTCTTGGGTGACTGACATCAATTGTTATATCCATTCTATGATGTAACCTGTGGCATTTCATCATAAAATAACTTTCCTAGCCATCATCGTCATCCAATAACTACACTCATGACAGGATTACAGGATTATTGGGACTTCAGATTCTCTTGAACCAACCAATTGCTTGTGGTCATTAAATAATCAAAACAAATAAAACATTCAAAATGTTGGCAACACTTACAAGCAGTATAATAATAAGATCATGCACACAATAAAGGAACTTGGTTTTACACATTGTATGTCAAATATGTACAATGCGCTCTGAAAATTCATGAATTTTGTGCGTAACATTGCATTACTACATTTAGACTGAACTACATGCATTTTAACATACTTTCCATTGTTCTTGGTACACCGGCATGGATAATTCGCCTGACTTGTTTTGGATCTGCACCCATCCCATATGCCTCAGTTGCAAATAACAATCTGATACCACAATTCATGGTCTGCATGCCATCGATCACCTCTTTCTTCATCTGCTTAATGATAAAAGTATGATATATAAATTGTCAATATGCAAGTTGATATGAAATAGCCAAATGGCTCAAGTTAATTGTTGTGGCAAAGGTAATGTAACAGAATATCATATGATAGTTAAATGACAGAGGTGCATTTATAGTAAAAAAAATGCACAAATTATTAATATACAGAACAGTATACAACAAATTTTGATGGCTTATCTGTTCTTGTGTTGGAGATAAACATCTAATATAGCAAATACAGTTAAAGGGGCACAGTCGCTATATCTTTTATACAAATTTGGCTTAAGTGTAAAGTGAACTGCATTCACCAATTTGATAAAGAACACACACTTATCACGTGTCTGATCTTTCAGTGTGTCATTTGATGAGGCAACAGCCACATTGTTTACCTAAATGTTATAGACAAAGCTGCTTATAAACCCGGAACAAATGATTTATATATATAACAATTAACAAATAAATATTCACTTTATTTTTTTATTGGTAAAACCATCAGAGGACCAATTTGTTATTAACTATACAACAACAAAAATAACATACCATACCATACAGAATATGGAAAAAAATTGTTAAACAGTAGAAGTCATATCCAAGTTAGTATTTATAGTTAACAAAATAACTTAAATTTACCTTGTTAGTGCATGAGGCATGGAATTGAGCCACCAGACCAGATATATCATCTATATCACTGTCAAAAGTTGGCATTAAGGACAATTCGTGAGCAAATCCACACCATTTAAGTGATGAGTAAACAATTGTTCGTGGAAAACATTCCTGTTTACTGCGCAATTCATCAATAAGTGGTTTGAAGATCTCCTTAAAAGACTCTTCAATTCTGTTGTTTGGAAGTCTTTTTGTCACATGGAACATTATGTTTGGTCTATCTATGCTGGCAGCGATAATAACAGGATTGGTAAGCAGAAGATGTGATGATATTTCTTGCTGTGTTCTTTTCGTACCGGTGGCCATAGGTCTTTCAGATTTCGATATTCCGGACGGAAATCACTTCCCCATTGTACTACACAGTGTGCTTCGTCAACAACAATATGAGATACCTTGTGTTGCCAAATGTCGCCACGAAATACGGCGAAGAGTTTCTTGGTCATTATGTGTTCTGGGTGAGACAGTATATACAAATACTCACAACTAATGAAACTGGACAAACTACAGTCAAACTCCGGATTTAACCGCACTGACCTTGAGCCGAGTCTACGAGACTGTTCTTCTATAATAGCATTCAATGGCGAGATCAAGATCACTGTCCTGGGACTGTGTGAAGCTGACATGTAGGGAAGGCACTCAAAAATCAGTGATTTTCCATAACCGGTAGGCAACAAGCCTATACAATCACTATCAGTGGATGCCTTCAAACAATCAACTTGCTTTGGTCTTAAATATGTGTAACATGAATGACTGTTTGCGTTTACATGTGCTAAAGCAATCTTTGTTTTCATAACAAACTCCATGTCCATGGAAGCCGCCATGTTGAATTGTCTCAGTGACGAATCAGATGTTCCGTACGTAACTACCAATAACCGCCTTGGATGTAATACCCCGTACCTGACCCTTTTCTAAAACCGCCCTCAGCGTTGAAATGGGGCAGGGAACCAGACTATTCACACATCAACATCACCGGGGGCGCATGCGCTATTCGTGACATGCGTTAATTAAGCAATAACCCCCGCCAAAGGCGGGTATACCACGAGATATTGCACAATTCACGACATATATGCACGAGCCGCAGGCGAGTGCATATATGGAGTGAATTGTGCAATATCAAGTGGTATACCCAACTTCGGTGGGGGTTATTGCTATTATATTATACCATTATATTGACAATTCGATAAAACTTGTAAAAAAAGAGTTTACTTTCATCTACTAAAAGATCATGATTATGGCCCTTGAACATGAATATTTATAAGAATAGTATGTAGTTGTACGCTGAATGCGCACAAAAATTACATGCGCAACACAGTTCAAATTTAATACAAACTAATTTTTATTCTACATGAAAAAAAAAAAACATATCCACGTTGAATAGAGCAGCGTAAACACACAAATTAGCATAACAAAGGATGACCTTTCTGACCTTTTACTGACGCACAACGCGATTTGAAATACAGGGTCGTGTACAGTTTGGATCATTTAAACAACGGATTTTCCACGTTTTCATTCCGGTTTTTGTACAATTTGGACTGTAATTTGCCCATTGAAAGTACAGTTGTGAAATAAACCGGTTTTGTGACTCATCATACTACTTGTAACTGTGGATATTTGACGTTCAGCGGTACGCGGCGGGACGCGGTGTATCATGTACGGCGACCGGCACAGCGACCTCAGTTCCAACATCTGACCTGGATACCTTTGGTATAACCAAAGTTTTGTGACAGTATGACTGACAAGTTTTGTCGTTGTTCTGGGGTAAGTTTGATGGTGTAAGATCGGATTTTCGCATCGTTTTTGTGACACGCACATGATATGTCTTGTCTCAACTCCGGCCGAAAGACTTTGCACGCCGTCGCTCTAATACAGTGGTTGGTGTACACTCGGCACAAATCTGTAGCTTTCGAAATTACTTTCATCATCTCCTGTAATTTATTTACCCATAGTGAAGAATTACAATACCATATATCGTCGTCGAATCCTGCGTTGTCCCGTGTTTTTTGAAACAGATGGCAATTACCCGGGTGCACTGCAATTTTGTCAGCTGCCGCTACCAGACACCGATTGTTATTGGTGGCATACATTTTTGCCTGTGACTCATAGTTTTTTGCATTTTTATGTCATTAAATCCCTCAATTATATCTTGTACTTAAAGATCATGTTTTCTTTGTTGGAAGTTCGCAATCCATCCCAAAGTAACAACCCTGGGAACATAGCGTTCTGGCGTTCGTGTAGGCACCTCACGGTGTTAAGGGACGGTGGTTTAGGTTTGTGTGGCGAACGACAATCACCCAACGACCGACGCTCACAACTTGGATCCCATCATTAACAAAAAGCAATATTATAGTTATATAACTTTTCAGATGTTTTTAATTCAGTATTTTTTTCAATATTCTTCTAAAATTCAACCACTATATTTCCCTAAAAATCAAATAATACCGGTTTTATGTATTTCCGTATTAAACCTGTAGTCAATTCATGTTCCAGGGCCACTTGGTTTAGCCGTGCATTATCAGCCAATATACCATGGATTGCATATGCAAATTTTGTGTTTGGACCAATCAAATCAATGGATTAACACCATCAATATACTGGTATAATATAATTCTCAATATGTAATTGCTATCGGTGGCATGCAGACGACAGAACTGGAAGAGGTAAGTTTGTATTTTATCTTCTTTGGGAAAAAAAACATTATTTGCTATTTCATTTTTGAAATCTGATGGGTTTGTCAAATGTGCAATGGTGGCTATCCTTTATGGTTTTCTATTCTCATTTTTAGCTGGTGAAAGCTTTGGCGTCCGTCCGTCGACGACTTCTTTTCAAAAACTGTTGGACCGTTTGCCTTGTTTTTGGTGTGTAGATGTCTCAGGAGCTGTAGATGGAAATTTGTTCACGAGAAGACGATCCACATATAATTCTGGAATTTGGATCAAAAAAAGTAAAAATCGTTATTTTAGACAATTTCTTCAGAACTATCAGCCAGATTGCTTAGATGGGCTTGTTTAAACCGAAGAAAAACTTAGAAAGAAGAACAAAGAACGAAGACAGAATATTCATACTGTTTAATCATGACATATATATTCTTCGTTCTTCTGTTTAAAGAAAACCCCACCCTAATCTTTAAAACGAAGAACAAAGACCACACATTAATATTCAAATAAATAAATTTATGGAGGGTGCGAACAGAGTGGAGCCTGCCGAAGACGCTCTCCGAGAATTACAAGTATTTTCAGCCTTATATCGGGGGAAATTCTTCTCTCTGGGGTTCTCCACACGTGGCAGGGGGGAATCTCGTCTCGTCTCTCTATCGCGTCCCCTTGAGGTACGGAATCGGGGAAGTCGCTTAAGCTTTACAGTCAAATAGACGCACACAACGAAATACGTTTCAACTCTCGTCTTAGTCGGTCAGTCGAGCACTCTATAAGACACAGCGCCCTGGGGAAAAGTCCCCGAGACTATCGCAAGGCTGACCCAAGACTCTCTAAACTGCGTCAAGACTAGCCCAAGACTCTCTCTAGACTGCCTCTCTCCTCTTGTACTTGCCAAGACCAACTAAAACAACTTTATTCATTTTCAAAACCTTAACCAATTACAAAGACTCTAAGGCGAAACCTTCAATCATACAGCCTATCACACTAAGTACTGAACACGTCATATCTTTTGATTAATCGTTCACTACATTAGTAACTACGGATACCAACTGTCAGAAATCGTAGTCCGAATAGCGACGGTTATCTCGTAATTGGTTCCAAATCACTATACCAAGTTCCGTCGAGAACATCAAATGGGCCGAAACGATGACAGACATAACACAGCCATTCACTCGTAATCAACTAATTAAGTCGATTAACAGATACGCGTAAACAATTTCATCACAGTTATATCATTCAATATTAGTTTCGGTAGCAATCCAACGAGGTTTGTACTTGTCACTATCTCAGTAATAAGTATCTTTAGAAATTTATAGATCCAGAATCGGAAGTTTTTCTTGTTGAAATCGCCAGGATGACTAAGATGAGTGGACATTTGCATTTTTAGGGACCTCATTTGCATATTTAACAAGGACAAGTGACACTTTCTGTACAAATATGTCTAACGTAATCCAGGATCTCATACAGGCCAGAAAGGTAATGTGATGGATACAGAGTGTTCAGCAGATCAAATACCACATACGTATGCTACAAAAAATGACATCTCTGAGATGAATAATTCCTTGTCTCGACAACTAGCAGCGATTCTGACAGAATCACAGGCAATACACAAAGGTTTGATTTAATTGAACAACGCATGAATAATCTAGAAAATGACGTTGCCGAGATGCGTACAGAAATCGATGATTTCAAAAGTGAAATACGCAATTCAAATCCTACCAATTTAGAGGGCCATTCCTTTGCATACAGTTCAGATGTATTGAACGGAATTCGTGAATTAAAATCAGAGTTAAAAGAACTACTAGTAAATATGACGACATGAGTAACAGATCTCGCCGAAATAACCTAGTATTTAAAGGGGTCCACCAGGAGAAAAGTTCGGAATCGTGGGAAGAGTCTGAAACCATCGTGAAACTCATAATTAAAAACAAATTAGGAATTACTTCAAATGTGGAGTTTCAAAGAGTGCATCGTGCTGTCTTTTAATTGTGGGATACTTATAGTCGCTATGTGTACTAACTACAAGGACAAAGAAATTATCCTAAAAACGCGTAGCGGCTACAAGGATCAAATATGTATATTGATGAAAACTATTCAAAAGAGATCAGATTTAAAAGGAAATAAATGTTCGAGTTCAGAAAAGCGCTGAAGAATGATGAGCCTAACATAAGGGCGTACGCGAATTACGACAGACTCTCCGCGAAGAACCAAAGTGGAAAACGAACACTGTACGAGTACGACGACGCTCAACATAAAGTGATCATATGCCAACCAAAGTAGCAGACTGGTTAACGCCCTAATGAAATTGACATCATTACAGTGGAACTACTTGTTTGGAACGTTAGAGGTTTGATATAAATGGGGCGATACAGAATTTATTGCATATTTAAAACAATTTGATATTATTGCTCTAACCTCAGACTAGTAATTCAATTTATTAGTCTGAGCTCTAACTGAAACCTTTGTAGATTCATGCACCTTTAATTTAGAAAATTATTGTACTTATTATGTTAACGCACAACGATCCGGTAATAAGGGGAGACACTCGGGTGGTATTATTGTTTTTATTAAAACCATCTTCTCACAATTTGTTTAGAAAACGGGATGCTCAAAAATCCTATTCTTTGGCTAAAGTTAGAAGTGCCAAATAAAAACGTCCCCCTGCTTGGTGCTGTATACATACTACCTGTTAGGTGTTACTATGCTAACGACACTTTTTTTTGCAGAAATTGAATCTGATATAGTAAATCTATCCAGTCGTTATTATGGCGCAAATGTGTTATTAATGGGAGACTTTAATGCACGGACAGGGGGTACTAAATGACTTTATCGAAGATGAAAATTCTACTCATGTGCCTATTGGTGACACACACATTGCTAATACTGATATTGGCGTGCGTAGTAACTGTGATGTAGAAAACAATAATTATGGAGATGAGTTATTGAGTGTATGCAAAAACACTGATATTAGAATCATAAATGGACGTAGACCCTCTGACACCATAGGGCACTTTACAAGCATAACTTACAATGGGTCTAGTACGGTCGATTATGTAATAGCGTCACGAAATATTTTTAACACTATATCTGATTTGCATGTTGGATGTAGAACTGAATCGGACCACATGCCAATTACAATACACCATACATGGTGTTTTTTATTGGTAATCGTCAAACTGTAACTGTTAATAATAAAAGTATGCCACAATTTAGGAGATATTATGTGAATCAGGAATCATGTAAAATATTTCAAGCGAAATGGATAGAAGGTGATTTTGATCATGTGATCCAAACTATTCAGTTCGACACTGATAATGGTGATATAAAGGGTGCTCTCTCTAAACTATCAGATTTATTCATGAATACTTGACCACGCATGCGTCAGAATAACAAAGGCGTAAACATTCACTGTGCTAGGTGGTTTGACACTGAATGTAATAACGCTAAGTTAGATTTTAAAAGAAAACTACGACAATTTCGTCGTACAAGAACACTTGATTCTTTAACTGATTATCGCACTAGCAAAAGAGAATACAGTGATATGATTATCAAAAGGAAAAAGGTCTATCAAAATAACCAAATATCCGAGTTAGAAAAAGCCGCTTGTGGCAGGGATAGCAAAACGTTTTGGGGATTCTTCCGAAATGCAGACCAGCACACACCACCCTCAATTAGTCCAACTGAATGGTTTAATTATTTCAATTCTTTATTTAATCCAGTTATTAATGTGGAAAGAAACACTGAGCACGAAAATCTGTGGAGCAGTGTTGAATCTGCTGTCCAGGATGGTAATTTCAACTACTCACAGGAGGACCAAATCACTGATTTGATTAATTTTCTAATTTCCAAACTTGAAATTGAAGTTAGTATCAAACAGTTGAAATTTGGTAAATCACCGGGCAGTAATGGCATACCGCCTGGATTTTGCAAATTTTGCTATCCTCATGTTAATATGATGAAATTGTTTGCACGAATGGCTGTGTTATATCTGTCATCGTTTAGGCTCATGCGAGATCCTGGATGGAACTCGACTCAGTGATTTGGAACTAATTACGATATAACCGTCGCTATTCGGACGACTATTTCTGACAGTTGGTATTTGCAGTTAGTAATATAGTGAACGATTAATCAAAAGATATGACGTGTTCAGTACTTAGTGTGATTGGCTGTATGATTGAAGGTTACGCCCTAAAGTCTTTTTACTGCTTTGTAATTGGTTAAGGTTTTGAAAATGAATAAAGTTGTTTTAGTTGGTCTTGGCGAGTACAAGAGGAAAGAGGCAGTCTAGAGAGAGTCTTGGGCTAGTCTTGACGCAGTTTAGAGAGTCTTGGGTCAGCCTTGCGATAGTCTCGGGGACTTTTCCCCAGGGCGCTGTGTCTTATAGAGTGCTCGACTGACCGACTAAGACGAGAGTTGAAACGTATTTCGTTGTGTGCGTCTATTTGACTGTAAAGCTTAAGCGACTTCCCCGATTCCGTACCTCAAGGGGACGCGATAGAGAGACGAGACGAGATTCCCCCCTGCCACGTGTGGAGAACCCCAGAGGAGAAGAATTTCCCCCTGATATTAACTCAATTATTACATGGCATCTTTAACAGTATTTTCGATACAAGCATTTTCCCTAAGCATTGGTGTGAGGGTATTATATTCCCGATATATAAAAATGGTTCTAGGAATAAGGCTTGTAATTATCGAGGTATCACATTACTTCCAATATTAAGTAAAATTTTCAATAGAATTTTATATAATAGGCTAGGTAAATGGGATGAATATACTAGAGAAAACAAGCGGGTTTCAGGGCATGGTATAGCACGATAAATAACGTATTTATTATTCACACATTGGCACAAAAATATCTTGCAACTAAACGGGGGCGTTTTTATTGTGCTATATTGACTTCGAAAAAGCATTCGACAGAATCAATTGGGTAGTTTTTTGTTCAAACTTGGTGAAGCAGGTAATAGAGGTGAAATGTATTCCATTCTTAACTCTATGTATTTACAAGTAAAACCACGTGTCTTGACAAGCGATGGTTTGACAGGCTTCTTTAACTGTCCTGTTGGAGTGCGTCAAGGTTGTATTTTATCTCTTTTTTGTTCTTTTATTTTATAAATGACCTTCAACTTAAGTCAGACGAGCTTTCAGGTGATAGTGTTGGCTGTTTTGTAGGTTTAATTAAGTCTACAGCTACTGAAAATGTACACATCAAATTTTGTAAATTTTTGCTTCATATTCCTAATACACCACTAATTCACGCAACGGTAAGAGGGGAACTTGGTCGTCCCACAATGTATTCTCTTCGTTTAGTTAGAATGGTGAAATATTGGCTGAAAATATTTAAAATGAACCCAAACCGTTACGTTTATCAATGTTACAATTGTCAATGCTCACTCGTTGACTCAAACAAAACTTGCTGGGTTAAATCATTTAAAGAAATACTATTTAGTTACGGATTTGGCTTGTTTCGTCAGCGGTGTTTTGACATCGATCTCCAAAAATGGTGTGATGTTGTAAATTCATTTGAAAGATTAACTTCATATAAACTAGAATCGTATCTTGTAATTGAAATGAAAACAGCTTTTCGACTTGCTATGTTAAAATTCGGAACATCATCACATAAAAATGGTAAAAAAGGTAAAAAAAGAACGTTTGTTTGAAATTAACATTTTTGAAACTATAAATGAAAGAAAGACTTTGAAACAATCATCTTTTCCGTCGCTTGGTGGCGGACTCCATTTTAGATTGCATTGTTGTCATTAGAGATTCCCCATAAGTTAGTAATTCTCGTAATGCCTTCGATTGAGGAACTCCTTAAGTATACAACCCTTGGAGTTAATAGTCATTTAGGAAAGTGCTCAAGAAATTGAACAGAAATTAATTAACATATTAGGCGTCCCCTCTCTTTTCTTCTTGTTTGAAATTGGTCGTCAGCATTTTAATTGCAGTAACATTACGAGAGGAAGACTTCAGTCATTATAAGAATAACATGGCCTGGCAACTTATCAAGAGTTTCCCGTGGCTATACATAACTTTCATACTGCGAATAAATACACGTATCGGGAATAAAAAAACAATATTGAAGAGTCGATACAAAATAATTTTAAACGCTGGTTGGGGCATGTTACGGTAAAAAACACCCAAATGTTGTCATTAAGTTTGCTCTGCGTGTTGCAAGATCAGAATTGAATTGATATATTTATATTATTCTCAGGGGAGGACATCCGGGCATTTTAACCGCCTGGCAACCATCGGTGAAAACAAAGGCCGAAAGCTCTTAGAAAACGGTACTTTGGGATGGTTGTTGAGACTCCCATGAACAGTGTGTGACATGTATAAATTTGGTTGTTCAGGATTACTTCAAAGTTGAGTTTTGTGTTTTCTCGAATTTAGTTATTTTCACTGCAGCGCGCGCAGAGCCCATAGAAATACATGGTACAGTGGTGCGCATCTTAGCAACGTGAAACGTATTATGACGTATCTCCGCCCGAGGATAGGCGGGCAAATTTCAAGCAATTAATGAGGATGTTGATATTCTTCGAAATCGCGAAATAACGAATTTCTGGTGGGACATGTGGAACACTTTCTGCACACAGAGGGCGCTATTATTAATATATCCGGTGCAGACAGCGGTAATATGGTAATCCTCCTCCAAAATCATATATTTACCAAAACATGTATACTCAAACATATGTACATGTGTGTGTAAATTAGATTAAAAAAAACATCATTCTGTACGTTTTGCTTTTTTTGCGATGACCCGACAACGGTTTTATAAGTTGCTAAGCCATGATAATAATTTCACAATTAATTGTTTCCGAGGTTCTCATAACCACTTTTCGAGATTTCCGGGGTTTTCAAATTGTTTCCGAGGTTTTCGGAAAGCCCAGACCACGCATGCATTCTATATTAGCGAATGTGGTTGGGAAGAAATACATCATTGCCCAGAGGCAATGGGTCAGACGACCAAGCAAAATACCCCCACACACGACGATTCAAACATGACAACGAGTTCATAAATGGTGTTTACGAAGCGCATTTTCTATTTTATTTATCTCATAGTGGTATCTAGGGAACTCTGGGATTTCTATCATCTCATGGTGGTATCCAGGGAACTCTGGGGTTGCTATTATCTCATGGTGGTATCCAGGGAACTCTGGGGTTGCTATCATCTCATGGTGGTATCCGGGGAACTCTGGGGTTGCTATCATCTCATGGTGGTATCCAGGGAACTCTGTGTTTGCTATCATCTCATGGTGGTATCCAGGGGACTCTGGGGTTGCTATCATCTCATGGATGTATCCAGGGGACTCTGGGGTTGCTATCATATCATGGTGGTATCCATGGGACTCTGGGGTTGCTGTCATCTCATGGTGGTATCCATGGGACTGTGGGGGTGCTATCATCTCATGGTGGTATCCAGGGGACTGTGGGGTTGCTATCATCTCATGGTGGTATCCAGGTGACTCTGGGGTTGCTATCATCTCATGGTGGTATCCAGGGGACTCTGGGGTTGCTATCATATCATGGTGGTATCTATGGGACTCTGGGTTTGCTATCATATCATGGTGGTATCCATGGAACTCTGGGGTTGCTGTCATCTCATGGTGGTATCCATGGGACTGTGGGGTTGCTATCATCTCATGGTGGTATCCATGGGACTGTGGGGGTGCTATCATCTCATGGTGGTATCCAGGGGACTGTGGAGTTGCTATCATCTCATGGTGGTATCCAGGTGACTCTGGGGTTGCTATCATCTCATGGTGGTATCCAGGGGACTCTGGGGTTGCTATCATATCATGGTGGTATCCATGGGACTCTGGGGTTGCTGTCATCTCATGGTGGTATCCATGGGACTCTGGGGTTGCTGTCATCTCATGGTGGTATCCTTGGGACTGTGGGGTTGCTATCATCTCATGGTGGTAACCAGGTGACTCTGGGGTTGCTATCATCTCATGGTGATATCCAGGGGACTCTGGGGTTGCTGTCATCTAATGGTGGTATCCATGGGACTGTGGGGTTGCTATCATCTCACGGTGGTATCCAGGGGACTCTGGGGTTGCTATCATCTCATGGTGGTATCCAGGGGACTCTGGGGTTGCTATCATCTCATGATGGTATCCAGGGGACTCTGGGGTTGCTATCATCTCATGGTGGTATCCATGGGACTCTGGGGTTGCTGTCATCTCATGGTGGTATCCATGGGACTGTGGGGTTGCTATCATCTCACGGTGGTATCCATGGGACTCTGGGGTTGCTATCATCTCATGGTGGTATCCAGGGGATTCTGGGGTTGCTATCATCTCATGGTGGTATCCAGGGGACTCTGGGGTTGCTGTCATCTCATGGTGGTATCCATGGGACTGTGGGGGTGCTATCATCTCATGGTGGTATCCAGGGGACTGTGGGGTTGCTATCATCTCATGGTGGTATCCAGGTGACTCTGGGGTTGCTATCATCTCATGGTGGTATCCAGGGGACTCTGGGGTTGCTATTATATCATGGTGGTATCCATGGGACTCTGGGGTTGCTATCATCTCATGGTGGTATCCATGGGACTGTGGGGTTGCTATCATCTCATGGTGGTATCCAGGGGACTGTGGGCTTGCTATCATCTCATGGTGGTATCCAGGTGATTCTGGGGTTGCTATCATCTCATGGTGGTATCCAGGGGATTCTGGGGTTGCTATCACCTCATGGTGGTATCCATGTGACTCTGTGTTTGCTATCATCTCATGGTGGTATCCATGGGACTCTGGGGTTGCTGTCATCTCATGGTGGTATCCTTGGGACTGTGGGGTTGCTATCATCTCATGGTGGTATCCAGGTGACTCTGGGGTTGCTATCATCTCATGGTGATATCCAGGGGACTCTGGGGTTGCTGTCATCTCATGGTGGTATCCATGGGACTGTGGGGTTGCTATCATCTCACGGTGGTATCCAGGGGACTCTGGGGTTGCTATCATCTCATGGTGGTATCCAGGGGACTCTGGGGTTGCTATCATCTCATGATGGTATCCATGGGACTCTGGGGTTGCTATCATCTCATGGTAGTATCCATGGGACTCTAGGGTAGCTATCATCTCATGGTGGTATCCGAGGAACTCTGGGGTTGCTGTCATCTCATGGTGGTATCCATGGGACTCTGGGGTTGCTATCATCTCATGGTGGTATCCAGGGGACTCTGGGGTTGCTATCATCTCATGGTGGTATCCATGGGACTCTGGGATTGCTATCATCTCATGGTGGTATCCATGGGACTCTGGGGTTGCTATCATCTCATGGTGGTATCCAGGGGACTCTGGGGTTGCTCTCATCTCATGGTGGTATCCATGGAACTCTGGGGTTGCTATCATCTCATGGTGGTATCCGGGGAACTCTGGGGTTGCTATCATATCATGGTGGTATCCAGATTACTCTGGGGCTGCTATCATCTCATGGTGGTATCTAGGGGACTCTGGGGTTGCTATCGTCTCATGGTGGTGTCCAGGGGACTCTGGGGTTGCTATCATCTCATGGTGGTATCCATGGAACTCTGGGGTTGCTATCATCTCATGGTGGTATCCAGAGAACTCTGGGGTTGCTATCATCCCATGGTGGTATCCAGGGAACATTGGTTCGCTATCTTATCATGGTGGTATCCAGATTACTCTGGGGCTGATATCATCTCATGGTGGTATCCAGGGAACTCTGGGGTTGCTATCATCTCATAGTGGTATCCATGGAACTCTGGGGTTGCTATCATCTGATGGTGGTATCCAGATGACTCTGGGGTTGCTATCATCTCATGGTGGTATCCAGGGGACTCTGGGGTTGCTATCATCTCATGGTGGTATCCATGGGACTCTGGGATTGCTATCATCTCATGGTGGTATCCATGGGACTCTGGGGTTGCTATCATCTCATGGTGGTATCCAGGGGACTCTGGGGTTGCTCTCATCTCATGGTGGTATCCATGGAACTCTGGGGTTGCTATCATCTCATGGTGGTATCCGGGGAACTCTGGGGTTGCTATCATATCATGGTGGTATCCAGATTACTCTGGGGCTGCTATCATCTCATGGTGGTATCTAGGGGACTCTGGGGTTGCTATCGTCTCATGGTGGTGTCCAGGGGACTCTGGGGTTGCTATCATCTCATGGTGGTATCCATGGAACTCTGGGGTTGCTATCATCTCATGGTGGTATCCAGAGAACTCTGGGGTTGCTATCATCCCATGGTGGTATCCAGGGAACATTGGTTCGCTATCTTATCATGGTGGTATCCAGATTACTCTGGGGCTGATATCATCTCATGGTGGTATCCAGGGAACTCTGGGGTTGCTATCATCTCATAGTGGTATCCATGGAACTCTGGGGTTGCTATCATCTGATGGTGGTATCCAGATGACTCTGGGGTTGCTATCATCTCATGGCGGTATCCAGGGGTCTCTGGGGTTGCTATCGTCTCATGGTGGTATCCAGGCGACTATGGGGTTGCTGTCATCTCATGGAGGTATCCATAGGACTCTAGGGTTTATGTAATCTCATTGTGGCATCAAGGTTACCCCGGGGTTGCTAGCTGTCATGTCATGGTGATGGTGGTATCCAGGTGACTCTGGGGTTGCTGCCATCTCATTGTGGTGTCCAGGGGATTCTGGGGTTGATGTCTTCTCATTGTGGTATCCAGGTGACTCTGGGGTTGCTGTCATATCATTGTGGTGTCCAGGGTACTCTGGGGTCGATGTCTTCTCATGATGGTATCAGTCGACTTATGGGTTGCTGTCCTCTCATGGTGGTATCCAGGGGACTCTGGGGTTCATGTCATGTCATGGTGGTATCAATGTGACTCTTGGGTTGCTGTCCTCTTATGAAGGTATCCAGGGGGCTCTGGGGTTGCTGTCATGTATGGTGCTATCAAAGTGGCTATGGGCTTTCTGTCATTATATAGTGGTATCTTTGTGACTTGCCATCATTGTTTTCCTGGTCCGTATTTTTACCTTACATAGTTTTGTGCTACAATTCCACACAATCTAAGTAACGCATTTTTTAATATACTATAAATATACTATGATTGTTACGTCATCATAATTTAGAACAAACATCAGTGGTTGTAGCAGATACTATTTCAAACTGAAACTCTTCCCACATCATAATATATGTACAACATCTTTCACGTATTATTGTAATCACTATAAGAAATGATAAAATTACTTCGGTTGGCGACATATTTCACAATCAAACATAATTCATATTATTTTAGTCACCCAAGACCATTTGCACGTACGTATTTTTATGTTTACAAGACTTTATTTCTGATTCTGTTGGGTAAGATTTCCAAAAATCTCTTATAATGCTTACAGAGGTCATGACTGGCAGTTCAACTTACAACGACTGACACTCCAACTACTGTACACACGGTATAAATAGCGCCACACACGGTGAATGTCGCATGAATTACTGCCAATCTCGATTTAATTATTCATCAGTCCAGTGTAACCTGAGAAGCAACCTGTGACACAAGGTCTTATTTGGCTTGCTGTTAACATGCAGGTACGTATGATTATGTTTCTAGTCTAATATAGTTGTTATCAAATTCACCAGTCTCTTACCAATTGCTACATCCCGGTGCTACATATAGTTCATACATGTGTATCTCGTATCAGTGACGTCGGCATCGTGTGATTTTTTTTACGTCGTACTATTTGTAACGACCACTTTCTGGTTTGTGTAATTAGAGCCATCGCGTCAATGTCAAAATTACTTTGACATCAGCTCTACAAATATTACATGGTGTTTTCTAGAGAAGAATATGTTTTAAGAATATTTGAAGATGTGTAAAGTAAAAAAAAAGCATTGCTTAATTTAAGGGATAACAATTAGCTTTAAAATGTCACAAATAACGAATTGTTTGACCTTTTTATGGTTGAGACGTAATGCGGGTTCGTCGCCTGGTGAAATGTGACATAGAGTCGAGTGTCTTTCTCAGCAATGGAATTTAATTCATATTCGAACATACACTGATAAAATGGCGGCTGTCTTCTGTCGCGGAATTTTCTATATGAATGGTTGTGACCAATTCTCTCGATTCTTAGCTCCCAAATATTTGTTTTTTCACTCATTTTCTGTATGATTGTCGTTGTCTTTTCAGTTCCCAGTTATTTGACAATGAGTTTGATGTAAAACAACCCGTTCGCATAAATTGCTAAAGCTGATCTTGGATGACGGGGAAGCGTCCCCTCACTCAGAGGTCAATTGAAAGTGTTTTTGCATGGAAACCAATCGTGTATATGCATGGATTTGAAAAACACAGCGACGCAGCAACTGAAAGAAAGTGGGAAAGGACCATAGTGGTGATATGTATGTGGCTGAATGGGTCTCTATTGGCGACCCACAACTATTCATATATATAGGGTTGTGAAAATACAAGGAGAACAATTCGTATTGTACGTCTATACATGATACTTTCTGAAAGACTTGTCAATTATAAAACGTGTTACCACTCGAAATGAACTGATTAAAACGAGAAGTCTACAGTTTATAGAATTCACTCACAACTCCACAGAGCCCATGTACACTTCAACAAAGATGGCGGATAATGCAAGTCGTCTGGGACTACGGATTTCCTCTCAACCCAACCTTCACATTGACTCTGGCGCCGTTTTGATTGTTGCTCAGAAAGCCTTATGCTTCTGGTCGGCTTTCGGGTAACAATTAAAAATAGCGAGAGAGTTTTCATCTCAACCGGTCCAGCTCTCCTACTTAGCCTGCAGTGCTTCTGAGACAAGACAAGACTGACAATTCTGGTGCTTGGGTAAAAACCAAGTGAAAATGCATTATTAATTTCGGGAGTTAATCAATGATATCAACTGGTAGTTTTAACGTTCTAATCATATATTTTACTAAACAGGGGACATGGCTGACCCACACCGATACTGAATTGACATTCATTAGCTAATGTAAATCCTTATTTTAAAAGTTCACTTTGTATTATACACACTATGTCAAAAATCACCAGTTTGTGATTGTGCAGAGCAAATCGTATTTGAATAAGGGAGGTTGGGGAAATCGAAGTTGTTCATCGGGGATTAAACTCTCCCTTCTACAATCGTCTGGAAGAGCAAAGGCACCGTGACATTTTCCACTCATAGTATTATGTTTGATAAGTATGCGCGTCTAGTCGATGTTCACACCAATAGAGTTCTTTGTAGAAACGAGTATTGTGCGTGTATCAATGGTTTTCAAACCGCTACAGATCTGCAGGCTATTGCTGAATCTAGACCTTATGCCCGGCTATACATACACAAAAATAGACTGAAATGTATGTAAATTACCACTTGTAATAACAGCCAACCAAGTGTGAATAATCTCATGCAGGTCACTGCTATGGATAGTATTTCCAAGCGAGGACTCGACTAAAATTTGAATTACCCCAGTCAAAATTAACCTTTAATTTATTACCAATATAACAGTTGGCGTTAAGGTTTTAAAACTGACAACATTTATCTGTATATGAAAGTTTTCTGTGTATTTGACAATATCGGAGACCACGTACGGAGGTGTTCGTATACATGTAACATTAAAAGAGAAGTAAAAAATGTACTTTTTAAACAATTTAAAAATTGTCCCGGTGTAATTGTATTATAATCTAGAAGAGATGATGTACGGCCATTTCCAGTAACGATGTGAGAATGTAGGCGGGCAAAACATAATTGTCAGTGTTGAATGTAAGAGAACTGACTGAAAGTGAAGGATATATGAAACGAACTTTTCCAATTAAAGTTGGCCTGAGTCACAATGGTATGGAACTGTCGACAATAGGTGATGTTACTGGGAGGTCATTTAATTGAAGTGTAATCAAGTATGTGATAAGACTGACACAATGCACATTACTTCCACTACTTTCTATTCATCAACTGTCAGTTTGTTTAGTCATGCCAGTATTCAATGCCGCGTTCCTCCCACTCAAAGTTAGTACAAACTCACCCCTCGGTAAATTCACGACTGAATTTATCAAGGAACTCAACCTTCGGTCAAATTGAGAACGAACGCATGACCCAGTGACAATTTGTACACGAACTCAACACCCACAGACAACCTTAACACTGAAAACTTGGAGAAGACCTCTGCACACATAGCGGGCAACTTGGATACGCCTCTCCACCCACAGACAACTTGTACACGACCTCAGCTCTTACAAAAAAAAATTAACAAGAAGTTTTCACACAGGGGCAATTTGAATACGACCTCTCCACTCACAGACAACTTGGATACGAACTCTGTATCCACAAAATGATCGTAATTCAGATACGGTGAAGAAAAATAGTTGTTCACGAGATACGGAGATACCCCTCTCAGCAGTTTGACAGATCGGCAGATCTAGTCGTCAATCTTGAAAATAGTATAATAATGGCTGGATTATGCTGTGTGTCACGTTTTAATACATTTAGCGCCAATTCGATGCTGGGACTTGTGGTGAGCAAACAGACGAGGAAAAATCTTAGTTGTCGTAGAAACGGCCCCTTTTAAATCAGTGTCTCCCATTGGCACACACTTTCTTATCTGAACATTTGTTATTTTTCAGCGGTTCTTACTCTCAGAATTCGCATGGATTACTTTTGCAATATGTTTGTGAGTGTAGTGGTGTGTATTCGTAAAATGGTCTTTTAAAACAAAGATAAACTTTGTTGCCTGTCGTTACTGATGAGTCCAAACACGACCCAAAGTATGACTTGTCTCATCGCACAGTGACAACTAACGTCAAAGTAATGACAATGCAACACATCCCTGGGAATTTGCGAAATCATGCAGACCTTGAAGTTGGTTATAGTTGATAATGTATCTCTGGTGAGGCCTAAGTAATATATGCATCACTGTAAAGTCAAGCACACACAATTTCAACACGATGACGATGTTTAAATATTCCTATTACTGGGTGTATTCATATCACGTTAAATCACGAGACAGCGCAGTAAACACTGACCAGTTGTCTGTTCTTATAGTGTTCACATGCGATATGTATCATGTCAATTCGGATCAATCATGACTCTTTATCTACATGACGTCACTGAGCTCACCATAATAACTACATCATGTGATAAACTGAGTTCAATGAAAATATATACTAGTAGTCAACAATATTTTTAACATGTTTACATCATTCTGTCACACATTATTTCTCGATAATATATTATGATTTATTTTTGAAAAGATCGTATGTATATAACAAACATAGAAGTATTCGTTTGATGAAAAAATGCTAACCGCATATACGCATGCGCCTCGGACTTTATAACTGCTAGATGCACATATTACTTCGAACGAACACTGCTATACTTAGTACCAAAATAAGGTTTATGTTTCACGATAAATATTTATTGAAATATCCAACAGAATTATTTAAACATGATCAAAAATAGTTATCACAATAGTTTTCTCGGTACGCTAAGTTTTACAATAACGGAGAGTCGAAGTTCATGTTCATAGACGTGAATGTGCACGATAGTTGTTTATAAGGCGTGCTAAAAATCTGGACACTATATAGAATATAGACTATGACCCAATCAAATGGTTCCCATCGGACATTGTTAGGGCATTACAAAAGACACGCTAATAGAATATCCTGTTCAACTTGTTTTTTTATTTTATTCCATTTACTTTTTGAGCTATGATGTTAACACTGTTGGCAATTCGGCGTGAAATCGTGCCTGGATAGGTCCCACGTTAAGCGTTCTCACGGCACCCACCAACTTGGCCCCTTCGGAATGTCCCATTGCAGTTCAAGGTGCTATGTTACGGTGCCGAATTGTCAGGCAACGAGAAATAACACGCATGTTACTATGGCAATCGTTTGTTGAAGTGACTGAGGTAAAACCAACCAACCAGAATCGTTGTGGCAAATTGTTCGGTGATGAATATGTCTTTCGATTAAAGTTGGAATAACGGTTTATGGTAACACACAGGCTGTGAATAAAACATTTTCTAACAAAAGCAATGACGTGCGCGCCTTGAAGTATTGTCGAGCCCGCTATAAAGATCACGTGACTTACTGCATGTGCAGTCACCTCTTGATTTATATTGCATAAATTACACTGTGTCACTAATCAGTAATATCAAGTAACACGTGACAGGTAGTCGTATGCTAATTATGACGTAGTTGTATTCTAATTATTATTGTAAAGTTCTCATTTACTTAGAATAGTGGTAATCCTTCGAATACAAACAAAATCGCTATAATCTCATTCCCGCGTATAAACGTATTTTAAAATCTAGTAGTGTGGCGCCACCAACGTTACTAATAATATATTTTTCACGAGATCGCAATATCTCTAAAGGGCGGCTCATATGAAACAGGCTTCTTCTTTTAGCATTTATAATTGTGGGTTCTATATTTTCAAGGATATCTGTTTTCGAGCTTTGATTTTCAAATATTTGAAAAGAAAAACGCAGTAAAACAATTTGAAATAGCTTCATGTCTATCTATCTTGACTCAATGAAGAAATCCTAATTTAGCAAAAGTATCAATTTGTCATCACGAGAATATAGTTTCTGTTAAATTAGCTACATCTTGAATTAGCGAAATCACAGAGTGGCTAAACTAGATAAAATATTAGCTAAAATGCTAACTAAAACATGTATGCGAAAGACAAATGTGTGTAGGCGAAATGGTGATAAATGTGAAGCGCATTATGATATAACTATTGAAACTCATATATTGATAAATGTGAAGCGCATTATGATATAACTGTTGAAACTCATATATTGATAAATGTGAAGCGCATTATATAACTGTTGAAACTCATATATTGATAAATGTGAAGCGCATTATGATATAACTATTGAAACTCATATATTGATAAATGTGAAGCGCATTATGATATAACTGTTGAAACTCATATATTGATAAATGTGAAGCACATTATGATATAACTATTGAAACTCATATATTGATAAATGTGAAGCGCATTATATAACTGTTGAAACTCATATATTGATAAATGTGAAGCGCATTATGATATAACTGTTGAAACTCATATATTGATAAATGTGAAGCACATTATGATATAACTATTGAAACTCATATATTGATAAATGTGAAGCGCATTATGATATAACTGTTGAAACTCATATATTGATAAATGTGAAGCGCATTATGATGTAACTATTGAAACTCATATATTGATAAATGTGAAGCACATTATGATATAACTATTGAAACTCATATATTGATAAATGTGAAGCGCATTATGATATAACTGTTGAAACTCATATATTGATAAATGTGAAGCGCATTATGATATAACTGTTGAAACTCATATATTGATAAATGTGAAGCGCATTATGATATAACTATTGAAACTCATATATTGATAAATGTGAAGCGCATTATGATATAACTATTGAAACTCATATATTGATAAATGTGAAGCACATTATGATATAACTATTGAAACTCATATATTGATAAATGTGAAGCGCATTATGATATAACTGTTGAAACTCATATATTGATAAATGTGAAGCACATTATGATGTAACTATTGAAACTCATATATTGATAAATGTGAAGCGCATTATGATATAACTATTGAAACTCATATATTGATAAATGTGAAGCGCATTATGATGTAACTATTGAAACTCATATATTGATAAATGTGAAGCGCATTATGATATAACTATTGAAACTCATATATTGATAAATGTGAAGCGCATTATGATATAACTGTTGAAACTCATATATTGATAAATGTGAAGCGCATTATGATATAACTGTTGAAACTCATATATTGATAAATGTGAAGCGCATTATGATATAACTATTGAAACTCATATATTGATAAATGTGAAGCGCATTATGATATAACTGTTGAAACTCATATATTGATAAATGTGAAGCGCATTATGATGTAACTATTGAAACTCATATATTGATAAATGTGAAGCACATTATGATATAACTATTGAAACTCATATATTGATAAATGTGAAGCGCATTATGATATAACTATTGAAACTCATATATTGATAAATGTGAAGCGCATTATGCTATAACTATTGAAACTCATATATTGATAAATGTGAAGCGCATTATGCTATAACTATTGAAACTCATATATTGATAAATGTGAAGCACATTATGATATAATTATTGAAACTCATATATTGATAAATGTGAAGCGCATTATGATATAACTATTGAAACTCATATATTGATAAATGTGAAGCGCATTATGCTATAACTATTGAAACTCATATATTAGCAAAATTAACATTATTATTCCTTGACATTGTTTTAAGGATGTCATAAGCTACTACACAATAATGCACTACTATCAGACAAACGTCCATCCTAGGAAAATCTAGGTAAATATGTAAAATGTGTACATGTGTTGATACAATGTATTGGTAATAACAGTGCATAGTCTAATGTCATATATATCACGCTTTATCTCACGAATGAAAAAAGTCCTAAAACAGCCAATCTACTTGATTTGCATAAGGGGTTCACAATGCTCAACACCGAGGGCGCTGTTTTAATACGATAGCCATGACGCATTGAATAAAACGAAATTTGTTTTACACTAGCGCCCTCTATAATCCATCCACACAAAATTTATTTAATACAATGTACGAACAAATATTGTCAACCTAGAGTTCAACGTTGACTATTTAGCAATGTATACAGTTAACATGTAAATTAATGATAGTCTAATGCCTGTGTTTCCCATTCTTTTTCTATGCGATTTGGTGTTTTAGGTTTTTATTAATAGTTTGGCCCTTATTGAAACTAGAAGCGGTGTTTCGAGCGTATTTAGATATGATGTAATCGTCGTGCCGCGTCGTGATCGATATGGGACCCATGGAGACGTATACAACGCATGTAAAATAATACATTGTTTACATGAAATTTGAACATGCACTGCGCGACGACTAACGCTCTTTAACTATAGAGAGTACATCCATTGAAGAATGTGTTAGGATGACATATATAAAATAGAAACAAGTTAATTTCGACATCGGAATTTCAAAAATATCGAATGAACACTTTTTTAGTAACCCATTGCATAATGTTCCAACAATCCCTGCACCTGGACACGACCAAGTTTTCTTTCGTATTTCAGAAGCCATGCTATAGCAAGTTTAGGGTTAATGTGTAATTTTCTGCAGCAGAGTACCACTAGCGGCACAAGTTGTAACTTGTGTGTTGATATATAAGCAGAGTTGAAGTGTCACGTACACACATAAGGAGTGGAATTCGGTTGTCTGCAGTTGAAAATCACATTTTCACTTTATTCAATTAAAAATATCTAAGACAATAGTTCCTGGCAACACTTTTTTACAAAATTATTCAGTGACAAATGTCAAAAATACTAAACCATTAACTTAGACATTGACTTGTTTTCCATCTATTCATTGAAGATACTTGTAATACGGCAATCTGCCATTTTGTGGAATATGCTTTTTCACCACCCGTGAATGTAGATAGAGTGTGGCTGGTAAGATATCGCAACTTTAGTATCACGTGGCACTTTTGTCTGAGTACGACCCACTCTAATTACTGAAATGTTCCGAATATTTATCTATCTAATTAATTAATGAATGGCAGGTAAATGTTTGATTTGAAAAATCGCAAAATCCTGAAAAAGTTGCATTCATTTTGTTCATTTTTGTTCACGTGACGGAGAATGTGAGCGTTATGAACTGCGAATGAGGCTACAATTGGTGACGTAATTGGATAGAAAAGCACGCGCTTTCTCTACAATCAAACACTTACACAGATACGTACAATAACCATATCCATAATCAGATCAATTTGAAAATATCTATGAATTACTAATATATGATAGCTTCTTGTTTACTGTTACAACAAATATAAATCAATTGTAATCATATTTATTATACGAAATAAATACTAGTAAAAGATATATTTAAACATATAAAACCATAAATATAAACTATGGCAGCGAGCACTGGTAGAATAGTTAAAGGGCGGTAGTCGTCGAGCCACGCATGTGCGAGATATATGGGTCTCATGTGAACAAAGATGGCGACTTTGACTGTAGCGCAGACCAACGAGTACAAACTGAGACGTTACCAAGTTTTAATTAGGTATTTTTTTAGGTGACTGGAAGGTATCGAAGGAGTTATTGGTGGTAATTAGCACAAGTCGCGCCCAGGTCAAACCTCATACTTGTGATTTCAATTAGAAGAGCGCATTGGATTGTGGGAATATCAATGTTTATCAACACAATTGTCGCACATGCGCAGCGCAACGACTACCGCCATTTGAATGACATCTGCTTAAAATTAGTTTGAATTGTTTTAAGATAATCAGGGAATCTAATTGTCTTCACTAATAGTACATATGTATTGTTTTAAACACTATTACATAATACACTAATATGTTAATTGAACACATTCCATATATGTACGTTTACGTGTTATTTTCACTTCACAGACAAGCACTCAATTATATGGACTTTTAAAGTACAGTAATCAGATTAAGGCAATGCATTGTTTCTATAAGTCACCATGACAGCAAGGCGTGTTGATAAGTAATTGGATGCAAGTAACTGAACTAATCAGCTCACATCGGATATTCTGACGTCATAGCAGCGCTCTGTAAATAGAGGAAGATATGTTCAACGTGTATAAACGAAACGTTATAGTGTGTTACTCTGTTTTTAGATTTGCCAATTTTGGTTTACGAGATTAATGTACCCACACCTACCAAATATGCAATAATTTGACTAAAAATCAAGGTACGAATATTCACGGAATGTTTTGAATGGTGTTCCAGTAAACTACCTGCATCTGGTTATTAATTACATTGCATATATGTCACATTCTAATTAGATGTTCTTTGCATCTTCTCCAATTCACGTCGGGTAGCGCTCAATTGCTCGGCTAATTCATAGGTCTCCTTCTCAAGTGCAGCTGAAAAGAAAAGAAATTCATCAAATTATTCATGTTATAATACAGTTGATAAAACAAGTATATGCCATAATATTGCTATTAAACAAGTATATGTCATAATACTGATATTAAACAAGTATATGAGTATATGTTATAATACTACTATTAAACAATTATATGTCGTAATACTGCTATTAAACAAGTATATGTCGTAATACAGCTATTAAACAAGTTTATGTCGTAATACAGCTATTGAACAAGTATATGCCATAATATTGCTATTAACAATTATATGTCGTAATACTGCTATTAAACAAGTATATATCGTAATACTGCTATTAAACAAGTATATGTTATAATACTGCTATTAAACAAGTATATGTCGTAATACAGCTATTAAACAAGTATATGTCATAATACTTCTATTAAACAAGTATATGTCGTAATACTGCTATTAAACAAGTATATGTCATAATACTACTATTAAACAAGTATATGTCGTAATACAGCTATTGAACAAGTATATGCCATAATATTGCTATTAAACAATTATATGTCGTAATACTGCTATTAAACAAGTATATATCGTAATACTGCTATTAAAAAAGTATATGCCATAATACTGCTATTAAACAAGTATATGCCATAATACTTCTATTAAACAAGTATATGTTATAATACTGCTATTAAACAAGTATATGTTATAATACTGCTATTAAACAAGTATATGCCATAATATTGCTATTAAACAATTATATGTCGTAATACTGCTATTAAACAAGTATATATCGTAATACTGCTATTAAACAAGTATATGTTATAATACTGCTATTAAACAAGTATATGTCATAATACTACTATTAAACAATTATATGTCGTAATACTGCTATTAAACAATTATATGTCGTAATACTGCTATTAAACAAGTATATGTCATAATACTGCTATTAAACAAGTATATGTCGTAATACTGCTATTAAACAAGTATATGCCATAATATTGCTATTAAACAAGTATATGCCATAATATTGCTATTAAACAATTATATGTCGTAATACTTCTATTAAACAAGTATATATCGTAATACTGCTATTAAACAAGTATATGTTATAATACTGCTATTAAACAAGTATATGCCATAATATTGCTATTAAACAAGTATATGTCATAATACTGCTATTAAACAAGTATATATCGTAATACTGCTATTAAACAAGTATATGTTATAATACTGCTATTAAACAAGTATATGTCATAATACTACTATTAAACAATTATATGTCGTAATACTGCTATTAAACAATTATATGTCGTAATACTGCTATTAAACAAGTATATGTCATAATACTGCTATTAAACAAGTATATGTCGTAATACTGCTATTAAACAAGTATATGCCATAATATTGCTATTAAACAAGTATATGCCATAATATTGCTATTAAACAATTATATGTCGTAATACTTCTATTAAACAAGTATATATCGTAATACTGCTATTAAACAAGTATATGTTATAATACTGCTATTAAACAAGTATATGCCATAATATTGCTATTAAACAAGTATATGTCATAATACTGCTATTAAACAATTATATGTCATAATACTACTATTAAACAAGTATATGTCGTATTACAGCTATTAAACAAGTATATGTCGTATTACAGCTATTAAACAAGTATATGCCATAATATTGCTATTAAACAAGTATATGTCGTAATACTGCTATTAAACAAGTATATGTCGTAATACAGCTATTAAACAAGTATATGACATAATATTGCTATTAAACAAGTATATATCGTAATACTGCTATTAAACAAGTATATGTCATAATACTGCTATTAAACAAGTATATGTCGTAATACTGCTATTAAACAAGTATATGCCATAATATTGCTATTAAACAAGTATATGCCATAATATTGCTATTAAACAATTATATGTCGTAATACTGCTATTAAACAAGTATATGTCATAATACTGCTATTAAACAAGTATATGTCGTAATACTGCTATTAAACAAGTATATGCCATAATATTGCTATTAAACAAGTATATGCCATAATATTGCTATTAAACAATTATATGTCATAATACTGCTATTAAACAAGTATATGTCATAATATTGTTATTAATCAAGTATATGTCATAATACTGCTATTAAACAATTATATGTCGTAATACTGCTATTAAACAAGTATATATCGTAATACTGCTATTAAACAAGTATATGTTATAATACTGCTATTAAACAAGTATATGTCATAATACTGCTATTAAACAAGTATATGTCATAATACTGCTATTAAACAAGTATATGTCGTAATACTGCTATTAAACAATTATATGTCGTAATACTGCTATTAAACAAGTATATGCCATAATATTGCTATTAAACAATTATATGTCATAATACTGCTATTAAACAAGTATATGCCATAATACTTCTATTAAACAAGTATATGTTATAATACTGCTATTAAACAAGTATATGTTATAATACTGCTATTAAACAAGTATATGCCATAATATTGCTATTAAACAATTATATGTCGTAATACTGCGATTAAACAAGTATATATCGTAATACTGCTATTAAACAAGTATATGTCATAATACTACTATTAAACAAGTGTATGTCGTAATACTGCTATTAAACAAGTATATGCCATAATATTGCTATTAAATAAGTATATGCCATAATATTGCTATTAAACAATTATATGTCGTAATACTTCTATTAAACAAGTATATATCGTAATACTGCTATTAAACAAGTATATGTTATAATACTGCTATTAAACAAGTATATGCCATAATATTGCTATTAAACAAGTATATGTCATAATACTGCTATTAAACAATTATATGTCATAATACTACTATTAAACAAGTATATGTCGTATTACAGCTATTAAACAAGTATATGTCGTATTACAGCTATTAAACAAGTATATGCCATAATATTGCTATTAAACAATTATATGTCATAATACTACTATTAAACAATTATATGTCGTAATACTGCTATTAAACAATTATATGTCATAATACTGCTATTAAACAAGTATATGTCATAATACTGATATTAAACAAGTATATGAGTATATGTCATAATACTACTATTAAACAATTATATGTCGTAATACTGCTATTAAACAATTATATGCCATAATATTGCTATTAAACAATTATATGTCGTAATACTGCTATTAAACAAGTATATGTCATAATACTGCTATTAAAGAAGTATATGTCGTAATACTGCTATTAAACAAGTATATGCCATAATATTGCTATTAAACAAGTATATGCCCTAATATTGCTATTAAACAATTATATGTCATAATACTGCTATTAAACAAGTATATGCCATAATATTGCTATTAAACAAGTATATATCGTAATACTGCTATTAAACAATTATATGTCGTAATACTGCTATTAAACAAGTATATGTCATAATACTGCTATTAAACAAGTATATGTCGTAATACTGCTATTAAACAAGTATATGCCATAATATTGCTATTAAACAAGTATATGCCATAACATTGCTATTAAACAATTATATGTCGTAATACTTCTATTAAACAAGTATATGCCATAATATTGCTATTAAACAAGTATATGTCATAATACTACTATTAAACAATTATATGTCGTAATACTGCTATTAAACAATTATATGTCGTATTACAGCTATTAAACAAGTATATGTCATAATACTGCTATTAAACAAGTATATGTCGTAATACTGCTATTAAACAAGTATATGTCACAATACAGCTATTAAACAAGTATATGTCATAATACAGCTATTAAACAAGTATATGTCATAATACAGCTATTAAACAATTATATGTCGTAATACTGCTATTAAACAATTATATGTCGTATTACAGCTATTAAACAAGTATATGTCATAATACTGCTATTAAACAAGTATATGCCATAATATTGCTATTAAACAAGTATATGTCATAATACTACTATTAAACAATTATATGTCGTAATACTGCTATTAAACAAGTATATGTCGTATTACAGCTATTAAACAATGATATGTCGTAATACTGCTATTAAACAAGTATATGCCATAATATTGCTATTAAACAAGTATATGTCATAATACTACTATTAAACAATTATATGTCATAATACTACTATTAAACAATTATATGTCATAATACTGCTATTAAACAAGTATATGTCGTATTACAGCTATTAAACAATTATATGTCGTAATACTGCTATTAAACAAGTATATGCCATAATATTGCTGTTAAACAAGTATATGTCGTAATACTGCTATTAAACAAGTATATGTCATAGTACTGCTATTAAACAAGTATATGTCGTATTACAGCCATTAAACAAGTATATGTCGTAATACTGCTATTAAACAAGTATATGGCATAATATTGCTATTAAACAAGTATATGTCATAATATTGTTATTAATCAAGTATATGTCATAATACTACTATTAAACAAGTATATGTCGTATTACAGCTATTAAACAATTATATGTCGTAATACTGCTATTAAACAAGTATATGCCATAATATTGCTACTAAACAAGTATATGTCATAATATTGTTATTAATCAAGTATATGTCATAATACTGCTATTAAACAAGTACATGTCGTATTACAGCTATTAAACAATTATATGTCGTAATACTGCTATTAAACAAGTATATGTCGTAATACTGCTATTAAACAATTATATGTCGTAATACTGCTATTAAACAATTATATGTCGTATTACAGCTATTAAACAAGTATATGTCATAATACTGCTATTAAACAAGTATATGTCATAATACTGCTATTAAACAAGTATATGCCATAATATTGCTATTAAACAAGTATATGCCATAATATTGCTATTAAACAATTATATGTCGTAATACTGCTATTAAACAAGTATATGTCATAATACTGCTATTAAACAAGTATATGTCGTAATACTGCTATTAAACAAGTATATGCCATAATATTGCTATTAAACAAGTATATGCCATAATATTGCTATTAAACAATTATATGTCATAATACTGCTATTAAACAAGTATATGTCATAATATTGTTATTAATCAAGTATATGTCATAATACTGCTATTAAACAATTATATGTCGTAATACTGCTATTAAACAAGTATATATCGTAATACTGCTATTAAACAAGTATATGTTATAATACTGCTATTAAACAAGTATATGTCATAATACTGCTATTAAACAAGTATATGTCATAATATTGCTATTAAACAAGTATATGTCGTAATACTGCTATTAAACAATTATATGTCGTAATACTGCTATTAAACAAGTATATGCCTTAATATTGCTATTAAACAATTATATGTCATAATACTGCTATTAAACAAGTATATGCCATAATACTTCTATTAAACAAGTATATGTTATAATACTGCTATTAAACAAGTATATGTTATAATACTGCTATTAAACAATTATATGTCGTAATACTGCTATTAAACAAGTATATATCGTAATACTGCTATTAAACAAGTATATGTTATAATACTGCTATTAAACAAGTATATGTCATAATACTACTATTAAACAATTATATGTCGTAATACTGCTATTAAACAATTATATGTCGTAATACTGCTATTAAACAAGTATATGTCATAATACTGCTATTAAACAAGTATATGTCGTAACACTGCTATTAAACAAGTATATGCCATAATATTGCTATTAAACAAGTATATGCCATAATATTGCTATTAAACAAGTATATGTCGTAATACTTCTATTAAACAAGTATATATCGTAATACTGCTATTAAACAAGTATATGTTATAATACTGCTATTAAACAAGTATATGCCATAATATTGCTATTAAACAAGTATATGTCATAATACTGCTATTAAACAATTATATGTCATAATACTACTATTAAACAAGTATATGTCGTATTACAGCTATTAAACAAGTATATGTCGTATTACAGCTATTAAACAAGTATATGCCATAATATTGCTATTAAACAAGTATATGTCGTAATACTGCTATTAAACAAGTATATGTCGTAATACAGCTATTAAACAAGTATATGCCATAATATTGCTATTAAACAAGTATATGTCGTAATACTGCTATTAAACAATTATATGTCGTAATACTGCTATTAAACAAGTATATGCCATAATATTGCTATTAAACAATTATATGTCATAATACTACTATTAAACAATTATATGTCGTAATACTGCTATTAAACAATTATATGTCATAATACTGCTATTAAACAAGTATATGTTATAATACTGATATTAAACAAGTATATGAGTATATGTCATAATACTACTATTAAACAATTATATGTCGTAATACTGCTATTAAACAATTATATGCCATAATATTGCTATTAAACAATTATATGTCGTAATACTGCTATTAAACAAGTATATGGCATAATACTGCTATTAAACAAGTATATGTCGTAATACTGCTATTAAACAAGTATATGCCATAATATTGCTATTAAACAAGTATATGCCATAATATTGCTATTAAACAATTATATGTCATAATACTGCTATTAAACAAGTATATGCCATAATATTGCTATTAAACAAGTATATATCGTAATACTGCTATTAAACAATTATATGTCGTAATACTGCTATTAAACAAGTATATGTCATAATACTGCTATTAAACAAGTATATGTCGTAATACTGCTATTAAACAAGTATATGCCATAATATTGCTATTAAACAAGTATATGCCATAATATTGCTATTAAACAATTATATGTCGTAATACTTCTATTAAACAAGTATATGCCATAATATTGCTATTAAACAAGTATATGTCATAATACTACTATTAAACAATTATATGTCGTAATACTGCTATTAAACAATTATATGTCGTATTACAGCTATTAAACAAGTATATGTCATAATACTGCTATTAAACAAGTATATGTCGTAATACTGCTATTAAACAAGTATATGTCACAATACAGCTATTAAACAAGTATATGTCATAATACAGCTATTAAACAAGTATATGTCATAATACAGCTATTAAACAATTATATGTCGTAATACTGCTATTAAACAATTATATGTCGTATTACAGCTATTAAACAAGTATATGTCATAATACTGCTATTAAACAAGTATATGCCATAATATTGCTATTAAACAAGTATATGTCATAATACTACTATTAAACAATTATATGTCGTAATACTGCTATTAAACAAGTATATGTCGTATTACAGCTATTAAACAATGATATGTCGTAATACTGCTATTAAACAAGTATATGCCATAATATTGCTATTAAACAAGTATATGTCATAATACTACTATTAAACAATTATATGTCATAATACTACTATTAAACAATTATATGTCATAATACTGCTATTAAACAAGTATATGTCGTATTACAGCTATTAAACAATTATATGTCGTAATACTGCTATTAAACAAGTATATGCCATAACATTGCTATTAAACAAGTATATGTCATAATATTGTTATTAATCAAGTATATGTCATAATACTGCTATTAAACAAGTATATGTCGTATTACAGCTATTAAACAATTATATGTCGTAATACTGCTATTAAACAAGTATATGCCATAATATTGCTATTAAACAAGTATATGTCGTAATACTGCTATTAAACAAGTATATGTCATAATACTGCTATTAAACAAGTATATGTCGTATTACAGCTATTAAACAAGTATATGTCGTAATACTGCTATTAAACAAGTATATGGCATAATATTGCTATTAAACAAGTATATGTCATAATATTGTTATTAATCAAGTATATGTCATAATACTACTATTAAACAAGTATATGTCGTATTACAGCTATTAAACAATTATATGTCGTAATACTGCTATTAAACAAGTATATGCCATAATATTGCTATTAAACAAGTATATGTCATAATATTGTTATTAATCAAGTATATGTCATAATACTGCTATTAAACAAGTACATGTCGTATTACAGCTATTAAACAATTATATGTCGTAATACTGCTATTAAACAAGTATATGTCGTAATACTGCTATTAAACAATTATATGTCGTAATACTGCTATTAAACAATTATATGTCGTATTACAGCTATTAAACAAGTATATGTCATAATACTGCTATTAAACAAGTATATGTCATAATACTGCTATTAAACAAGTATATGTCGTAATACTGCTATTAAACAAGTATATGTCGTAATACTGCTATTAAACAATTATATGTCGTAATACTGCTATTAAACAATTATATGTCGTATTACAGCTATTAAACAAGTATATGTCATAATACTGCTATTAAACAAGTATATGTCATAATACTGCTATTAAACAAGTATATGTCGTAATACTGATATTAAACAATTATATGTCGTAATACTGCTATTAAACAAATACTAGTATATGCCATAATATTGCTATTAAACAAGTATATGTCATAATATTGTTATTAAACAAGTATATGTCATAATACTGCTAAAAAACAAGTATATATCGAAATACTGCTATTAAACAAGTATGCGTCGTAATATTGTTGTTAAATAAGTATATGCCATAATACTGCTATTAAACAAGTATATGCCATAATATTGCTATTAAACAATTATATGTCATAATACTACTATTAAACAATTATATGTCGTAATACTGCTATTAAACAATTATATGTCATAATATTGCTATTAAACAAGTATATGTCATAATACTGCTATTAAACAAGTATATGTCATAATACTGCTATTAAACAAGTATATGTCATATTACTGCTATTAAACAAGTACATGTCGTAATACTGCTATTAAACAAATACTAGTATATGCCATAATATTGCTATTAAACAAGTATATGTCATAATATTGTTATTAAACAAGTATATGTCATAATACTGCTAAAAAACAAGTATATATCGTAATACTGCTATTAAACAAGTATGCGTCGTAATATTGTTATTAAACAAGTATATGTCATAATACTGCTATTAAACAAGTACATGTCATAATACTGCTATTAAACAATTATATGTCATAATACTACTATTAAACAAGTATGTCATAATACTGCTATTAAACAATTATGTCGTAATACTGCTATTAAACAATTATATGTCATAATATTGCTAAAAACAAGTATATGTCGTAATACTGCTATTAAAGAAGTATATGTCATAATATTGTTATTAAACAAGTATATGTCATAATACTGCTATTAAACAAGTATATGTCATATTACTGCTATTAAACAAGTACATGTCGTAATACTGCTATTAAACAAATACTAGTATATGCCATAATATTGCTATTAAACAAGTATATGTCATAATATTGTTATTAAACAAGTATATGTCATAATACTGCTAAAAAACAAGTATATATCGTAATACTGCTATTAAACAAGTATGCGTCGTAATATTGTTGTTAAACAAGTATATGCCATAATACTGCTATTAAACAATTATATGTCATAATATTGTTATTAAACAAGTATATGTCATAATACTGCTATTAAACAAGTACATGTCATAATACTGCTATTAAACAATTATATGTCATAATACTACTATTAAACAAGTATGTCATAATACTGCTATTAAACAATTATGTCGTAATACTGCTATTAAACAATTATATGTCATAATATTGCTAAAAACAAGTATATGTCGTAATACTGCTATTAAAGAAGTATATGTCATAATATTGTTATTAAACAAGTATATGTCATAATACTGCTATTAAACAAGTACGTGTCATAATACTGCTATTAAACAATTATATGTCGTAATACTGCTATTAAACAAGTATATGCCATAATATTGCTATTAAACAAGTATATGTCGTAATACTGCTATTAAACAATTATGTCACAATATTGCTAGTAAACAAGTATATGTCATAATACTGCTATTAAACAATTATGACATAATACTGCTATTAAACAATTATGTCACAATATTGCTATTAAAAAAGTATATGTCATAATACTGCTATTAAAGAAGTATATGTCATAATACTGCTATTAAAGAAGTATATGTCGTAATACTGTTATTAAATAAGTATATGCCATAATATTGTTATTAAAGAAGTATATGTCATGATACTGCTATTAAACAAGTATATGTCGTAATACTGTTATTAAATAAGTATATGCCATAATATTGTTATTAAACAAGTATATGTCATAATACTACTATTAAACAAGTATATGTCATAATACTGCTATAAAACAAGTAAATGTTGTATTACAGATGATAATAATAATTAAGGGGGTGATTGATGGACATATTTCGGGTACGAACACAATTGACATTTGAAATAAATCGTGCTTGTACATTTTATGAAAGTCTTCCAAAACGGACATAACATTATGTTTTTGAGATTAAAAATCACCATGTTCAACTTGTCGGCAATTATGTTAATTAACAATGACATAATTATGGAATAACCATTTATTATAACTTGATACATTCTTGGCAACTAAAAATACACAATGAATGACAACCAAAAATACACAATGAATGACAACCAAAAATACACAATGAATGACAACCAAAAATACACAATGAATGACAACCAAAAATACACAATGAATGAAATTTAGTGTAGGTGCGAGATCAATTCATCAAAAGTTAACAAATACATTTTTGTATGGCGTCATTTTGGTAAATTGATTAGTTCGAATGTCGAATTTATTCACCGTGCAGAATAGACAACTCACACATTCAATCTAACATCTAATGGGAAATAGAAATTTTAGTATGAGCGGAAATTTAGATTTACAACATAGAGCCATAGTATTTGCAACCTAACACTGAAAATAGTGGAGTTAAAATATAACGTTAACGCACAGAACAATAAAACAACAACCTATAAATAACGTTATCATTCGAAAATCAAGAATATATGCCTTTAATAACGAGGCAATGTGTTGGCCTCAATGAGTGGCGGAGAACAACGGAAACAAACATTCATTTCACAAATACACATACTAATATATGTATAAGTTTAAAAAATACCTTTTTCTTTGGCAGTGACGTCGTCGATAAGGTCATTTAAACTTATTCCACGCTCCGAAGCTTCTTTCAACTCATGAAGAATTTTACTTTCAACATCCTCTAATTGCGCTAAGAAAAAAGTCAAGTGGACAGTAAAAGTGACGTTACACATAAACAAAATCTACAGTACCAATTGTAACAATAAAACATAATTGCAAAACAATGCACAAATACTTGGTATGCCTAATAATCATAATTAAGAATTATTGTTGCAATTTACATTCGAGTATTGACATTGGTATCTTCTGAGACACACCATAACCGCCCACAAAAGATGTAAAAGTTGCACTTCGATCTGTATGATCTCCAGAAAACCTCTCACTGATCCAGGTAAGCATCATGAGTGTTTTTGAATTGAGTATTGTTTACTAGAAATATTATTCACTAACAGATGCCACTTTAAATGTATCTGGTTTTGGTACGCAGGTGCTTATGTTTGACTGGGCATGGTTGATGTCAGGATAGCGCATTAAATTGCCATTTGATGCCCACACAGTCTTGTCATGTAGTCCAAAACATAAATATGGTACTTGCAGTACACAAAAACGTCAGGAAAGACAACAGTGACATTCAATGTTCGGAAATGCCGCCTGACACACAAACAATTTATAAGAATTAATCTCTCCAAAAATAAATAATAACAAATAATTAGGTGATTAGAAAATGTGACCTTTAATGCAGTGCTCCAATATTTCAGTATTGATTTTCACGGTCAACACACTAATCAGTGCAAATGTGTTTTTTATATAATACGAAGTAGAAATGCAACTTTATGAATATTTCTCAATGACACGCATTCCAAGATTTCAAGATTTTCACCGATTAAAATTCACCAATAACATTTTTGACAACTACTGATAGAAGTATGAAAGCTATTTTGTAGAATACTGTATCACAAGTACTAACCTTGTTTAACTAATACCCGTGGAGCTGAAGTGGAACAGCAAAAATTAAAATAATATAAATATGATTATTTTCCTTTTATATGAAACAATATTTTATATTTCTTCTAAATTGGTTTTGAATTTTGACAGAATTTGAAGTATGAAGTATTACCATGCACTGGTCCAACCTCTGTATCAGAGTGAGGCTTCTCCTCAGCAAGGCTAACTTCTGCTTCAATATCGGGTATTGCAGATTGAGATGGGTTGTCATTAGATGGAGCGGCCTCTGAAAGATCACTGGCTTTTAGATCTTCAATTTCGTCTGAGAGTTCAGCAGCTTAATTTGTTAATTAACAAAAATGTAATTTTATTAATTGGGCTACTCTTATTGATATACAATTAGTCAATGATAGACTTACATACAATAGCATGAGGTGAAAAAGCCAAACCACCCCCGACAATTTTAGTATTCTTTAACATGCAATGGTGACAGATTCACTATGTATACACTCCCAGATCTGAGTTTTATACTCGCGGTTGCAAGGTCACTATATTATGTGAGGTAACACTCTCTGATGCGAAGTGAGCACTGCTCGATGCGCGGCAACACTCCCTGATGCGAGGTGAGCATTCCCTGATGCGAGATTAACACCCCCTGATGCGAAGTAAGCACTCCCTTACTGAGCAGTGGCGGATCTAGAGGGGGGCAGGGAGGCCATGCCCCCCAAACGATCATTCATATCATCTGGATTACGCATAGCTTCTCTGCGATTTACGTTCCGTAAATTTTAAGCAAGGCTTGGAGCCACCCCAATACATTTTGTTGGATCCGCTGTGGGTGAGCACCCCTTGATGTACACTTCCCGATGCGAGCCAGTTACTCCCCGGTGCAAGGTGAATACTATATGATGCAAGGTAGCACACTATGTAGCGTGGGCTCTTTATGATTTCAATAGATATATCTTATAAATCACTGTCGCTAATATGCTACCCCTGGACTGCAATCTACACAATCCAAGGAGCACACATTGATGGAACATCATTCTCCAGCTATGTTTGACAGTAGTGTAACTGGCCGATGAAATACATTTATGTATTAATATTCTGATTCCAATTGTACCCAAACTAACCTTCTTTGACATTGCGTTCGTTATCATCATCTGTTTTTTCTTGATGTTGTCCTATGCTTTCTTCCAGGAACGACCTTAACACATTTCCTCGCCTTTTCCCAGAAACTTTCTCCTTCAGCATCTAAAGAAAAACAGTGAAATGATGTCGTTAATTGAGTTTTTAATCGAGAACTGACTAGGGTGTATCATAGGTTTAGCCTATACAGGCTGCATCAAGAGTTGCGATTTGAATATAGCCCAGGCAGGCTGTAATGTACGTTCAGCTTTAGATATAGCCTAGGTAGGCTGTAATGTACGTTCAGCTTTAGATATAGCCTAGGCAGGCTGTATTGTACGTTCAGCTTTAGATATAGCCTAGGCAGGCTGTATTGTACGTTCAGCTTTGGATATAGCCTAGGCAGGCTGTATTGTACGTTCAGCTTTCAAGGCCGTAGCTAGCGGGGGGCAGGAGGGGCAGCTGCCCCCTGAGTTTGGAAGTTTTTTTTAAACCTTAAAATAAAAAAGTTTTGAGCAACCACGTATTTAGTTTGTACACGATTTGAAATAAAACATGGTAAGCGAGTTGCGTGTACTTTGTTTATATTTATTACTGAGCGCGCTGGCACTTTGACGCGTACAGGTAAGACGCGTGCACCCAGCACAGCGGGTCAAACGTTACCTTCAAGTATTTCATATTGACATGTCAGCTCCGAAGAAACGTTGCACACAACTGTCAATGTTGAATTTTTTTTACATCATTCCTTCTCCAGAGATGATTTATTCGAGGATAGCTAACTGGAGATAAATGTATATGCTATTGCCAAAGTTGTAAACATAAACTGTGTATTGTACAACTATCAATTGTATTAATCAGTCCTGTACATTAATGTTGCTTAGGCCACACTGATTTAATTTTATGGATGACATCCTCTGAAGACCCCAAAACTAATGCGAGAGGGCGAAAAAAAAAATCCTGCCAAAAAAAAAATGCTGCTAAAACCACAGGACTACGGAGCTGTTATTACGAATTGAACCACAGTGTATCAAAAAAACGAGTCTTTATTTGTAGGAGGCACATGTTGATGTACACATCTCGTACTGTATTACTGTCATGGGTATCATCACCTTTGATTTTGAAAAGGCAAGAGAATAAGGCAGATGTTAGCTTTGCCAAAGGCATACACATCAGCTCAATAATAAAGAAAAACTTACTGTGTTGTATTGAAAAAAATAAAATAATTAAAAATGAACAATAAGTTTGTCAACAGCAATCTGGAAATTAACTTCTTTGACATTCAAACTACAGCTTTTGAAGTGACACTTCAGATAGACTAAGTGTAGACACAAATGCTCTAGAACTATTTCAACTATGTAACAAATTATAAGAGGCTCGATATTGAAAAAAAAACACCAACAGAGAGTCAACAAAAATTTGGATGCAGAAAATTATGTACATGTATCTTGATGAAAATGCGTCATATGATCAAAATATTACCGACTGTGTGTGCAAGCAAATTATCCGAATCAGAAAATGAAAAAAAATAAGAAACTTTCCTTCACCCCGAAAGGGGACTTCGGCCGAGGAGCTTCTGCTGCTTTCGTTGCAGTTTTGTCGACTTAAATGTGGACAAAGCAACCGAATTTGTCGCCTGACCGGTTTTTAGGCCACCATACACCTCCACTCCTCTCCCATTTCTCTTATCGTTGCAGAAGAAACGCGGGACAGCCACTCTGGACAATATGTTCTTAAAGTTGTCTGGGCGAAACTCGCTTGCCGCTACCGACCTCTAGTATAGCTGCGTAAACGTCTCCTTGGCCAACGTCAATTGCGTACCAGTCTACAACAATCCCTCCGTTTTACCTCTGAACTTTTATGCTCATGTATGTTGGTGGTGTGGTCGCCATGTTGGATCATTTATGACAAAATGTGCATGTTTTGAGGCAATCTCCTTCCCATAGGTCTTTGCGCTTTACGTAACGCGCATCTAACTGTGCGGAGTTTGGTTTTGAGTTAGTCCAAAACGAGTTTTACGACAAGTCGGCGCTTTGCGACAATATGAGTCGGCAAGTTCCGGACAGAAAACCGATCTGTGGAGACTCTTCGTCGGAGATTTTTTTTTTTTTTTTTTTTTTTCGAGAATAGGCGAAAACAAATGCGCGCGCGGATGTCATCCATAAAATTAAGTCGGTGTGGCCTTACATATGAAGATAGAACAAAAGTGTTTCAGGTTTTAAAGTTCATACTGTAATATCCCTTGTTTTGTATATATTCATAAACTATATCAAGATGATTTTATTGTTAACAAGTCATTGTTAATGACACAGTCCCCGTCCAAAATTGTGTGATCTGACATATCAATTTGATGCTGACGAAGTCATTGAGATTAGATTGAAACCATTAATAGGAGATGGATTTGTAAAAAAAAAAATATGATTTAGTGCTTTTACACGAGAATTGACATTGGGCAGTCATATTGAATCAAATTACATAAATAATGTTTGTGTTGATGTATCTATTGGTATACTGTCTTTGTACAAAATTTATACAGAAATGTTCAGTCAGCCATATTAGTTTAAATCACATAAAAAAATGTGACATGCAACTATAACCCAATATGTTTGATCATCATATCAACTTTGATACAAATCGACCCAGTCATCTCTGAGAAACAGCTGCAGACATGTAAAAATGACGATTTACATGAAAATTGGGCGTCGGCCAGCCATATTGAATTGAATCACATAAGTTATGTTGGTGCAGATGTATCTCTTGGTATACTGTCTTGTACAACATTTAAACAGGAACGTTCATTGCATTCACGATAAAGAATCATGGGTACCATGAAAAACAAGATGGCCGCCAGTCGGCCATATTTGTTCGAATCACGAAAAAAAAAAATACGTGCACCTACAACCCAATATGTATGATCATCATACCAACTTTGATCCAAATCGGCCCAGTCATCTCCGAGAAACTGCTGCGGACACGTTTAGGTATCAGAAATAGCAAATTTTACATCAAAAATGACCGCCAGTCGGCCATTTTTGCTCCGATCATAAAGTAACTTTCTGCGCATATGTAAGACATTATGTTTTGTCTTCAAGTAAAGTTTGGATGAAATCCGTCAATGGGTGTCCGAGATATAGCTCCGGTCGTACAGAAGAACCCAAATTAATAGTCTCCGTTTTCGGGGACTAAAAATAGATAGATACAGCCATTAACTTATGGTGCAACTGCACAACTCTACGCCTTTATACATTTATACGCAATTTAAAAAAAAATACATTTGTTGCCCCCACTAGTGAAAAAAAGCTAGCTACGGCCCTGGCTTTGGATATAGACTAACCAGACTGTATTGTACGTTCAGCTTTGAATATAGACAAACCAGGCTGTATTGTACGTTCAGCTTTGGATATAGCCTAGGCAGGCTGTATTGTACGTTCAGCTTTGGATATAGCCTAGGCAGGCTGTATTGTACGTTCAGCTTTGGATATAGCTTAGGCAGGCTATATTGTACGTTCAGCGTTGGATATAGCCTAGGCAGGCTGTATTGTACGTTCAGCTTTGAGTATAACCTAGGCAGGCTGTATTGTACGTTCAGCTTTGGATATAGCCTAGGCAGGCTGTATTGTACGTTCAGCTTTGGATATAGACTAACCAGGCTTTATTGTACGTTCGGCTTTGGATATAGCCTAGGCAGGCTGTATTGTACGTTCAGCTTTGGATATAGCCTAGGCAGGCTTTATTGTACGTTCAGCTTTGGATATAGCCTAGGCAGGCTGTATTGTACGTTCAGCTTTGGATATAGCTTAGGCAGGCTTTATTGTACGTTCAGCTTTGGATATAGACTAGGCAGGCTGTATTGTACGTTCAGCTTTGGATATAGCCTAGGCAGGCTGTATTGTACGTTCAGCTTTGGATATAGCCTAGGCAGGCTGTATTGTACGTTCAGCTTTAGATATAGCCTAGGCAGGCTGTATTGTACGTTCAGCTTTGGATATAGCCTAGGCAGGCTTTATTGTACGTTCAGCTTTGGATAAAGCCTAGGCAGGCTGTATTATACGTTCAGCTTTGGATATAGCCTAGGCAGGCTGTATTGTACGTTCGGCTTTGGATATAGCCTAGGCAGGCTGTATTGTACGTTCAGCTTTGGATATAGACTAACCAGGCTGTATTGTACGTTCAGCTTTGGATACCCTAGGCAGGCTGTATTGTACGTTCAGCTTTGGATATAGCCTAGGCAGGCTTTATTGTACGTTCAGCTTTGGATATAGCCTAGGCAGGCTGTATTGTACGTTCAGCTTTGGATATAGCCTAGGCAGGCTGTATTGTACGTTCAGCGTTGGATATAGCCTAGGCAGGCTGTATTGTACGTTCAGCTTTGGATATAGCCTAGGCAGGCTGTATTGTACGTTCGGCTTCGGATATAGCCTAGGCAGGCTGTATTGTACGTTCGGCTTTGGATATAGCCTAGGCAGGCTGTATTGTACGTTCAGCTTTGGATAAAGCCTAGGCAGGCTGTATTGTACGTTCAGCTTTGGATATAGCCTAGGCAGGCTGTATTGTACGTTCGGCTTCGGATATAGCCTAGGCAGGCTGTATTGTACGTTCGGCTTTGGATATAGCCTAGGCAGGCTGTATTGTACGTTCAGCTTTGGATATAGCCTAGACAGGCTGTATTATACGTTCAGATTTGGATATAGCCTAGGCAGGCTGTATTGTACGTTCGGCTTTGGATATAGCCTAGGCAGGCTGTATTGTACGTTCAGCTTTGGATATAGCCTAGACAGGCTGTATTGTACGTTCAGCTTTGGATATAGCCTAGGCAGGCTGTATTGTATGTTCAGCTTTGGATATAGCCTAGGCAGGCTATATTGTACGTTCAGCTTTGGATATAGCCTAGGCAGGCTGTATTATACGTTCAGCTTTGGATATAGCCTAGGCAGGCTGTATTGTACGTTCAGCTTTGGATATAGCCTAGGCAGGCTGTATTGTACGTTCAGCTTTGGATGTAGCCTAGGCAGGCTTTATTGTACGTTCAGCTTTGGATATAGCCTAGGCAGGCTGTATTGTACGTTCAGCATTGGATATAGACTAACCGGGCTTTATTGTACGTTCAGCTTTGGATATAGCCTAGGCAGGCTTTATTGTACGTTCAGCTTTGGATATAGCCTAGGCAGGCTTTATTGTACGTTCGGCTTTGGATATAGCCTAGGCAGGCTGTATTGTACGTTCAGCTTTGGACATAGCCTAGGCAGGCTGTATTGTACGTTCAGCTTTGGATATAGCCTAGGCAGGCTTTATTGTACGTTCAGCTTTGGATATAGCCTAGGCAGGCTGTATTGTACGTTCAGCTTTGGATATAGCTTAGGCAGGCTTTATTGTACGTTCAGCTTTGGATATAGACTAGGCAGGCTGTATTGTACGTTCAGCTTTGGATATAGCCTAGGCAGGCTGTATTGTACGTTCAGCTTTGGATATAGCCTAGGCAGGCTTTATTGTACGTTCAGCTTTGGATAAAGCCTAGGCAGGCTGTATTATACGTTCAGCTTTGGATATAGCCTAGGCAGGCTGTATTGTACGTTCGGCTTTGGATATAGCCTAGGCAGGCTGTATTGTACGTTCAGCTTTGGATATAGACTAACCAGGCTGTATTGTACGTTCAGCTTTGGATACCCTAGGCAGGCTGTATTGTACGTTCAGCTTTGGATATAGCCTAGGCAGGCTTTATTGTACGTTCAGCTTTGGATATAGCCTAGGCAGGCTGTATTGTACGTTCAGCTTTGGATATAGCCTAGGCAGGCTGTATTGTATGTTCAGCGTTGGATATAGCCTAGGCAGGCTGTATTGTACGTTCAGCTTTGGATAAAGCCTAGGCAGGCTGTATTATACGTTCAGCTTTGGATATAGCCTAGGCAGGCTGTATTGTACGTTCGGCTTCGGATATAGCCTAGGCAGGCTGTATTGTACGTTCAGCTTTGGATATAGCCTAGGCAGGCTGTATTGTACGTTCAGCTTTGGATAAAGCCTAGGCAGGCTGTATTGTACGTTCAGCGTTGGATATAGCCTAGGCAGGCTGTATTGTACGTTCAGCTTTGGATAAAGCCTAGGCAGGCTGTATTATACGTTCAGCTTTGGATATAGCCTAGGCAGGCTGTATTGTACGTTCGGCTTCGGATATAGCCTAGGCAGGCGGTATTGTACGTTCAGCTTTGGATATAGCCTAGGCAGGCTGTATTGTACGTTCAGCTTTGGATAAAGCCTAGGCAGGCTGTATTATACGTTCAGATTTGGATATAGCCTAGGCAGGCTGTATTGTACGTTCGGCTTTGGATATAGCCTAGGCAGGCTGTATTGTACGTTCAGCTTTGGATATAGCCTAGACAGGCTGTATTGTACGTTCAGCTTTGGATATAGCCTAGGCAGGCTGTATTGTATGTTCAGCTTTGGATATAGCCTAGGCAGGCTGTATTGTACGTTCAGCTTTGGATATAGCCTAGGCAGGCTGTATTGTACGTTCAGCTTTGGATATAGACTAACCAGGCTGTATTGTACGTTCAGCTTTGGATATAGCCTAGGCAGGCTGTATTGTACGTTCAGCTTTGGATATAGCCTAGGCAGGCTGTATTGTACGCTCAGCTTTGGATACCCTAGGCAGGCTGTATTGTACGTTCAGCTTTGGATATAGCCTAGGCAGGCTATATTGTACGTTCAGCTTTGGATATAGCCTAGGCAGGCTATATTGTACGTTCAGCTTTGGATATAGCCTTGGCAGAATGTATTGTACGTTCAGCTTTGGATATAGCCTAGGCAGGCTGTATTGTACGTTCAGCTTTGGATATAGCCTAGACAGGCTGTTTTGTACGTTCAGCTTTGGATATAGCCTAGGCAGAATATATTGTACGTTCTGCTTTGGATATAGCCTAGGCAGGCTGTATTGTACGTTCGGCTTTGGATATAGCCTAGGCAGGCTGTATTGTACGCTCAGCTTTGGATATAGCCTAGGCAGGCTGTAATGTACGTTCAGCTTTGGATATAGCCTAGGCAGGCTATATTGTACGTTCAGCTTTGGATATAGCCTAGGCAGGCTGTATTGTACGTTCAGCGTTGGATATAGCCTAGGCAGGCTGTATTGTACGTTCGGCTTTGGATATAGCCTAGGCAGGGTGTATTGTACGTTCAGCTTTGGATATAGACTAGGCAGGCTGTATTGTACGTTCAGCGTTAGATATAGCCTAGGCAGGCTGTATTGTACGTTCAGCTTTGGATATAGCCTAGGCAGGCTGTATGGTAGATTGAAATTTGAATTTGGAATAAATTTTAATATTCAATATATTAATCTTACGACAGTAACTAACCAAGTATTTTTACAATATATGACGTGAATAAATCTTTACCTCAAAAAGATGTGCTTCATCAGATGTTAGTCCAATCTCTTCTTCTGCCACCACCGTCTCTTGTATAACCTTATCGTCACTTATATGTACTGTCTTCGTTTCTGTCGTATCAATCGGTGGTGGGTCGTGGCTACCAGTTTGCTCCGAATTAGTCTCCACTTCGTCGTATTTTGACAGACGAAACCCCATAGCATGTGCCAGTTGTTCTGCAACAGGATCTACTGTTTCATAGTCGGTCTCCGAATGTTCAGCTGCGTCGATTGTTACCCCAAGACGTTGTAACTAGAGTGGAACCAGACAACCTAGCGTCATCATAGTATATCATTCCTTTTTGTCGCCCCCTCTACCGAGTATTTCTATGACGTACTGGATGAGCAGAAAGGCCGTTCACAGCGTAACGATTTCACAACCCAACATAGCTGTTGTTTTGAGCTAAATTGATTACACCCTATGTTATTTTGACGTCACAAAAGTTGCTTGAGAGTACAACTTATATGAAATATGTATCAACAGAATAACTAAAAAAACGTTGTGGATGAATTCTCATAGAGCTTACGGAAAAAAGAAAAATCCATTATATTTTGATGGAGATGTGGGCCAGGTTGCTATGGAAATATCAATTTCGAGAATGAATTCTTAAAAAGGTTATGTACAAATTCACATGGAATTAGAGATGTGGATCAGGCTGCCATGGAAACTGACTTATTAAAGTTATGTATGAATTTGTGAAAGTTCAGGAGAAATTAAATCAAATTTCGGTAGATATGTAAGTCTTGTTGAAAACACTCGGTACTTACGTTTGTCTGCAAATCCACTAGCTATAACGTAAAAGAGTGAAAGTAAATATATTGAAATAATTACACGACAAACAGAACGTAGATTCACTCAGTTTTGTCTGCTTTGTCAATACATTTTAAAACACATTTGTTAGGAATATGACAACGCTGTTGGAACACTTATGCATTTCCAGTTTAACGCGTTTTTCAACACTAAACAACACTTGCGCCCTCTTAAGTTCAGATATATTTTGGAGTCGTATTTATATAAATTCTGCCAGCACTTTAGGTGAACAGTGTATTCATTCATCGTAAAATAAGTCTAGTATGTCCTCACAAATATACTTAGTTTTACCAGAATTTTATATTTTGTTTATCAGAATTTTGGTGTTAATTTTTGTCGCAATCAGACAATGTGTTATGCAATTTCAAGTCGCGTGACACAGAATAGTTTATATATATGTGTATACATCGTGTCTCACCTTTTTCTGAAGTAACTGCACCTGGAATTTGAGAAATAAAGAAAATATGACGTATTTTTTATAGAGACTTGAGTCTTAAAGCGGGTGAGTCGTCACCTGCGCATGCAGAAAATGGCTATAGCGTGTCGTTGTTTACAAACGAGCATATACCCATAAGCCTTTGCGTTTTTTATGTGCGTTGTTATTGTCGTTTGGGACTCAATTCTTGCACATGCACAGGTGACGACCCCTCCGCTTAAACCCAATACTGTCCTCGTAATATGTAATGATTGTGTGCAGTGTGTGTGTTTCCTGTGCTCGAAATTGTTCAAATTCCCCTACCTAATGTATATGTATTGTACACACACCCACGAATTCTGTAATGACGACATCAGCGCGTCCACTTACCGTTTGACTGGGTGACGGATTTTCAGTTTCTGCTTTCTTCGTATTATCTAGAAATTTGAAATATACGTCAGCCAACATCACTAAGTTGCAATTTATTTAGTGCAGCGTAAAAAAAATGCAAAACGACTCTCGGTTTACTAGAGTAGCAGGCATAGAGGATTTCGACCATAAGATATTTCGTCGCCATAGATACATTTATAATTCAAATCCAATTAATAGTTATTTTCTAAAATCACATGACCTGACACGACAAAAACAAAACAAAAACTCTGATTAATTTAATCTTCTTACACAGTAAGCCACCAACAAGACATCAGGATTTACAAATTCAGTGATCTTAAACACACATGGAATGCGGATAAACATCAACAAACTAGACATGGATTTGAAAAATTATCAAAAGATGATGACGGATTACGTCGAACAGTCTTAATTGCAGCGAACTTTGAACAACCCAATTCAATTTATTTATTTATTTATTTATTTGAGATACCAACAGGTTTCCCCAATTACAGGCACTCATAAAATACAAATACGAAACTATTTACACAAATAATATAAAACAAAAAGAAAAACCTCAACAGCTCAACTTATCGCATTTAAAACAATTCTTAAAAGAAGATAGACTCGTAAAAATGTATGCTGAACCAGCAATATAACAATTAAAAACAATGAGTAAGGATCATTTCATTCAATCCAATAGTCGCTACATTACACAATACAACGCTATTGTGCGCCGACAGTGATTTGCGAATGAATGCTCTGTGTTTACATAGTCCTAATGTATAAGTTACTGATTGATGCGCTGAGTCGTGGCGATAGAATTATAGTTCCCAGACCCCTCATCACTATTAAAATGAAAATGAGCTAAAACTTAAAATAGTGACACATCCGATGTACGAGTTATGGTTAAATTGTATTGAAGAGTCTTTCATGAGTGTGATTTGTTTTACCATACCCTGACCACACCTGTCACACCTACCGGATGTGATGCCATACAGAGGTCAACTCGGACGAAGTACACACACCAATGAATGACTCACGTGTGCATCCATCAAACTAACAAAATCGTCTGTTTCTAGGTTTCGTAAGTTCCAGTTTAAAAGTTCTCTCTACTTAAGCACATTTTAAACTGTTTAAAAAATCGCAGAGACGGAAATGTGGTACGATATGCTTTAAGACATCCATGTTTTGGGATAACCTTGGTTTCCACATCGTAGGCAGTAAAACCGACCAAACAAATAAAGAGTTACTGCACAAACCTGTCTGCACTGGAATCGACCATGTCGAGAACACCGTCAAACACAACACTAACAATATGAATATTTTCATGTCGATGATACTATGTCCCCGACGCCGAGACTTCTTTCTGTGTTCGTACTGATGGGATTCAACAAACCAGACTGACGAGGTAAATTCACTGTGGCGTTTGGTGAAGTTTACTAACTGGATCACGTGATCTATAAGTTTACTTTGTATATTTGTCTTGTCAATACGTCACATCTAACAAGTGGTTCATTGCTAGGCAACGGGAAGACACTGTATTTTGAATGTACATATATATTTTCATTTTTTTCTGGAGATGGATAGTAGGTTTACTAAGTTACATAGAAATGACAGACTCATCGTTTTAAAATATTCATGGCGTTTTCTTTAAAATGAAAAAGCAAGAGAGTATCGCCTATTGCATATATTAATACATCTATACGTGAGTATGGCGCTAAACCCTTAAAGGTTACCGTACAGTTATTACTTATTTATGAGACTCCAGTAAACGCATTGTACACATCGCATTGTAACTGGCTCCTCACGTCTGAAATATTATATTACATATATCAAATAGTTAATGTCGCCAGATATCTGAACAGACAATCACCATGCATTATTGTAGATTCATTTGCGAAAGCTGTTTTGAGAACCCGTGGCTGTGGTTGAGTCATTCACGGGGTGTAGTATTACTGGGATTGGCCTGGGCTACCAAATTGCCTGCATGTATAGCTTTAAAATTGCGACAAAGCTATCAAATCAAAGTTTACTATATGTAAAATCTCATACCAATATCACTAATATCACAGTCTATTGAATGTTGTACACCAACACACTATTGCACGTGGACTATATATGAACCTGACGTTAGGAATACAGAATTCAAATACCATTTGTCTTATGGGGATTCAGTCATATGCATATACGCATCTAGTTTTAGTACCCGGAGTAACAAATTAACAATCCAACTAGAAAAGAATTGTGACATGTTTATGCCGGTCTAATGCACATAGATGTTATTTCGATACATAGACAATCAATTATATTACTGTGACATCGAGCTTGATATCTATAAATAATTTTACACCGATATCACAGCGAAAAAACACCCTCCAATATTTTGTATACATGCTATTCCCTAGCCGTGGTTGCGCGCAGTTTTGGGTCCGGGAAGGTATTTTGCTTCGCCTATCAATACCGACGATGTATATATAATTGACACGCGAAGCAAAATACCTTCCCGGACCCAAAACGCCGCGAAACCACGGCTAGCTACTCCCAAGCTACACAGAGGCTGTATAGCTATATTCCAATGGTTTATGGGGCATTTTTGAACATTTTTAAAGGTATCAAGGTCCCTTTTATTCATTTTCAATGACCTAGGGTCTCTTTTTTGACATTTTCGAAGGTACAGGGGTCCCTTTTATACATTTCCAATGGCCTAGAGCTTCTTTTTGACATTTTCAATGGTCTTGGGGTACTTTTTAGGAAGTTTCAATGGTCTAGATATCCCTTTTATACATTTTAAATGGTCTTGTTTTTGGTATTTTAAGAAGTCAAAGGGGACACATTTTTGCTGTGTTGATATGTGTAATATGTGGCAAAGATCGGCAAATTTAGTGTGTATGTAATAAGAGGTGGTTTTTCTTGTAAACTTGTTTCAATGGCTGGGCTTTTGTGGAACTTGGTCTAATGCAACTAATGGTATAATTGTCGTTGAAATTACATTTGCATACTGATACAAACACACCAATTCATGCACACAAACATGAACTAGGTCCAATTCATTATCCTTAATTTGCATAGGACTTAACTGATGGGGATAAAACTCACACATTAGCATTTACTCATTGCCTGCAGAAAGTTTCTATGAATAGCCAAAAGGGAAAAAAAAATAATTTCAAACGCAAAGCTCCCATGTGAATACAGAATATATGCAATCAGTGTTAGGAATACATGGTACAGTGGTGTACATCTTAGCAACATAGAACATTCTGTGACAATGTTCTGTTCCAAGAGTATAAAGATATTTCAAAAGTAACAAGCAGCCTGTCGGCTGAGATAGCTCCGCTGTTAGCGATGCACATTGCAAATAAAGAACAGAAGATATTAGAAAATTAACAACATGTATAGTATCAAAGCAACAGGACTTCTGTTTTCAACAAGAATTCAAAAATATCACTTTTTACCAAAAATTTAAAAAATATTCACCAAAATTAGAGAATTAAAGATATCATTACAAAATGAACAAATCTGAAAGAGGTCCACATGTAGTACCTATATATGTAATGTCAAATCAATTGGACTTGCAGTTTTTAACAAGAAGTCGAAAATATCACTTTTTACCAAAAATATTCACCAAAATTAGAGAATTGAAGATATCGTTACAAAATGAACAAATCTGAGAGAGGTGTACCTAAGATACATATACACCAAGTATCAAAGCATTCAGGCTTGTAGTTTCCAAGAAGAAGTTGAAAAAGTAAAACATTAACACGGACGACGATGGACAATCACTCATATAATAAGCTCCGCTCGACAAAGTCGACAGCGGAGCTAATAAAAAGTTAAACTCTTCAAGCTCCTGTGTGAATACAGAATACATGCAATTATTGTAGTTTTTTAAAAACATATTCTCAACAGTCAGTGAAAGAACAATGACATTAGATATTAGGATCATCAGCCAGCAGATTTTCAGAACCAATATATAGCAAAGTTAATCAAAATCTGCTAGTAAGTTTTTGAGATTATGTTTTCAAAAGCAGAAATGAGATAATATGCAAATTAGTTACTTAATATGCATGGGGGCATGGCCCTAAAACTAATCATGTCTGCACATTACCCCAGTTAATTATGTATTAAATTTGATCACTCAAAAGATAATCTAGTGTCACTGGCAAATTATGTTCTCTTTCATCATTCATGAGTTACACAAGTCAAAGAAGTACCAGCAAATTATATTTTTACAATGAATTACTATATTTCATAATAATAGATTTAAAATATATATTCAGTTTTATGAGCACAATGCATAATATTCTGATCTCCATTTCCAAATCTCTGTTGAGATCTCTGTACTACCCAAGACAAAAAATTGTACATTAATGCAGATTTTTTTAAAATTACATAACAATTATAAATCGCCATACATCAGTTTATTTATAATGAATATATTATATACAATAGTATGCTTTAATCCGTCAATGTGTATATCACAGTCACAATTGTAAGATTCCCATTTATTTCAACATATGACATTTTGTTATGACCAGAATTTTTCAAACAGGCTGATTCTTTTTGTTATAGCCCACCAAAGCAAATAGTTTTCTTCTCTAAGTACTCTTCAATTCCATATTTGGAAGCCTCTGAGCCAATTCCGGATTCTTTGAATCCTTGAAATGGTGATTCCACAGTTGAGACAAGACCTTCATTGATACCAACTAGACCACACTCCAACGCCTCAGCCACACGCCAAGCTTGAAGTAAATTAGTTGTGTAGAAGTAACCAGCTAGTCCAGACCGAGTGTCATTAGCAATAGAAACCGCTTCCTCCTCTGTGTCAAATCTGTGGCAAAAAAAAATGTTGTAAATTTACTGGAAATGACAGTCATTCTTCATTATAGTATGCATGCTATATTATTATGAACATTATTATTGACTTACTTAATAAGTGGTGCTACTGGTCCAAATGTTTCCTCTTGACACATAAGCATACTGGGTTTGACATCTCTCAGTAATGTTGGATTGATATAGTTATTGCCACGACTATTACGATCACCACCGACTACAATAGATGCACCATTATCCACTGCATCTTTGATATGTTTTTCAACCTACCAATATAACAAGTTTTAATTTAATAAACGTCTCAATATGCAATTCAATGATATCAGTTTATCCTGAACAAGACACCCATTGAATTAGAAAACCAGTTACATTGTAGGTATGCTCATATAAGGGATAAGACCCTCTAGTACTCTCAGAATGAAATGAACCAGTAAGTGAGGGCAGGATACTGCATTGTAGGTATGCCCATATAAGGGATAAGACCCTCTAGTACTCTCAGAATGAAATGAACCAGTAAGTGAGGGCAGGATACTGCATTGTAGGTATGCCCATATAAGGGATAAGACCCTCTAGTACTCTCAGAATAAAGTGAACTAGTTACATTGTAGGTATGCTCATATAAGGGATAAGACCCTTAAGTACTCTCAGAATGAAATGAACTAGGTACATTGTAGGTATGCCCATATAAGGGATAAGACCCTCTAGTACTCTCAGAATGAAATGAACCAGTAAGTGAGGTACATTGTAGGTATGCTCATATAAGGGATAAGACCCTCTAGTACTCTCAGAATGAAATGAACCAGTAAGTGAGGGCAGGATACTGCATTTTTCAGTATATAAAATGCAACATCATTTTAATTTTTTGCAGAGTTGAAATTCAACTTTAATAATTTATTCAATTTAATAGCCTTGCTCATTTTACGAGTCAGTTTAGGTAACACGTAACAGAAGTTATCCGATACTTGTATTAATGGAGGTTATAAATGACAATAATAATAATGGGATGGTTATTATCTCTCACCAAATATGCTAATTTGACCTTTTACTAGCCAACTCACCTTCTCAACAGCACGTTCATTGATGAGAGGACCAATCGTAACTGATTCATCCATACTATCCCCTATTACTAACTGACTTTTCATAGCATCAGCCAGTTTACTACAGAACTTATCATATATGCTTGAGTGAATAAGAAATCTATTTGCACCAACACACGCCTTGAGAACAAAAATAAAATAAATATAACTATTCATGAGCAATGTTATTTATTACATCAAAATAAACAAATTTTAATATTCACAAATCAAGCTAAAATCTTTCAAAAATTCAAACATTTTATTTTTATGCAAATCAGCTAAATTTTACATGAATTTAAAATATTCACAAAAAATGCAAAATAATATATTTATAATAAAATAATATATTTTTGTAGGGCCTGATTTATTTAAGGTATAGATGCAGGTTCGTGGGCACTTGAGAGTGAATTTTCTTTTTTTTTGCTTTTTATTATCCAAACAGTCTTGGCTATAGACTGTTAAAATTTCACAGCATTGTGAATAGTGGAACATACTCAAAAGACGATTTTAAAATATAGAAAACTGGTACAAACATTCTCTCTTTTTAATGCTTAGCAAGATTTAGCAAGGCTGTACATAAATAATCAAAAAGAAACATGGTGAAAAAAAAGTAATGATGGGATCTCCATATTATGCACTATATTTAACTTTTTACAAAACGATAATACATTTAAATTTGGAACAGTTACAGCCATTTTAATTATGAGCATTAGCAAACTTCTTACCGAGTGAATGGTTATGCAAATTAGCCATTATCTCCACTTGTGTTTTTCAGTTTACCATGGAAGTTCAAATCTAAATAGCTCGCACAATTTTTGTTTATTTTGAGTAAAGCTTTCACACAACGTTTATCAGTTGTTTATTAACAAAGGGGCGTCCAGGCGTATATTTAGTATGTTTTGTTTTCATATTACAAAGTTATCAAGCAGGATGTGTGCCGTATATTCAACCCCGGTCAGTATTTCACACTTCGAATGTCATTGTCCGAGAATGCAAAGCTTTAAAAATAAGTCCAGACGTCCTTTTGTTCGTAGAGATGTTGTCAAAATAGTGTGAAAATGTCAAGACAAACTGACAAGATCTGTAGGAGCTAATTAATTTTCAATCTCACTGACTAACCAGAAAACACGAACGGAGATGATGGCCGTTTTATGAAAGTGACGTTAATCGTCCACAAAAATGGCTATTGCATCACGACGACATGCCAAAATCCATCATACATCGACGCTTGCTGATGTTCAATCGTCAGATGAAAAAATAAAATAAAAATATTTAGAATACTTGGGAAACGGACGTAAAATTGTCCGCGGAGTCAAAACCTTGCGTGAAAACTGTCATGGCGTTGTGTTATCTTTTCCACTTAGGGAGGGGCACAATGGATTACGTAAAGCCGATGAGATATTCATACAGTTATACAAACATAGTGATCCCCATTGGGTGGGTTGAGTCTAAATTTACCTTTCCTCAAACCTTTAACAAATACTCTGTATGACGCAGTTTTTCACGATCTCCGGTGAAATGGGTCGTGCGAAGTTAGACGGCCAGGTTGAAATGGCCAACCTGGCCATAATATTTTGCTACACAACGGCTATTCACAGTTTTTGTACTCAATCGCTCAAACGCCGGTGAGAAAAAGTCGAAATGAAAGACAACTATTGTAAATCGAAACAGGTTTCATTCAACTACGAGCAGACACGTTGGGTCGATAAAAATTAAAACGAAGCCTGACCTCTGGAAATACCTCATTTATAGAGTGCCATAGTACCAGAGGTCGCCGAGCACGGCCGTACAGCGTACTTTGCCACATCGCTACAGTCGCATGCTAGCTGACAAGGGAGTTTCCGATTAAGGTAACCAAGATGGCATCGCAGAGTGCGTGATTTTTCCGCGGTGTTTAAAAACAGCATCTCGTTGCCGATGTTTCAGTAATTTTCGGGGTATTTTTTATTTTTAAGTAACCGAGCATTTCATGTTTGTGTATTTTGCCACAGTCATTCTACTAGGAGAGTGACTGTGATTTTGCCACTGAAAAGTTAGTTATCGATGACAGCACAGCAGTGGTCTGAATGGTGTTTATCCACTACTATATCGCAATGCTATCAGCACAGTGGTCGTTACAGCGAAACGACAAATGTAAAATTAGTCAGTTTTATAATGCCTTCGGAGACAAAAATTCGTGAAAAAAAAAATATTTAACAGTACTCCACTGGAAGCTGCCAGGCTAGAAGTTAAAAAAGTTTACTTATCATTTACAACTGTATGTTTTTTGTATTCCGCTTGTATGCTGGAAGCGTCTATGTCTACGTCTTGTCTTTTTTTTTGTAGTTTGCAAGACTAGTTGGTAGCGCTTGAGGTAAGTTAAACAGGGTCGCGGACAGGAAGTTACATATCGCCACACCGTAACTGAGGCCAGCAACTCATTTGCATATAACATCAACAGTGACTTGTCAATCAAAGAGCAACGTAAACAAACTTTCGGGACTTTTAATCACATACGCGTGCCTCGATTCCCTATATTTTAAAATCCATTTTTGGGCATGTCCAAAATTTCAACACTATCTAGCCAAGACTGTCTGGGTAAGAGAAGCAAAAAAAAAAAAAAAATTCACTCCGAGTGCCCACAAACATGCATCTGTACCTTAATCACACACAAAACAAAATAACATGACAGTGCTAAAATTAGTATTGTTTTAAATCCCAGGAGAGATGTCAAATAAATCAGTAATTGTTTTTTCAAGTAATAAACAGAAGCCCCTATGTTCATATATACCTGTCCACAGTTCCTGAATTTAGCCATCATGGCACCCACTACGGCTGCATCTATATCAGCTGACTCAAATACTATGAATGGAGCATGTCCACCTAACTCAAGTGCCACTCTTTTAATGCCTTCAGCTGCTTCACGCATTAAAATCTGAGAAAAACAAATTATTTATAGTTTAAATATAAATTGTAGCATGCCAATTAATCACATAATCTGAAGGGTGATAAAACTTATTTATAGATAATTTTATGCTTTTTTTTTTGTAGAGTCTACTAATTGAGATTTGATTGTAAATTAAAAACAAATGTCTAATTTAGGTGTTTATTTATGAGAATATTGTTTTTTTCTGTCATTTCACCATTAGTAAGACATAATTTGAGTGTGAAAAAGCAAGTAATACAAATAAATGTTATGAAAGATGATTATTCATGAATAATTTAGGGTGCTTGGGTAATATAATAATAATATGGTTAAGCGTATGAAAACATATATATGCACAAACAGCAGCTCATGAAATATGCCTTCAAATATTACAAACAATAGTATAAACATTTTATATCAAACACAGACTGAGATAAATCACAGGAACAGATTTAACAAGTGAGGCATTTTTAGCTTCATAATTAATAATGTGATGGGGCTGTTTGGACATCTAGTCTTATTATGCAATTATTTGTTTTTTCACTTAAATTCATTCTTGTGGTATAAATCATATTTTTAATATTCTTATCTTGTACAACCTTTTTCATGGCCCAAAAGTAAACTTTTGTCAATTAGCTCACAAAATCTCACAGAGTCTCACAAGATCTGGCATCGGCCATTTTTGTTTTTGTTTATGTCAACACTATAGGTTGTATGTCATTTGGGTTGCAACATTTTTACAAACAACTCGCTGCTAACTTTACGATTGTCAGGTTTTGAGTTACTGATGTAGAGAGGGAAGCATACGGTTACCATAGTAAATAGTTGACATATCAAGCTTAACAGTTTCTGTCAAGAAAATTTATTTGTTATCATCAGTGATGTTACCGGCTGCATAAGATGAGTGAAATACATGTACATGTAACTTTTTGACATTTAGATTATTTAATGAAAACATGAACTGGGAAATCTCCCACCATGTTTTCTGTTATTATTATTGACCTGAAAGAATTATTGTACCTTTAGAATATAATTATTTCTGTATTTCTGTGTAAATTTGATTTGTATGTTTTAGGGTAGATTATGTACTTTTTTTGGGGGGGGGATTATTGCAGCTACTTTCTTAGTTTTATTTAGTTATATATGTATATATTATTAATTTATTTTTACTGACATTATTGAATATAATTATTTCTGTACATGTATTGCAACATTAATATTCATTATGAAATATTTTTGTTTATTTATAACATTTGATTTATTTGTATATTCATTATAGGGTTTTTGCTTGATGCAATAAATAGAATATCTACAGTCATCGTACTGAAGTCACCTATTTTTTAAATTCATTTATTTACCACCCTCATCGGTCACAATAACATGACCCTCTCAATAGGCTATATCTATATTGGAATACAAAAGGTTATGTGCACTGCTGAGAAACAAAATTTAATGTTTTAATTTCATTTTCAGCAAGATTTACTGAATTTTCTGATTTATCAATATACCAATTTGAGTTTATTGTGACACAGAATTATTACAGTGTTTCACCAAAAACGTATATTGCACAGTTGCATTATAAATACTAAAATTATCCTACATTATATTCTGCAGCAAAGGATCCAAACCATGATACTAACTAGAAAACAACCCCACACACATTTCACCAAACTGTATTGAATTAAAGACACAATAGAGAAATGTGTAAAATGTGAGATATATTTACCTTGCCCACTTCAGTAGACCCTGTGAATGATATACTTGCAGACATTGGGTGAGTACACATCACATGACCAAGAGCTGCAGCATTGCTTCGTGAACTTGTGATGACATTGAATACACCCGCAGGAAAGCCTGCTTCTTCAGTTAGCTGAAATAAGTCAAATTATGAAGTATAAAATGATAGAAATATTATTAATTTGGACATTTTTAACATCAATCACGTATACATAAAGGTCATTGTTTTCAATACGAACCCCATAACAACATACTGTAACAGTGAATCGCTTTCATTTTTCGAGACAAATTGTCTTGAGTCATTGAAAGTTTCTCAGTCGTACTACAACATGGCATGTGTCAGAAACTTGCAAAATAGTGTTTTTACAAATGCCATGAAATCATCAAATTGTGATAATTTAATTCTAGCAGCGAAAAATTAAACAGTTTACAACACATGAAAAACAAGCATTGATAATGCATAGTCCCCATTCAGTATTAGCTGTAGTCGATGTAAATGTTGAGTACAAGTGACATGTAGAAATGAAAGATCAATGTTTTTTTAACACGGATTATAGATTGTGTTACTGTCAGTATAGTACCTACGTTGAAACTTTGAACTGAATTGGACTATATCTTACAGAGGAAATTGCATGAAAGAAAAAAAACGCAGCCAGTCGGGTATTCTTGTTCAAGTATCTCCAAAATAAATATGGCTTGCACCATAACTTGATTGATGTCTGCAATAGGCATGATAACATACAAAGTTTGATTGAAAATGCCCTATTCAACTTTGAATCACCCTGTTCAGCTCCAAGAAACAGTTCCGGACATGTTACAGAATGATATTTTACGTTTTTTTGACAAAATGACCACCATTTCGACAAATTTAATCAATTGCGACTAATAATGTTTCAAATGAATGTTTTCATGAACTATTTGAATATGTAAAAGGTACTATTGCAGATAGGATAGCTCTAGTTGTGTACAAGTATGACTAAGGGGTACAATTGCAGATAGTCATACTTGTACACAACTAGAGCTATCCTAAGGGGTACTATTGCAGATAGTCATACTTGTACACAACTAGAGCTATCCTAAGGGGTACTATTGCAGATAGTCATACTTGTACAAAACTAGAGCTATCCTAAAGGGTACAATTGCAGATAGTCATACTTGTACACAACTAGAGCTATCCTAAGGGGTACAATTGCAGATAGTCATACTTGTACACAACTAGAGCTATCCTAAGGGGTACAATTGCAGATAGTCATACTTGTACACAACTAGAGCTATCCTAAAGGGTACAATTGCAGATAGTCATACTTGTACACAACTAGAGCTATCCTAAAGGGTACAATTGCAGATAGTCATACTTGTACACAACTAGAGCTATCCTAAGGGGTACAATTGCAGATAGTCATACTTGTACACAACTAGAGCTATCCTAAGGGGTACAATTGCAGATAGTCATACTTGTACACAACTAGAGCTATCCTAAGGGGTACTATTGCAGATAGTCATACTTGTACACAACTAGAGCTATCCTAAGGGGTACAATTGCAGATAGTCATATTTGTATACAACTAGAGCTATCCTAAGGGGTACAATTGCAGATAGTCATACTTGTACACAACTAGAGCTATCCTAAGGGGTACTATTGCAGATAGTCATACTTGTACAAAACTAGAGCTATCCTAAAGGGTACAATTGCAGATAGTCATACTTGTACACAACTAGAGCTATCCTAAGGGGTACAATTGCAGATAGTCATACTTGTACACAACTAGAGCTATCCTAAGGGGTACAATTGCAGATAGTCATACTTGTACACAACTAGAGCTATCCTAAGGGGTACAATTGCAGATAGTCATACTTGTACACAACTAGAGCTATCCTAAGGGGTACAATTGCAGATAGTCATACTTGTACACAACTAGAGCTATCCTAAGGGGTACAATTGCAGATAGTCATACTTGTACACAACTAGAGCTATCCTAAGGGGTACTATTGCAGATAGTCATACTTGTACAAAACTAGAGCTATCCTAAAGGGTACAATTGCAGATAGTCATACTTGTACACAACTAGAGCTATCCTAAGGGGTACAATTGCAGATAGTCATACTTGTACACAACTAGAGCTATCCTAAGGGGTACAATTGCAGATAGTCATACTTGTACACAACTATAGAGCTATCCTAAGGGGTACAATTGCAGATAGTCATACTTGTACACAACTAGAGCTATCCTAAGGGGTACAATTGCAGATAGTCATACTTGTACACAACTAGAGCTATCCTAAGGGGTACAATTGCAGATAGTCATACTTGTACACAACTAGAGCTATCATAAGGGGTACAATTGCAGATAGTCATACTTGTACACAACTATAGAGCTATCCTAAGGGGTACAATTGCAGATAGTCATATTTGTACACAACTAGAGCTATCCTAAGGGGTACAATTGCAGATAGTCATACTTGTACACAACTAGAGCTATCCTAAGGGGTACAATTGCAGATAGTCATACTTGTACACAACTAGAGCTATCCTAAGGGGTACAATTGCAGATAGTCATACTTGTACACAACTAGAGCTATCCTAAGGGGTACAATTGCAAATAGTCATACTTGTACACAACTAGAGCTATCCTAAGGGGTACAATTGCAGATAGTCATACTTGTACACAACTAGAGCTATCCTAAGGGGTACAATTGCAGATAGTCATACTTGTACACAACTAGAGCTATCCTAAGGGGTACAATTGCAGATAGTCATACTTGTACACAACTAGGAGGTATGTATGGGGGTCTAAAAACTAACTCTGCGACGTGATTGTGCGACTCGCCGAATGTCGATTATTGCACTCTGCGACAGGATCGCAGTGTCACTCTGCGAAGAGCATTATTTTCCATTGGTTGGTTTGTCGAAAAGCGTGAATCTCAATGGTCGATCGATGTAAGGGTACACAGCATGCCTTATAGAAATGTTCAGTTTTAAATGGTTATTTCGCTGACTGCTCGCGAACTACGGTAAACAAGTATTTACCGACAACATGCCGCACGGTTCGGTAATCAGCAAGTATTTAACATTGATTTATTAACATGTATAACATCCCCCGAAGGGGATGAGAGGGGTTACAAAACACATGCACGTTGGTGTTGGGTGCCTTATTACGGTGTAACACCAGGGAGCTGGTAACATTAACGCCATCTTGAAGTTGCAAGGCTTCGTCCGCAACTATGCTCATTATCATAGGCAGCAGCTTCAAAGCGAGTAGAGCGCGAAGTACGTTTCACACGATGTTACTTTCTTTTTTTTGTCATTAGCAAGTATAATTTGTTATGACTATAGTCATCACTTTGAATTCCCAAATAAAGCGTGTAGCGGATCAAACTGTTTCTGGGCAATCAATATCGTTTTATAAAGAATATTAAGAGGAAAAACATAAAGCTGTGTGAATGGATTGAAACTACTGCTGAAGATGGAGACCTACTAGTAAAACGGCAGTGTCAACGGAAAATTAGATGATGCACGCTCTCTGCATAAACGGAAACGATGGCTTTGTTTATGTGGCCGATGTCGACGAGCAACAGATTTCCTGTACTCACTTCCTCGTCTGATAACCGGCCCTCAACGGTCTCACGTATCGGTGTTGTCATCTAGCGTTGATGCGAATATTTCAGCCTAATCGTCCCCTTCGAACCACTCGCGAGGTTGGTCATAATATGACCTAGACGTGCTTGCTATCTGTTGCGATTCCGATGAAAAATTCTTGAAAAATAAATATAAATTGCATAAATGAGGGTTGAACGCGAAAGTCCTGTAATTTTGCATCAGAATCACAACAGGCTGCAGGCAAGTCTAAATTAGTAAATCTAACCCTGAGTTGCAGATTTTTCTTTGCCTCGTCTATCATTGGCGTCTTTGCTTTCTTTCTTTTTATCGCCATTGCGTTAGTAAGATGGTGTTATTAAAATAGAATATAGACTTAGAAAATAAAACGATTTCTCAGACGAAGTCTTGACTGATAATAATGCTGACAATGGACGTTAGATAAATATGCATTGTTTGCGACAGGAAGCTTGTCACCCGTTCTATCAGAATCGTCAACAACAGAGTATAACCGGTAGTATACATACAAATGTATACATGGTATAAACATTGTGCAAATATTAACGAAACGTGTACGGTAGTAGTGTTAGCGTTTGAGCACTGGTCTTTCCGCAACATTTTAAAAGATCAATATGGACCACCGAAATTTGGTGTTGATTTAAAAAAATAAACCATAATTTTCAGTAATACTGACTTCAAAAATTATGATACAAAAATAATTACATTCATACCACAAACCAACACCGTTTTTGTTTACTTTTCACAACTATTACAAAGTATTTCATTTCTGGTGGTTAAAATACCAGCTGATCGATCGTAAACCACAAGTTTTGAGTTCGTTTATGATCTAAACGAAGGCAGACGATTGCAAACAACTGCTGTCATGGCAAAACGTTGCACGTCGTGAATGATTTTTTTTTCACTGCATGCAAATTATTTTCCCTGATACACTCAACAAAGTCAAAGCTGACGTACAACATTCGTTGCAGAACGCGTGAAAAGTACTTCGCGTTCCACTCGCTTTGAAGCTGCCGCCTATGCTAATGAGCATAGTCGTCAGGACGAAGCCTTACAACTCCAAGATGGTGATAACGTTACACTGTAAATAGGCAGTCAAAACCAATGTGCACGTTACACTATTTAATTTTTCTAGCCAGCGGTGTGATGTGTCTAAAAACCGTAAACCACGTGTCATTTGTTTGGTCCCACAATTTGTCTTCCATGTGCTTGCCGATCACTGAACAGTGCGGCATGTCGCCGGTACATAGTGTTTACACACTTTTTTACCGTACCTTTTTTACCATTTAAAACTTAATTTTTTATAAGGCCTGCGGTGAACATCGACCATTGGGATTCGTGCTGTTCGACCAACCAACCAATAGGAATTGTGCTCTTCGCAGAGTGACACTGCGATCCTGTCGCAGAGTGCAATAATCGACAGTCTGCGAGTCGCACAATCGCGTCACAGAGTTAGTTTTTAGACCCCCATACATATACATGCAACTAGAGATAGCCTAAGGGATACTATTGTTGATATTCTTACCTGTGCCAAAGCCAATGCAGAATAGGGAGTATCTTCAGATGGTTTGACGACAACTGTACAACCAGCAGCTAAAGCAGCAGCAGCTTTTCTTGTAATCATTGCACAGGGAAAATTCCACTAAAATAAACAGAATGGGTCAATATATGTTTCGAGAATATCTTTTAAGCAAAATAACCAAATTCTAATTTATGTAACTTTTTGTTAACACCACGTTGGCAATATAGTCACATTAAACACTGTGATTATTTTGAAATATGAAACAATCAAACTTAGAACATTTTGGAAGAGGTGGACATACCAAGTCAAACACATTGAGCACCAGTCAAGTACGATATGTGTGTTAGACTGAGCACAGAAATTCAATACATCTCAATACACTTGATTTGTTTTTTTAAGTTAGCACATAAGTTACTGATTCAAACCAAGCAATGTCAATTTCCATACCGGTGTTATAAGACTTGCCACACCAAGTGGTTGTTTTATCACTACGAGACGTTTACTCTTTGTCGGTGCCGCTATCACATCACCATAGATACGTCTAGATTCTTCTGCAAACCATTCCAACATGCTTGCAGCATACATAATTTCCCCCTTTGCCTCTTTTATTGGTTTACCCTAATGGGAAAAGTTAGTTTGAAAACATTTTATTTTTAATAAAAAAAAATATCATCCCAGTATTCGAGAATTCTCGATCAATTGAGTTGATACTGTACACATTCTGATTGATTGATGACAGAGTCAAAAGATCACGGCGGGAGATGTTTTGCATCAAGATCTGATACATTTATTATTCTAGCAAAAAAGTTAGTGATTGGATATGATAATTTTAAAGAAAAATTCTTACCATTTCCAATGATATTAGTTTAGCCAAGCTGTCTTTGTGTTCATGCATCAGTTGATCCAATCGTCTAAGTAGTAGTGTTCTCTCCTGGCATAAGATTTATACAAATCATAAATGTGTTTTTACAATTGACATAAATTAGATTTTCACAAAAAACTTAAATTAAATATAATTCTCAAAAATCGGTTATTTGCATTGGACTACATGGAGTTGATACAGTCAGGGAATTTTCCTTCAAGACAACACTTACGTCTACCATAGCCATGCATGTTATCAGAACAAGGCATTATTCGACCAAATTCAACATAGCAGAGTTTTGTTTTAATAAAACAATTTTCCATTTGCAATGCACTCAGCAGTGGATGAAATAACAATGGCTGATATGCGTTTAGAACTCGGAAGTTTTACGAGGGAAGCAACTCAACAACAACATCCCCCAGTGAGGTATAATTCTGTGCAATTATTTCGTCAATTTTACTTTAGCATAGTATCCTATAACAAGTGATTGCATAATAAAGTTACTTTAAAAACTTACTTACATTACTAAATTCTGTTGTAATAATGGACTTAATTCAGTTTTTAAAGATCATAATTACCCTAGCAAGTGTAGATTTCCAACTTTGAAATGCTTCATTTGCTGTCTTGATTGCAAAAACTGCATCAGACTCTGTCATATCAGGTACCACTCCAAGATGTTCACCGGTAGCCGGATTCTTTACTTCAAATGTTCCACCATTTGTAGCTGCTACCCACTTACCACCAATATAGGCTTTGTCACGAATGAATGGACTGAAAGACATATAGAAACAATTTATGAATCTAAACAAAAAATATCAATTACAACATGCACAGATTGAACTCTCACATGTTATGTTTCAGTGCAGTATATAGCTTTTGTTTGGGAGAGTTATTTGTGCTAATGATAATGGAGTTATTTGTCTTAATGAAAATGGAGTTATTTGCGCTAAAGATAGTGGAGGTATTTGTGCTAATGACAATGGAGTTATTTGTCTTAATGAAAATGGAGTTATTTGCGCTAAAGATAGTGGAGTTATTTGTCTTAATGAAAATGGAGTTATTTTCGCTAAAGATAGTGGAGTTATTTGTGCTAATGATAATGGAGGTATTTGTCTTACTGAAAATGGAGTTATTTATGCTAAAGCTAATGGAGTTATTTGTCTTAATGAAAATGGAGTTATTTGCGCTAAAGATAGTGGAGTTATTTGTGCTAATGATAATGGAGGTATTTGTCTTAATGAAAATGGAGTTATTTATGCTAATGCTAATGAAGTTATTTGTCTTAATGAAAATGGAGTTATTTGCGCTAAAGATAGTGGAGTTATTTGTGCTAATGATAATGGAGGTATTTGTGCTAATGGAGGTATTTGTGCTAATGGAGTTATTTGCGCTAAAGATAATTTGCGCTAAAGATAGTGGAGTTATTTAATATGCTAATGGAGTTATTTGTCTTAATGAAAATGGAGTTATTTGCGCTAAAGATAGTGGAGTTATTTGTGCTAATGATAATGGAGGTATTTGTGCTAATGGAGTTATTTGCGCTAAAGATAATTTGCGCTAAAGATAGTGGAGTTATTTATGCTAATGCTAATGGAGTTATTTGTCTTAATGAAAATGGAGTTGTTTGCGCTAAAGATAGTGGAGTTATTTGTGCTAATGATAATGGAGGTATTTGTCTTACTGAAAATGGAGTTATTTATGCTAATGCTAATGGAGTTATTTGTCTTAATGAAAATGGAGTTATTTGCGCTAAAGATAGTGGAGTTATTTGTGCTAATGATAATGGAGGTATTTGTGCTAATGGAGTTATTTGCGCTAAAGATAATTTGCGCTAAAGATAGTGGAGTTATTTATGCTAATGCTAATGGAGTTATTTGTCTTAATGAAAATGGAGTTATTTGCGCTAAAGATAGTGGAGTTATTTGTGCTAATGATAATGGAGGTATTTGTCTTACTGAAAATGGAGTTATTTATGCTAATGCTAATGGAGTTATTTGTCTTAATGAAAATGGAGTTATTTGCGCTAAAGATAGTGGAGTTATTTGTGCTAATGATAATGGAGGTATTTGTCTTACTGAAAATGGAGTTATTTATGCTAATGCTAATGAAGTTATTTGTCTTAATGAAAATGGAGTTATTTGCGCTAAAGATAGTGGAGTTATTTGTGCTAATGATAATGGAGGTATTTGTCTTAATGAAAATGGAATTATTTGCGCTAAAGATAGTGGAGTTATTTGTGCTAATGATAATGGAGGTATTTGTGCTAATGGAGTTATTTGCGCTAAAGATAATTTGCGCTAAAGATAGTGGAGTTATTTATGCTAATGCTAATGGAGTTATTAGTCTTAATGAAAATGGAGTTATTTGCGATAAAGATAGTGGAGTTATTTGTGCTAATGATAATGGAGGTATTTGTGCTAATGGAGTTATTTGCGCTAAAGATAATTTGCGCTAAAGATAGTGGAGTTATTTATGCTAATGCTAATGGAGTTATTTGTCTTAATGAAAATGGAGTTGTTTGCGCTAAAGATAGTGGAGTTATTTGTGCTAATGATAATGGAGGTATTTGTGCTAATGGAGTTATTTGCGCTAAAGATAATTTGTGCTAATGATAGTGGAGTTATTTGTGCTAATGTTAATGGAGGTATTTGTGCTAATGTTAATGGAGTTATTTGCGCTAAAGATAATTTGTGCTAATGATAGTGGAGTTATTTGTGCTAATGTTAATGGAGGTATTTGTGCTAATGTTAATGGAGGTATTTGTGCTAATGTTAATGGAGGTATTTGTGCTAATGTTAATGAAGTTATTTGCGCTAAAGATAATTTGTGCTAATGATAGTGGAGTTATTTGTGCTAATGTTAATGGAGGTATTTGTGCTAATGTTAATGGAGTTATTTGCGCTAAAGATAATTTGTGCTAATGATAGTGGAGTTATTTGTGCTAATGTTAATGGAGGTATTTGTGCTAATGTTAATGGAGGTATTTGTGCTAATGTTAATGGAGGTATTTGTGCTAATGTTAATGAAGTTATTTGCGCTAAAGATAATTTGTGCTAATGATAGTGGAGTTATTTGTGCTAATGTTAATGGAGGTATTTGTGCTAATGTTAATGGAGTTATTTCGCTAAAGTTAATGGAGTTATTCGTGCTAATGATAATGGAGGTATTTGTGCTAATGTTAATGGAGTTATTTCGCTAAAGTTAATGGAGTTATTCGTGCTAATGATAATGGAGTTATTTGTGCTAATGTTAATGGAGTTATTTGTGCTAATGATAATTTAGGCAGAGGGTTCTCGGAACACGCCTATTCACATAGTTCATACCCACCATGGACTTCGGTCAGTCAAAATGACTATTTTGAACTGTAGGCATTAATCTGTGATTCAGCCAATGACGGAAAAATAAATCTAGGTCAGGGGAAGCCCTGTGACCTCAAGATTTTCCCTCACATCATGAACCATGTGACTGAGGCCATGAGGCGTAACCATATGGTTGAATATGTCACTTTTTGTTCTTTCTTTCTCCGCCCGAGGACTCAGCCAACGCTATGGAAGAAGTGGGGTGGTTGGGGGGGGGGAGTCTGTGGTGGGTATGAACTATGTGAATAGGCGGGTTCTGAGAACCCTCTGCTTAAATTCACTACGTTCAATTACCCACCATAGACTCCGGTCAGTCAAAATACTATAGGCAGAGTCAGACACCGATAGGTGGCGGGTTTCCGAGTAAACAGAAAGTGAGGAAAAGTGTGTCCCAGTCCGGGATAATGCTCTCCAGTAATAGACTACCACCTAGTTAAGACCAATGCAGGAAATGGTGTCTTACCTTGCCTTTGCCGTCCCTGGAGCAAGAACCAAAATGTTGCTACGGTGACAGCAACCGTGCGCCCAAGAATGCCCCAATTTTGGGGTCACTAGCTTGAAATAGAGACCGAAACAGGGCATAGGCGAAAGACAGACCTGGTAATTCCAGGGGGTGCCGAAGGTAGAAATCTGTCTGCAAAATTGCTGAGACTGACTTATCGCCTATGTGCAGATTTCCCTGTGGTCGTTTGAGCTGGGTCAGCAACCAAAGTCTGATCCACTACGACGGGACCCATCCTGAGGAACTATAGACTTCTAACACAGTCGCAGTAATCCACCTGGTGATGGAAGTCGGGAAGGCTGGCCTGTCTTGCTTGCCTTGGCCGTAACACAAAAAACATGTGCTTGGCACCCAGTCTCAAATCCCTAGTACGGTTTTCATAGCAACTCAATGTTCGAACCGGGCCAAGAAGCAATTCCTTCTGATCCTCCGGGCTGGTAATGTTTGACAGCCGGGGGATAACGATCGACTAGGGATCGTGTCCTGGGATTTGGTTCTTAGTGAGAAACCCGATTCATGTCTTTAGCACAACTTGATTGTCCATAAAGGTGGTACATTGTCCGAAAAGGACAATGTCAATTCTGACCGACACCTACCTGAGGCGAGGGCCAGTAGGAAGACTTAGTGGTGCTGATTGGGGAGAGACAAAGGGCGGTCCCACAGCCAAAACAGCCCAGAGGCTACCCACTAGGGTATCTGCCACTCAGTGTTCTGCAGGCGGAGCTGCCTGACAGGGCGTCTGCCAGACTGCTCCCCTGGAAGGTGGTGTGTGGTTAGCTCCACATTGTATTCTAGGCACCAAAGGAGAATTCGCTCTGCTAGGACTGACAACGATGGGGGATGCGTCCCCCCTCCTTGTAGATGGAGATCACCGCTGTGTTGTCTGTGCGGAGCAAGACTCTGTGGTCTCGAACTATGGGTAGAAAGTGTGGTAGTACTAAATGTACTGCTTTCAGTTCGAGCCAGTTGATATGGCGGTCCCAAAACCAATGCGAGGGCCATATACCTTGAGCTTGTTCGTCCAATAGATGCGCTCCCTAGTCTTTGAGGGTCACGGCTGTGAGAGTGGGTCCAAGGGGACCTCCTCCCTGAGGTAGACCATTGACGACCACCAGGGCAGGGCTTCCATAACTTGGTCCAAGAAAAACTCGCCTGTCCTGTTCCCGTAGGTGTGCTTGGTGTTGTAGCAAAACATGCATTGTACCGGGCGGCTGTGTAATGTGGACTGGGGAACTACCCTTCCAACCAAGGTCATCATTTTGATGATCTGCATTAGTTCTCGGAGAGACACTGAGGAAACGCTGTTTGGCTAGGTTGCTAGCGCCAGGCAACACGCTTGGAATAGATGTACCAAGCCTACCTCTGTGTCGAACCCCATGCCCAGGAACACTAACTGTTGTGTTGGGTAGGGATGAGACTTTGTCTGATTTACTAAAGAGCCCAACTGGTGAAGTAAATCCTGTGTTAGCCTTACTTGCTCGGCTAATAACCCCTTGTTTGGGTTATGTAATAACCAGTCGTCTAGGTACGGTTTGATGTGTACCGACGTTTGGTGAAGCAGCAGCACCACCTGTTCCATCCATTCTGGTGAAACGTAGAGGGCTGTGCATAACCCAAGGTGGGGGGGGGCACCCAAGATTCGATACTTGGCCCAGCTGGGCAACTCGAAGGAGATGGCACCTCCCCAGGTGCATCGGAATGTGCAGGTAGGCCCCGCTTAAGTCTAGTGAAGCTAGCCAGTCAAAACGGTGGATGGAGGATGCATGGCGTCTGCATGCTGACCCAAATCGAGGAGCAACTACTGATTCAGTCTGCCTAAGTCCAGAACTGGATGCCCGCCACCTATAGATTTTGGTACTACGAACACATTTGAATAGAAGCCTAGACTTAATGCCGGCTGATCTACCTTGTGTATGGGGCCCTTTTCCAGCAAACTGTCTACTTTCTGTCTGATTGCTTCCGCCTTGCGGGAGTCCCCTGGCAGGGCCCCCAATGGGAGAGACACTGATAGTGGAGATGGAGATTTCAGCAGTATCCTGTAACCGTGTGGAATCACCTGGAAGTCCAGAGATCGGTCACCCGCTGCCTCCAAACCGGAATTCACCGGCACAATCTGCATGTGACAGGGATAGGTGGTAATGGGTTCGACGGCTGTAAGGTGTGGGTGCTCTCTCCTCCCATGAGGCGAGTCTCCATGAGGCCTGAAGTAGACAATAAGTTGGCCTCTCGCATGCCCAACCCCCCGTTGCAAGGGTAAGCGTCAAACATGCTTGCCCCGCTGCTGGTGGTTCACTAATAGGGGTGTCGCTTGGTCTAGGAGGCTGGTGCGTTTTGCCTCCGAGGTCTCAGAGCACAATAATGCGATCCAGCAATTCTGTTCCCGAGGCGGGATGGATAGTCTCGGATTATGACGAGGATGCCCATGGAATGCGGCCATCCCCTTTTACCCGGTTCACCAAATGGAAATTTGTGGTATTGGGGTCTGGGAAGGAGTCCTGGGATCTGGTCAGGGCGTTTGGTCTCATCCCACACATTGGGGTCTGATCCCGAAACCACACTGACTGGGTATAGTTTGGCCTAGCGGAGAGAGTGTTGCAGAAGATTACCCCACTCATGGGCCTTAGGCGTTAACACCATCTGCACACCCTAAACCATGCTCAGTACTCGGCCGGACCAGGGGGGACGTGTCGACATGGGTGCTTTGGATCCCTGCGCCTGTGAAGCAACAGTAAGTGGTTGCTTTTAGGATCGAGGGTGAGGGTATGTACATCTTATCAATAGGTTCGTTGATACTTCGCATCACCCCAACGGCGTGGCTCATTGAGTCATTACGAATCGATGACTCTGCAGGGCCGCCCGAGGTTACCCACTGTATATGACGAGGACGAACTGCTTCTCATGACACCACGGTTGGTCCTCTTCGGGAATGCCTGTGGGTCGGCAGGAAGGGAGTAGATACCCACGGCTGAGCCTGGACTCAAGGGTAAATTCCTGATTTTCTGCATGGCAAACCCGGTACCGGTAGACTCATGCCAACACACAACTCACTTTAACTGATTTTTACTGGATGCGCGACCTTGCTGTAAAATACGAGCAATGCGGTCAGTCTCAGCAATTTTGCATGGCTCTGGAAAACATACCAGGCCTCAGAATTCCAGTAAATACATACGTCTTCAAGGCAAAAACCTGCACGAAATCACGGCAAAAATAGCATTTCAGATACGGGTTCCATGCTGGTAAATTTTTATTATAACCACTGCACAGTCGCCTCGAAAATTGAGGAGACAAAAAAAATATGTACAGATTTTAATTCAAAATTAATCTTGCCTTCCTATTGTCCCAGAGCATTTATGTACCAAGTTTTATTGAAATGTGATGATTAGTAATAGAGATATCAGTGGAAAACAGGAAATTAACTAATTACGCAAATTATGTGAAATGTGATATAAGTACTTAAATGAGTCATCGATGGAAAAACCGAAAATTTACTAATCACTATGCAAATTAGGTTATTATATGCACAGATTTTTACTCAAAAATTATTCAAATGAGCACATTAGTTCAGAGCATCTATGTTTCATCAAAATCCAACAAGTGGTTGTCCAGATATCAGTGGAACAGTCATGGAACAGCTAAAAATTAGCTAATTATTATACAAATTAGGTAATTAATATGCATGGATTTTTACCAAAACCTAATCAAATCTGTGCATTTGTATCAAAAAACAATGTATGGTTCTTGAGATATCAGCGGAACAGGCTGACACGCACACACACATACATACAGACACACTAAAAATTCTTTTAAATTAACTTTGCTATATATAATCCCTTATGCATAGCTTTGAAAAAATTCACATCTATTCTGATCACTCAAATATACTAGTATACTGGTATACAGTTAATATCTATTTTTACATTAAGTCATATTGTGCCAAGAGCACATTAAAACACAAATCAACATGTTCATTATGGTGGATATGTTTGCAATGGTAGTCAGAAACTACAATGAACAAGAACAAAAACATCAACAATGAATTATGAGTGTTAAAGATGAACAAACCTTTGGCTGGACATTATTCGGATTCCAGTATTGCACACCTGAGAAAACAGAATAAATGTATTATAACACACACACAAGTTATGGCAGTTGTGAAACCAAGTGACATGCAATCACTATCCATGATAACAATAGCATGTCTCAGGCATGTCTGAAGAACAGTTGACATGACATGTGGCATGACAATAGTTAATGAATCAACAAATAAACTGACATGCATATGTATAACTTGTTTGTATATGTCCAAACATCGTACAGACACAAGTACCTGTTTTAAACTACCTTATATCTGATGGGAAAAAATAACATAACTATTAAAACAAACTTGTCTCTTGAGAATCTAGATCAAATAACAAATGCATTGATGGATAAACAACAATGTACAATATTTTCTTTGCATGTCAAAAGCAAGCGATACAAATCTTCAAATAATGCAATAATGTATTTGAACATTTTGCATGGAAAAAATTAGATAAAAACAATTATGACCAAAATTAATAAATTATTAATCAATTATTTTATTTCACTGTACATTTACATAACCAGGTAAGTGACAAACTAAAGACAATAAACTTTATTAGCAAGCTCATTTAAGCAACCAAGTGTTTGGAATAAATTAGCGATGCGATAATTGCACCATCCCAAACTGTCACTAAAAATTTTCTGTTGTGTCACTTTCTTTTAACAGTTCCATATTTGTTCCCAAAACAAGAATCCTGGTAGATCAACTACTTGTATTAATACAAAGTGTGACTGAAAAGATGTACATTTGACAATAAAATACCAAAGCCAAATATGAAGAAACATTTGATTGCATTTATACAGAAATTAATTCTTGACTATCTCGGATATGTCAAAATGTCATCTTGCAACACTTTTCTCAACGCTAACTGTACAAAAATTACACCATCTATTCACATCAAAATAGGCTAAAAAATTGATGTCTCATAAATATATGAAATATACCTAGAACACATACCAAACTTTAACTTGGCTGAGATCCCAAACTGGTTTATATAAAATTCAAGTTTGAAACAAATTGGATTTAGTTATTATAACCACTAAAACAAGCAGCCTGTTGGCTGAGATAGCTCCGCTGTTAGCAATGTACATTGCAATTAAAGAACAGAATATATCATTAGAAAATTAACAATATGTATAGTAACAGGACTTGCTGTTTTCAACAAGAATTCAAAAATATCACTTTTCACCAAAAATAATCATCAAAATTAGATAATTGAAGATATCACCTTGAAATTAACAAATCTTAAAGAGGTCCACATGTAGTACTTATACATGTATATGTAATATCAAAGCAATTGGAATTGCGGTTTTTAACAAGAAGTCAAAAATATGACTTTTTACCAAAAATTAAAAAAAATATTCACCAAAATTAGAGAATTGAAGATATCATAGGTCTCATTGGGTCATTTCTGGAGCACATTATCTCCTACTGGTTCATTATTAGAGCATATTGCATCATATTATTGATACACATTAGGTCTCATTGGGTCATTTCTGGAGCACATTATCTCCTACTGGTTCATTATTAGAGCATATTGCATCATATTATTGATACACATTAGGTCTCATTGGGTCATTTCTGGAGCACATTATCTCCTACTGGTTCATTATTAGAGCACATTGCATCATATTATTGATACACATTAGGTCTCATTGGGTCATTTCTGGAGCACATTATCTCCTACTGGTTCATTATAAGAGCACATTGCATCATATTATTGATACACATTAGGTCTCATTGGGTCATGTCTGGAGCACATTATCTCCTACTGGTTCATTATTAGAGCATATTGCATCATATTATTGATACACATTAGGTCTCATTGGGTCATTACTGGAGCACAGTATCTCCTACTGGTTCATTATTAGAGCATATTGCATCATATTATTGATACACATTAGGTCTCATTGGGTCATTACTGGAGCACATTATCTCCTACTGGATCATTATTAGAGCATATTGCATCATATTATTGATACACATTAGGTCTCATTGGGTCATTACTGGAGCACATTATCTCCTACTGGGTCATTATTAGAGCACATTGCATCATATTATTGATACACATTAGGTCTCATTGGGTCATTACTGGAGCACATTATCTCCTACTGGATCATTATTAGAGCACATTGCATCATATTATTGATACACATTAGGTCTCATTGGGTCATTACTGGAGCACATTATTACCTACTGGATCATTATTAGAGCACATTGCATCATATTATTGATACACATGTTTCATTGGGTCATTACTGGAGCACATTATCTCCTACTGGGTCATTATTAGAGCACATTGCATCATATTATTGATACACATTAGGTCTCATTGGGTCATTACTGGAGCACATTATCTCCTACTGGGTCATTATTAGAGCACATTGCATCATATTATTGATACACATTAGGTCTCATTGGGTCATTACTGGAGCACATTATCTCCTACTGGATCATTATTAGAGCACATTGCATCATATTATTGATACACATTAGGTCTCATTGGGTCATTACTGGAGCACATTATTACCTACTGGATCATTATTAGAGCACATTGCATCATATTATTGATACACATTAGGTCTCATTGGGTCATTACTGGAGCACATTATCTCCTACTGGGTCATTATTAGAGCACATTGCATCATATTATTGATACACATTAGGTCTCATTGGGTCATTACTGGAGCACATTATCTCCTACTGGGTCATTATTAGAGCACATTGCATCATATTATTGATACACATTAGGTCTCATTGGGTCATTACTAGAGCACATTATCTCCTACTGGAATATTATTAGAGCACTTTGGATTATAATATTGATGTACATTAGGTGTCATTGGGTCATTACTGGAGCAGATTATCTCAAACTGGATCATTATTAGAGGACATTGCATCATATTATTGATACACATTAGGTCTCATTGGGTCATTACTGGAGCACATTATTACCTACTGGATCATTATTAGAGCACATTGCATCATATTATTGATACACATTAGGTCTCATTGGGTCATTACTGGAGCACATTATCTCCTACTGGGTCATTATTAGAGCACATTGCATCATATTATTGATACACATTAGGTCTCATTGGGTCATTACTGGAGCACATTATCTCCTACTGGGTCATTATTAGAGCACATTGCATCATATTATTGATACACATTAGGTCTCATTGGGTCATTACTAGAGCACATTATCTCCTACTGGAATATTATTAGAGAACTTTGGATTATAATATTGATGTACATTAGGTGTCATTGGGTCATTACTGGAGCAGATTATCTCAAACTGGATCATTATTAGAGGACATTGCATCACATTATTGATACACATTAGGTCTCATTGGGTCATTACTGGAGCACATTATCTCCTACTGGGTCACTATTAGAGCACATTGCATCATATTATTGATACACATTAGGTCTCATTGGGTCATTACTAGAGCACATTATCTCCTACTGGAATATAGTTAGAGCACTTTGGATTATAATATTGATGTACATAAGGTGTCATTGGGTCATTACTGGAGCAGATTATCTCAAACTGGATCATTATTAGAGGACATGGGATCATATTATTGATGTACATTAGGTCTCATTGGGTCATTACTGGAGCACATTATTACCTACTGGATCATTATTAGAGCACATTGCATCATATTATTGATGTACATTAGGTCTCATTGGGTCATTACTGGAGCACATTATCTCCTACTGGGTCACTATTAGAGCACATTGCATCATATTATTGATACACATTAGGTCTCATTGGGTCATTACTGGAGCACATTATTACCTACTGGATCATTATTAGAGCACATTGCATCATATTATTGATACACATTAGGTCTCATTGGGTCATTACTGGAGCACATTATTACCTACTGGATCATTATTAGAGCACATTGCATCATATTATTGATACACATTAGGTCTCATTGGGTCATTACTGGAGCACATTATCTCCTACTGGGTCACTATTAGAGCACATTGCATCATATTATTGATACACATTAGGTCTCATTGGGTCATTACTGGAGCACATTATTACCTACTGGATCATTATTAGAGCACATTGCATCATATTATTGATACACATTAGGTCTCATTGGGTCATTACTGGAGCACATTATTACCTACTGGATCATTATTAGAGCACATTGCATCATATTATTGATACACATTAGGTCTCATTGGGTCATTACTGGAGCACATTATCTCCTACTGGGTCATTATTAGAGCACATTGCATCATATTATTGATACACATTAGGTCTCATTAGGTCATTACTGGAGCACATTATCTCCTACTGGGTCACTATTAGAGCACATTGCAGCATATTATTGATACACATTAGGTCTCATTGGGTCATTACTAGAGCACATTATCTCCTACTGGAATATTATTAGAGCACTTTGGATTATAATATTGATGTACATTAGGTGTCATTGGGTCATTACTGGAGCAGATTATCTCAAACTGGATCATTATTAGAGGACATGGGATCATATTATTGATGTACGTTAGGTCTCATTGGGTCATTACTGGAGCAGATTATCTCTTACTGTTTCATTATTAGAGCACATTGGATCATATTGATACACATTAGGTCTCATTGGGTCATTACTGGAGCACATTATCTCCTACTGGATCATTATTAGAGCACATTGGGTTCTATTATTGATGTACATTAGATCTCATTGGGTCATTACTGGAGCACATTATCTCCTACTGGATCATTATTAGAGCACATTGGATCATATTATTGATACACAATAGGTCTCATTGGGTCATTACTGGAGCACATTCTCTTCTACTGGTTCATTATTAGAGCACATTGGATCATATTATTGATACACATTAGGTCTCATTGGGTCATTACTGGAGCACATTCTCTCCTACTGAATCATTATTAGAGCACATTGGGTTCTATTATTGATGTACATGTACATTAGGTCTCATTGGGTCATTACTGGAGCACATTCTCTTCTACTGGTTCATTATTAGAGTACATTGGATTCTATTATTGATGTACATTAGGTCTCATTGGGTCATTACTGGAGCACATTATCTTCTACTGGTTCATTATTAGAGCACATTGGATTCTATTATTGATGTACATTAGGTCTCATTGGGTCATTACTGTAGCACATTATCTCCTACTGGTTCATTATTAGAGCACATTGGGTTCTATTATTGATGTACATTAGGTCTCATTGGGTCATTACTGGAGCACATTATTACCTACTGGATCATTATTAGAGCACATTGCATCATATTATTGATACACATTAGGTCTCATTGGGTCATTACTGGAGCACATTATCTCCTACTGGGTCATTATTAGAGCACATTGCATCATATTATTGATACACATTAGGTCTCATTGGGTCATTACTGGAGCACATTATCTCCTACTGGGTCATTATTAGAGCACATTGCATCATATTATTGATACACATTAGGTCATTACTGGAGCACATTATCTCCTACTGGGTCATTATTAGAGCACATTGCATCATATTATTGATACACATTAGGTCTCATTGGGTCATTACTGGAGCACATCATCTCCTACTGGGTCATTATTAGAGCACATTGCATCATATTATTGATGTACATTAGGTCTCATTGGGTCATTACTGGAGCACATTCTCTTCTACTGGTTCATTATTAGAGCACATTGGATTCTATTATTGATACACATTAGGTCTCATTGGGTCATTACTGGAGCACATTCTCTTCTACTGGTTCATTATTAGAGCACATTGGATTCTATTATTGATACACATTAGGTCTCATTGGGTCATTACTGGAGCACATTCTCTTCTACTGGTTCATTATTAGAGCACATTGGATCATATTATTGATACACATTAGGTCTCATTGGGTCATTACTGGAGCACATTATCTCCTACTGAATCATTATTAGAGCACATTGGGTTCTATTATTGATGTACATGTACATTAGGTCTCATTGGGTCATTACTGGAGCACATTCTCTTCTACTGGTTCATTATTAGAGCACATTGGATTCTATTATTGATGTACATTAGGTCTCATTGGGTCATTACTGGAGCACATTATCTTCTACTGGTTCATTATTAGAGCACATTGGGTTCTATTATTGATGTACATTAGGTCTCATTGGGTCATTACTGGAGCACATTATCTCCTACTGGTTCATTATTAGAGCACATTGGGTTCTATTATTGATGTACATTAGGTCTCATTGGGTCATTTATGGAGCACATTATCTCCTACTGGTTCATTATTAGAGCATATTGGATCATATAAAACTGTAATGTAATTTGAAATGCTTGGTTCTATAATTTTCTAAACCTGCTAGATGAATCAAGTGAAATATAATAACAGGCAAAAACAAAGTGAAAACTATATTGTATGTAAATAAATGTGACAGGTACTATAAGGCCAGACTTTTTTTATTCCTTGTTTCTTGAGTTTTTATAAGGCAATTTTTTTGAGGAAGGCAAAAAATAAAATAAAATTAATTCTTTTTTTCCATTAGATTTGTGTGATTCTCAAAGAATTGTAAGTGAGATCATTGATTGGAGAGAAGAAATGAAATAAAACTTTATTCCATGTATAACCTTGTTTCTTATCTGCGCAAGACTTCGGTACTTTGATCATGATACTCCCACGAAAATGTAACTTGGGTTTGTTATGCGGCGGGCAGAAAAAAAATGAAGATAAAAATTACGCTGAAATAACATTTTATTTTTATTTCATTTTCGGCTCCTGTTCATTCGGCGGGTTTGCGAAACAAGGGATTATAAAAGTCTGGCCTAAGTTATAAATACTACTATGAATAGAAATACCCTCTCATACATTGCATTGTTAACTGCACAAAAATAGCAGCAATGGGTGTACAGTAGTATGTAATTCACTCAAACTATATCTGCCCAATCTTCCATGATTTTTTGGTTATATATTATTGAATCAGCACAGCAGTTTTATAGGTTATTAAGTAGAGGCGCCCAGGGAACCAAAATTTGGGACGCGAGTTATTGGCCGATAAAAAATCAGTGATAATAACCTAATGGTGAGAGACTATTTACCATGCTGATAGCTATGAAAAAGTGAATACCTTGAACATACTTTAGTGCAAATACATTTTTTTTATTGCCTAATGCAATTTAATGCATGTGAATTTCCCAACTATGGTTTAAATATTCTAGTTGTCTGTGGTATGGCACAGGAGTCAGGATAAATAACAAGTCATTGTCAATGACACGTCCCCGTTCCGTTCATATTTGAGTGACATATACATTCAAAGCAGATCATGACCGAAATGCACCTGCATATGTACAACACATTGTACTAAATCTGAACAAAATCCATCCATGCATGACTGAGATCTGGTTCCGGAATTGTGAAAATACGTGATTTTAATGCATTTTCGGTCTTAAAATGGCCATCATTCAGCTATTGTTAAGCGGATCATGAAACAAATGCACATACATATTTGTGACATGATGTACCTTGTGTGTGTGAAGTTTGAACTTGATCAATCCAGACATGTCTCGGATACGGATCCAGAACTGAATTCTTTAAAACAAAATGGCCGCCAGTCGGCCATTTCGAACTTGATCTGAAAAAAAAAATGACGTGCATCAAGGTCCTATTATGTTTAATGTATGTACCAAATTTGAATGAAATCCGTCCATGCATAACTGAGATCTGGGTCCGGAATGGTGAAAATGTGCGATTTCAATGCATTTTCGGCCTTAAAATGGCCGCTATTCGGCTATCGTTAATCGGATCATGAAAAAAATGCATGTGCATATGTCCCATATAATGTGTGATGTATGAGTGAAGTTTGAACATAATCGGTCCATGCATGTTCGAGATACAGGTGATCACGGACGGACGGACGGACGGACGCACACAGGGCAAAACATAAGTCCCCGTTTTCGGACTCCGTCGGAAGGGGGACTAAAAATGGTGACAAAAGCAAAAAGTTTTGTTATGCTAATAGGAATTACCGGCATACTAGTCGAAAAAAATGAAAGGTTTTTTTAATTTCCTCAGCGATAGCTACGTAAATTGAGACCAAAATGTTACGGCAAGATTACAGGGCAGTGACGACCACCAAAATGTAATTATAAGGCCAAATATAACTTTCTAATCCTAGCACAAGGTATGGCACTGAAGCATTGTTTACCCTTGAGGGGAACAGAAAATACTCATTTTTGAGGATGTCATAATAAGCGAGGGAGAAAACCGTATGAATACCTTGAACGTAATTTAATACAAAGTAATTTTTTGTTTGATATTACCTAACGCTTTTAGGTTCATGTGCTGCAAGTTAGAGTACATATACCTAAGCGTCTGTTTCTCAAGAAACTATTTAGCCCAGGCATTTTTACCAAATCTTGGAAGTCCAAATTATTCAACATTAAAGTACAGGACAACGAAGATGAAATATCCAAGAACCAACACATACCAAAAATTATATCTCAAAATAAATATTCATTGTCCAGCCGGACCGGAACATATTTTAGTATAAGATAGTAATTAAACACTAAAAAACAAACAAGAGACTGGATGTATACATGCATTTACTATGCATTGTCAGGGTATAATTATATTAGGTTATTACTGCAAAGTATGAACAAAGACAGTACAGAGGGAGTATCCAACGATGCCCAGCGGAGGTTGATGTGACCACGTACTGTATGAGTGAATACTTTGCAGTATCTTAGTAATAACCTTATTATTATACATTTTTATTTCTCCCTGGAATACATCATGGGAATGCCAAAATGTTTACAACATATTTAGTGAACCTATTTGTATGTGGTCCGGTCAAACCCTGAGGCAGCCATGTTTATTTTGTATTATTATTAGAGGACACTTACGCGCATGAACGTTCTAGGTATATTTGGAATTCACGTTGCCTTATAGGATGAAAATACCCAGTGCAATACCGCAATTTTACGGCATGTCATGTTTCAACAAGGTTTTATTTTACCTACCAGCAGCAAAAATAAATTAAGTTTTGTACAGGCAAAAATACACTGACGTTTTTCCCTGTGATGAGTCAATAACATATTGGACATTACAGACATTACATCAAAATACTAGCACAATTTAGAACAAGTAGTCACAAACTAGCTATAGAAACAGGAAGGTACACAAAACCCAAAACACTGATAAAAGACAGATTATGCACCCACTGTAAAGAGATAGACGATGAATTACATCATATACTAGAATGTAAACTGTACACAGAACACAGAGATGACATATATAATATCCTTAAAGAAATTAACAGTGATTACCAAAACTTGAACAAAAAAGAACAATTTAAACTTGTACTACAGTCACCAAATACAAACCATCTTATCACTCTCTGCAAATATTTAGTTAAATCTAAACAAGACTAATTCTTTTATTTTGTCATGTTCTTTTATATTTTTTACATATTCTATGCTACATACAGTGATACTTACATATCACAGTATTTTAATATTTCTTATATTATTAATAATTGTCTGTAGTATTTTTGTCGTTCACTAATTTTGAATTCTTTTTAAATCAATTTTTACATTTCATGTACTTTTATTATTTACTTTATTAATCTGAAAACCTAAAAGGAAATGTTAACTCTTTCTTTACGGTATTAATAAAGCATTATTCTATTCTATTCTATTGGTGTCAAAGGTCAAGGTTTGTTGTTCGCCAGAATTCAATGGATGACCAAACCATGTGACACGTGTTTACTTAGATCTGGAACGATCTGGAATGAATAAACCCATTCCAGTTTTTACAATGAGTGTAATTGCGATATTACGAACGGAATAATCCCTACTACACCGCCTGATAGATCTTATCACGAAAGCCATGGCGAACTTACACGATTGCGACCATGCAACGATAATAGATAATTTTATGACCGGCTATGACCCCGATATATATGACCTACCAGTGAACGTGGAGCCAGCCGAACAATCCATCTACTGGATATGGCGAACATAGTTTTTAAAATCTGAAATACAAACTGCAAATGTTCGGCGCTAAAATAAAGTCAACGGGGATAATTAGTTTCGATGGCACCGCCTCCTTAGGTACAGCCGGAGATGTTCCACGATGCAGTCGTTAGCTTCCTGTCGCCAAACCGACTCACTGTAAAGCTGGGACGACCCAGTAAACTGTGTGTTTCCCCATCGCTTTCTATACTGACCTTTTTTTGTCGTAAACAATGTGTTCACATTAAATCCTGCGCAGTGAATCAGATCAGGTCTGGACAAGGTAAAGTTGGTTACAACCAGCTTTCATCAGGGCCTGGTCGGCTAATAAAAAAAAAAAAAAAAAACAATATTCCGAACTCAAAGCAAAAGTTTGAATTAAAACTATTTACACAATAAGCATGATAAGAAAAATCATATTTCGATGGAAACTTACCTTTTACAGTTTGTATTAACGAAATACACAAAACTTCATTCTTAGCATTAGCCCACCAGTGTCTCACTTGTGCGTTTTCGTATTGCGCCCTCTACCCTGAAATCATTGAAAATCAGAGCGCCGCATACGATAAGGTCAATGTAAAACGAATGTATGTTTTACAAGATCGACAGAACTGAACAAGACACTTGTTTAGGTCTCATGCCACTAATTAACCAATGGCTGCTCAATTTAAATGCCTAGCAAGAACCAATGAAATTTTTTAAATATTTTTATTCTCAGGTGCTCCCTGTTTGAGGGCGTAATCACCTGGGTCAGAGGTGAGACCAACATGTGGTCTTTTGTTTACTACTTAGCGGCTGTGTACCTGTGGGTTTATTCTGTGTGTTAATGGATGTTCTAATCTTGGTGTTTTCCAGTGATTTCTCTTGGTGCAATCCAAATACAGTAGGTGTGTCTTGTTTACCTGAGATTTGCAAGAGTTTGAGCTGGCCAACATGTTAGTTTTTTTCATATGGTTGATTACTGGCATATTGATTTCCCATTTTTGAGCCATATTTTCAACTTTCTTCGTCATTTTCATATAGCAATCCCGTCATATGTTAACATTGTCGTCTATGGAAATTCAATTAGTGGTATGAGCCCTTTATGTGAATGTTGCTACACTACAGTAACTCAAGTTATTATCAACATTGCTAGTACAGTACTAGCTGGGTTTTTAAATGTTACTGAAGTTGTTTTGTTACAATTTCAAGTTGTTTTGATAAATTCGTGACGCAACCATATATCAAGTTGCTGATATCCGAACACGCATGTATCATGCCCAGGTATCATGTTGCGGAATAAACAGGGATTGCCGACCCTGTTTGTGATTCGTGATTTGGACGAAATGTCTTACGCTGACGTAGTTGGTGTAACGAAATCCACCGCGTATAATATATGTAATAAATTCACCTCAACTGGTGAAATTGAACGTGTCACTGGTGATCTGTCGGAAAGCGTGAAAATGACTGACAACGTATGGCAACTCACAGGATTACACTAGACTTAGCTAAGTATTTATTTGAAGGAGATCAGAAGAAAGTTGATCGCCGAAAATGTGTGTATCATCGATACTGTCCCGTGTTTGTTAGCCATTCATGGTGCTATCACAAACAAATTGGGTAAGAGCCGAAAAAAAATTAACCATTGTGTCCCTAATTTCATGGATATTGTTACTGATATGAGGTTGACAAACTACTTCGGTTTGATATTAAAACCACTCGAAATCACGGATGGTCATATAGAAAGCGGAAAAGCTGCAGTAGAAGTCCAGACGCATGCCCGATACAAATTACTCTGCAAATTTGCTTGTAAGCGCATCCGCGACCAACTACACTGAAATTATTGATTGGTAATCCAATTTCTCTGAGGAAGCGGTAAAAACTTGAAGACGCATTTGGAAATCTGGTTTTACCTTAAAGAGTTGCGTCATTTTAGACAAGTGTGGGGGTTATTACGGCCGCCACGTTGAACCAGTACTGCTAGAGTTGAGAGTTTAGAAGTTGAAACAGTCGTGAAAATAATATCTACATGTAAATTATCTCAACGAATCAAGTCGTAGTGAGTCATCCGACTGAAAATTAGAATAACGATTACATATACCTTGACCCCACCAATAGGTTCGTGGTGAGTGACTTGACTAGTAATTAAAGGTTGCATTCTACGTGGTTTTTCACATATAAATATGATACATGAACTAGTTTGCGACCAACCTTTCCAATTTAAAAAGTCAATTGAGTGGCATTTTCAAAAATTTCACAATCACGATTTTAAAGTATTTTAAAGTATTCATTACATCCATTTTGCATCCAAGTAACTTCACAATTAACTTTCCCATGGTTTTAGCCAACTTTGCAATCAACCTGTATAACTTTCCATTGAACATTTCCAACTTTCCAGTTAACACAGTCTACTTTGCAGTCTTATATTAAAACATTCCAAGCAAATCCCTATTGCTTTAATGTTTTCCCTCTATTTTAATGTATGTTCAATCAACTTTTTATAACATCACAACCAGCTTATGCTGTATTTCATGTTACAGGTTTTGACATTCTAAACAACCTTAACTCAACCATGTGACGATCACTTGTCATTAAGCAAGCCTTCTACATCAAGTACATAAAATAATGTTGAAAGTCTGTGCCACAAACGCTAGTTTGTCATCGTTTGTTATCAACCCATTGTAGTTTGAAGTAAATACCAAGAAGATGTGTCCAAACAAAATAAAACGGGTAAGTACAGTTCATATGGGGTAATAAACCTTTAGTTTTAGGGTTCCAATATTTTCGATCTTCTGTCATTTTCTCATCAATCCGTTTGAATAAACGGCTGGATGGGATTTTCTGAAACATTGTTTAATGATGGGTCATCAGTTTATATTTGGGCATAACTTATGTAATTTTGATTCACTTTCAGTACCATTTATTTGCAATTTTGGGCCTTGGCCCACAGAGTGAAACAATTTAAAAGCATCTGACAAGGAGAAGAGTACAAATAGGAAATCGTGCCTTTACTATCTTCAACTTCAGATTTAATTTTGCAAGAGACCATGACAATTATAGTGCTGAACAGTTTCAGTTTCTTTACCATCAAACATTCATTTTTCGTAGCTTCGAAAAAACCCAAAAATTTTGTATTTATTTAAATTTACTTTTATGTGCAAATGGTTACCGAATCTGTTAAGTTGTTTCAGTTTGAGCTTCAAATTAATTGGTGAGTCAGCCATGTCGGCTACATCATCGGAATGATAATAGATGGATGATCTTTCTTACATACATTCCTTCATTACAGACCATATAAATAAAATAAGAAAAGCACAAAATAAGAAAAGGCTTAATATGCAACCCTGTCTGGTTTCTACATTACAGCAAAAATAGTCGGTAAGGCACTCTCCACAAAATACTTCAGTATTCAACATACTCTTAACTCCTTTTTTATGTGATGTTATCTAATGTATTATACCCCTTACGGAAACCCAAACACGCTTGTGTCTCTACAATAATGTAGTAATCTGCAACCCATTGAACTGTTGTTTTGTCTTTACTAATACACAGAAACATACAGCTTTATAATTGTTAATATCCAATCTGGATTATTTAAAAACAAAAAAGAAGAATTATAAATGTCTCCCCTATATTCAATATAAAGGACACACACCCAAGTCAAATACATCGCTAAACGCTTTGTACAAGTAGGGAGCACGGATATCCAATTAATGCTTTATTAGGTTCAGAAGATTTGTTCACCGATATGTTATGAATTTCAGTGCACAATAATCATTCACTATCATTGTCATGAGCATATTCTGGAAAAGTAACATGTCAATAATGAAATACTGCGTCATCCATTCACCATATTTTTTATTATAAAGCCATTTTCTAGTTGTTTCTACGATCCAACTAATAAGATCTAACACTATGCCAACTTTTTGATTCATCATCACGAATTTATCAAATCATGTTGCTGTTCGAGTTTTAATTTTTTTTTAATTTCACACAAACGTTTATATTTGTTTTAAAATTAACAATGATTTGCGTCATTGGTAGGATGAAATTCATCCAATTAAAGTAGAATTGTCTTTTCTTCATGTGTTTTCAATTTAATCTTTTATTTGATTTCTTGATATATACGGAATTTTTAAGTCATTCCTAGATCAAGATATGAAATTGTCTAAGTACACTAAGCCTTATTGATAGCAAACGTCTTGCTTCATCGCCACGCAATTTATTTATGACATTTTCTGCAATATTGGCTTTGCAAAGATATTTATCGCACCGATATGTCTGTGTCGGTAAAAAAAACGAAAAGTTTGCATTTACAGGAAATCAATACTTTCAACTACAAAGTGTTCAATATATTAATAAACAATGAAGTCCTTGCCAGAATATAATCGACAACACTCACCCCCTGATTTGCGAAACACGAGCATTAACTCCATCGCTCATTTTGTAATAAACTCACTGGTAGAATGTAAACAAACTTGGCAGTCAACTGGGGTTGAATTTAAAAGCCAAGAAGTGATATTTGCTTCCAATATCACAAATGGAAACGTCAATAGAAAATATTTGTCACTGATTCACATTTGTCCCACTATTTTTATAATTACCATAATGCACCTGTCATGTCATGACAAATCGGGAATCATGTTTTCATGAATTCAGTTGAAAAAAACAGCCCTACATGGGGGAATTCCAGGGTTAGCCGTCCAAAATAATGGTGAGGTTGAAATTACGGAGAAATTATGGAGGATGACATTTTGAAAAGTTTAAATAAACTCAAGCATAGTAAAGCGCTAGGTGACGATGGAATTCCAAATGATTTTTTTTTTTAAATTTTCGGCCCCAATTATTGTTCCTGTTCGAGCCCTTCTGTTCAAATTTATTTACAATTTAGGTAACTTTCCGAAAGAGTGGGCATCTGGTGTTGCGATTCCCATATGTAAACACGGGGGGGGGGGGTGTAAACAACTACCGCGGGATATCATTATTAAATGTTTTAGGAATTTCTTTCACCGCAATCCTAAATGAAAGGCTAAGTTAATGGACAGAATATAATGGCGACTTATCCGATTGTCAATCGGGTTTTCGAAAAAATCACAGTACTATAGATAATATTTTTGTTTTCTATGCTATTGTGCAGAAGTATTTGGCAAAAAGGGGTGGTAAATTTGATTGTCTCTTCGTGGATTTTTTTAAAGCATTCGACAGGATAAACCATTCACTATTATAATTATATAAATTATTAACAATTGATATCCATGGTAACATGTTATTTATCTTGCGTTCTATGTATTGTAATGTTGATTCTTGTGTCAAATCTGAATCAAATCTTTTGAATGACCGGTAGGGGTCAGACAAGGATGTATCTTGAGCCCTATTTTATTTAGTTTCTTTATTGAAGAATTAAATTTGATGTAGGTTAACTCAGGAAATTTGGGGATTCAACTAACACAGTACATTTATCATCTGTTCGCTTTACTTTACGCAGATGATGTAGCCATTTTTAGTGACTCAATTCCAAACCTGCAGAAATTGATTAATATAATTTACAAAAATAAAATAAAATTAGAATTAGAAGTTGTTTCCTATTATAAGTATGTAGGTCTCGTGCTTTCTTCCAGAAACATTTGGTCTAAAGCAGTTTCTATTTTAGCGGACCAGGCTGGGAAAACGCTTAGGATTCTTTCATCGGTATCTGTTAAACTTAATGGGGTTCATTTTGACACACAATTATATCTCTTATTCGATGTTACGGATCCGAAATATGGGGATTTCAATACTACTACCAAATTGAAAAAGTACAAAGGAAATGATGTAGGAGGCTTCTTGGGCTCCCTCAAGGTACTGCCAAAGAAGCTATAGTTGGAGAATGTGGGCGACTTCCAATTTTTGTTTCCACGCTTAAACGTTGTATTAAGTTTTGGTTTAGACTCTTAGAACTCCCCCCGACGAGAATTCCCAGGCATGCCTATTCAATGTTGCGTAATCTCAATGATCTAGGTAGAAATAACTGGGTGACGGCAATTAAACATATTTTGTATTCATATGGCTTTGGGTATGTCTGGCTAGCTCATGAAGTAGGTGGCAAGGACGTCCGCATTTTTGCCTGTTTTTGTTGTTGGGTTTTACCTCTTAGAATTGAAGGTCGGCGTGAAGATTTGCCTACAACGGAAAGAGTCTGTAATGCATGTCGTGCTAATATTGTCGAGGATGAATATTATTTTCTGTTGCTTTGCCCAGCCTATAACACAATAAGACTAGAGTTAATCCTCCAAAATTATTCATTCCAACCAACCGTGAATAAATTTCAAAGGCTTGTTCAATATTTGTGTGTTTGTGTTCAAAGCATTTGAAGTTAGGAAAGAATTGTTAACAAATTAATTGTTATTTAATTCCGTTGATCTAAAACCGAAAATAATATCATATTCTACTTGAACCTGTCACATTTTAAGCATTGTTTTGATATGTTTGTATATGGGCCGGTGGCCTAGGAAAGCAATAAAAACTTACGATTATGTTGTATGTACAGTTCATTCATATACAAGAATTAAGTAAACGGCTTTTACCACATACTGTATTAGCTTTGTAAACTTCAACAATCTCACATTAGCACTTAAAATTGTGCAAAGTGATTGCATATGTCCTAAGTTGTTGGCATACAGAACCCCGCAGTTATAAAGTCGATAAAATGAATAAAAACCAGATGACAGCTGCCTATATTAGCACATTGTAACATGAGCTGTCTGTAAAATGTTAACGTACAGTGTGCAAAGTACGAAAAAACAATTGCAAAGTTGGCGAAGTTGGCGCAAATTTGGATAAATTCCAAATTATTCGTACAGATGTGTGGTTAGGTGATCGACCGACGTCTAAAGTTAAGCTGAATCGGTCGTGGTTAGTATTTGCATGGGATACTGCCTTAGTAAACCAGCTGGTGGATTTTTTTTCATTTCATCACGCACATAAAAACGTTATGTGGCAATGTACGTGCATTCTTTCTTATCATGATGTCAATCATTTATTGTAGTTAGTCGTGAAGATTTGTGTATTATTTAAATTCATAGAATGTTTTCAAATTTCTTCTAATTTTCTATGACAAAGTTGTTGATAATATCGACACATCGTGGGTTTAGGCTGTTAACACTGTGCACAATTGTGTAAAGTGATTGCAAAGTTGGTAGATGTATTTGTATACATGTCCTAAGTTGTTGGCTTACAGAACCCCGCAGTTATAAAGTCGGAAAAAATGAATAAAAAACAAACAAAAGCTGCCGATATTAGCACATTTTAACATGAGCTGTATGTAAAATGTTATACCACTTTTGGTCACGTGCATCATTGTTCTCGCCAACGATTTATTCTTGCAAACAGGGTGAATTTATATGCAAATTGTAAAAAGCAACGCATTCGCAAATATGCAAAATGTAAACGGTCACACTTTTATTCATATGCAAAGTGTAAATGCTACACTTTGTATCAAAAGTGTAGCGTTTACAATTAACGTATCAATCAAAGCGTTACCGTTTACAATTTACATTACAAATTAAACAAAGTATATGCATTTAATCACACAAATCACAAGGAGGGTGCAAATTGCACTAATTTAATTATACTTTCTATCGAAAAAAGTACTACAACACTACAATTCAATATTGACACATTTGTTTCCGTCCTGGATCTTAATTTTAAATTGTTTAGAACAACAATAATTTGAACGACACATTTCTCTGAATTCTGCATGTGATGTTGCAGTCACTGGTTCAGGCGGTGGCTGTTCATATCTTTCAATCTTATGTTTGTGTACGGAATCGGAATCGTCAATTACGATGGCTGAAGTACTTTCTTTCGGTAGTGGAGATACGATTTTCTGAAGAGAGTTACTTGTTCGTTTATATGTTCTCAACCCATCATCCGATCTGTGACCATTGCGTTCTTTGATTAGTTGCTCATCAAAGCCTTTTTCATACAACGAAGTCGCCGCAGTAACCTAAAAGTATGAAAAGAATGATTTGAGAAGTAAATATACCGACATTCATTTGCATCGCGTTTGAAATACGTTTTCACAATGTACAATATTTGTTTTCAATCGGCGAAATTCAAACACATTTGAACCCATCCCAAGATTCCATCCACCCCAGAATCACTTGAGACAAACTTACCTTACCCGAGTGTCCAGTATGATACCCATCTATTCCAGCCAGATCACACATTCTTTGTGATATTGTAAAGTATTTACTCCAATCTTCTGTTTAGAAAATTTGAGCCCTCCGCTGGACGTCAGTGGACGTCGGTAGAAGTGACCTTTCGGTGGAATACATTGCAAATAACGTTTCAATAACTGAACACCACAACGCGTGTTGGAAGGATCGCCGTATTGGCGCACATTTTTATACGGGATTTTCCGCGAGTAATACAGTCCTTGATTATTTTTACACGGTCTACCATTAAATTCAATATAGTCAGCTTGATTGTCTGATCCTTGTACTAACTGTTCGGCTGTAAGGTTACTATGTTCGTCGACTGCTCGGAGAGCGAACACTTATCCCACAATTTGTTTTCATCATCATCATCATCATCAGTGTATGGTTCAGCTTGACGTTTAATAACACCTATTCCCCGTCTGTCTATACTCTTCATTACACCGTCCAGGGTGTGACGGAATTCCATAAATTCCCGAGCATGTGTATCCATAAAGCACAAGTCAACTCTTTTGCATTCGTCACGTAAACATCTCTGAATTGCGCTACAAAGCACCCGCATGCTATTAGATGGATATTCTGCCCCGTCTTGCCGACGAGCCTCGATAACAAAGCAACACAACCAAAATGAAAGTTCACGTACACCAAGTTCGCTGCATAATCTGGGAACAAATGTGAACACGTCACTACTGCTTACCCCGTGCTTCTCGACTCGTTCATTTCTGGCTCGGCCCCATTCATCCCACACAGACACTCCCCAGTTAGTACATCTACGCGTGTTTTTTGGCACTCGCGAATTCTGAATGGCAGCTATCTGTTCATTGTCTACAGGTAAACCGAAACATTGACGTTCTTGTTGTTTTGTTAACTTAAAATCTTCTTTTTCGTCGTATTGAGAGCAAAATCTCTCAATGTCAACGTTGTACTCCGAATCGGAGATGTCACTGTATTCGACCATCACTGAGCGCTGACTGCATTCGAAATGACAAGACCATGCTTTGATACGTTGAAAATTCAAATGTATTCAAAATATTGACCAATGAGTGGAGTTTATTTGAAAAGACCATTCAGCAAATAAGGCTTATTGGTCATATCACTTAACATCCAATAGTATTCGATGAACGCAGATGAGCTTTACTAATTTGAATCTCAAAGAGCATTTTCATGCAAATTTGAAGTGGCACAATCTCACGCACAACCGAAACAGTCACTAAAAATCTCTTGCAATTTAATTGTTTTATGCATGGGGATGCGTGGTATAAGCCGTTAATCGCAACTCGTGCGTTTACAAGTTGCTGACAAAAACTGTGGCCTTTATAGTTATAAACGCATCCAACTCGTGCGATTAACTATACAAATACAGTATGGAAAGTACGAAAAAGCGATTGCAAAGTTGGCAAAGTTGCTTGTATGATTGACCTATATCACTGTCAAGCCAGCACCGTAGTAAAATTGCGAAAACATTAACTAAATATATAGAAAATGCCCCATATATAGGCAGATTATACCATATCTTGGCAAAGTTGCTTGTATGATTGACCTATATCACTGTCAAGCCAGCGCCGTAGTAAAATTGCGAAAACATTAACTAAATATCTAGAAAATGCACCATATATAGGCAGATTATACCATATCTATTTTAAAACATTATTAAACATGAAATAGTCGCGGAATCGAATAAATTTCAAGTTGTTCACACAGCTGTGTGGTTAGGTGGTCGACCGATGTCTAAAGTTATGCTAAATCGGCCGTGGTAAGTACTTGTATGGGATACTGTCTGAGTAAACCAGCTGGTGTTTTTTTTCGTTTCATCACACACACACGCAAAACGATATGTGGCAATGTACGTGCATTCTTTCCTACCATGATGTCAATCATGATGTCAATCATTTTTAGTCCTGTAGATTTTTGTATTATTTAAATTCATAGAAAGTTTTAAAATTTCCTTTAATTTTCAATGAACAAGTTGTTAATGCTCTCGGCACATCGTGGGTTTAGGCTGTTAACACACGGTGCAACGTTGTGCAAAGTGATTGCTAAGTTGGTAGATGTATTTGTATATATGTTCTAAGTTGTTGGCATACAGAACCCCGCAGTTATAAAGACAGAAAATGTAATAAAAACCAGATGAAAGCATCCTATATTAGCACATTATAACATGAGCTGTCTGTAAAGTGTTAACATACAGTGTGCAAAGTACAAAAAAGCGAATGCAAAGTTGGCGAAGTTGTTTGTATGATTGACCAATGTCACTGTCAAGCCTACCCCGCAGTTAAATTGCGAAAACATTAACTGAATATATAGAAAATGACTCATATATAAGCAGATTATACCATATATATTTAAAAACATTTCCAAAACATGAAATAGCCGCGTATTCGAATGAATTCCAAATTATTCACACTGCTGTGTGTTAGATAATCGACCCATGTCTAAACTTTAGCTAAATCGGGTGTGGTTAGTACTTGCATGGGATACTCCCTGAGTAAACCAACTGGTGGATTTTTTTTCGTATCATCACACACATAAAAAAGATATGTGGCAATGTATGTGCATACTTTCTTACCATGATGGCAATCATTTATTGTAGTTAGGCGTCGAGATTATGGTATTATTTAAATTAATAGAAATTTTCAAATTTCTTCTAATTTTCAATACAGTTGTTGTTTTATTCGGGATTGTTACATGTGATATCATATTAACAAATCCCGTAGTTAAAAGTTCGAAAATGTGAATAAATATTTCGCAAATTGATGTTAAATTACCATAGTGTTACTCCAACCATACATAGGTCATAGGTCAATTCTAGAAGTTACTTGTGCCAGCGATATCAATTTCAAAACATCCAAAAACATTAAATAGCCGGCAATTAGGCTTAATTTCAAATAATTCATGCAGCTATGTGGTTAGGTGACCGACAGATGTTGTAAGAAAAGCGCGATCGGGCGTGGTTAGTACTTACATGGGAGACTCTCTGAGTAAACTAGGTGTTGACTTTTTTGTTTGTTTCATCACACACATGTAAAAGATATAAGACAACGTTCCTGCCTTTTTTCTTACTGTGATGTTAATTATTTATATTGGTAAATCGTGGAATTTTTGTAACTATTTTAATTAATGAGAAGTTTCAAATTCCTTCAAATTGTCAAGAACAAGTTGTTGATGCTGTCTTCACGTAGTAGGATTTAAGCTGTTAACACACCGAGCAAAGTTGTTCAAAGTGATTGCAAAGTTTAGAAATGTTATTGCAAATTTGGTAGATGTATTTGTATATATGAGCTAAGTTGTTGGCATATAGAAATGCGCAGTTGTAATGTCGACAAATTTAATAAAAGCCAGTTGAAAGCAGCCTATACATATTCACATGAGCTGACTGTAAAATGTTAGAAAACAGCGTGCAAAGTTGGTAAAAGCAAAGGAAATGTTGGCGGATTTTTTTGTATATTTAACCTAAGTCATTGTCACGACGTCCCCGCAGTTAAATTTCGAAAACATTAAGTAAATGTATCGAGAATGCTTCATATATATATTAGCAGATTATCACAACAGCCAACCGAAAAATCGACAACAAACTACTTGCAAAGTTGTGAAAAGCGATTGCAAAGTTGGTAGTTTTATTCGGGATTATTAATGTGATATCGTATTAACAAATCCCGTAGTTAAAAGTTCGAAATTGTGAATTAATATTTCGTAAATTGATGTTAAATTACTATGATATTACTCAAACCATACAGAGGTCATAGGTCAATTCTAGAAATTACTTGTGCCAGCGATATCTATTTTAAAACATTTCCAAAACATGAAATAGCCGCGAATTCGGATAAATTCCATGTTATGCATAGTGCAGTGTGCTTAGGGTATTGACCGACGTCTAAACTTAAGCTAAATCGTGCGTGGTTTGTATTTGCATGGGATACTGCCTTAGTAAACCAGCTGGTGTATTTTTGTTTCGTTTCATCACACACATAAAAACGATATGAGGCAATATACGTGGATTTGTATTATTTAAATTCATAGAAACTTTTAAAATTTCCTCTAATTTTCAATGAACAAGTTGTTAATTCTCTCGGCACATCGTGGGTTTAGACTGTTAACACACGGTTCAAAATTGTGCTAAGTGATTGCAAGGTGGTAGATGTATTTGTATATATATGTCCTAAGTCGTCGGCATACCGGACCCCGCAGTTATAAATCGAAAAAATGAATAAAAAAGATGAAAGCAGCCTATATTAGCACATTGTTATATGAGCTGTGTGTAAAATGTTAAAATACAGTGTGCAAAGTACGACAAACCAATTGCAAAGTTTGCGAAGTTGCATGTATGGTTGACATAAATCATTGTCATGCAAACCATGTTAAATTGCGAAAACATTAAATATATGTATAGAAAATGCCCCATATATAAGCAGATTATACCATATCTATTATAAAACATTTCAAAAAATATGAAATAGCCGCGAATTCAGATCAATTCCAAATTATTCATACAGCTGTGTCGTTAGGTGATCTACCGATGTCTAAAGTTAAGCTAAATCGGGCGTGGTTAGTACTTGCATGGGATACTTCCGGAGTAAAAGTGCCTTGTGGAATTTTTTCTTACCATGATGTCAACTATTTATTGTAGTTAGGGGTGAAAATTTTTGTATTATTTAAATTTGTAGAAAATTTTTAAATTTCTTCTAATTTTCACTGAACAAGTTTTTGATGCTATCGGCACATCGTGGGTTCAGTCTGTTAACACACGGTGAAAAGTTGTGCAAAGTGATTGCAAAGTTCGTATATGTATTTGTATATATGTCCTATGTTGTTGGTATACAGAACCCCGCAGTTATAAAGTCGAAAAAATGAATAAAAACCAGATGACAGCTGCCTATATTAGCACATTATAACATGAGCTGTCTGTAAAATGTTAAAATACAGTGTGCAAAGTACGAAAAAACAATTGCAACATTGGCGAGGTTGCTTGTATGATTGACCTAAGTCATTGTCAAGCCAATCCCGCATTTAAATTGCGAAAACAACTAAAACTAAATGTATAGCAAATGCCCCATATATAATCAGATTGTATAACATCTATTTTAAAACATTTCCAAAACACGAAATAGCCGCGCATTCGGATAAATTCCGTATTATTTATACAGCTGTGTGGTTAGGGTATTGACCGATATCTAAACTTAAGCTAAATCGGGCGTGGTTAGCATTTGCATGGGATACTGCCTTAGTAAACCAGCTGATGGTTTTGTTTTCGTTTCATCGCACACACATAAAAACGATATGTGGCAATGCACGTGCATTATTTTCTACTATAATATCAATCATTTATTGTAGTTTGAGGTGGAGATTTTTGTATTATTTAAATTCATAGAAAGTTTTCAAATTTTCCCAAATTTTCAATGAACAAGTTGTTGATGCCATCGGCACACCGTTGGTTTAGGCTGTTAACACACGGTGAAAAGTTGTGCAACATTGTGCAAAGTGTTGTATATATGCCCTAAGTTGTTTGCATACAGAACCCCGCAGTTATGAAGTCGAATACATGAATAAAAACCAGATGAAAGGTGCCTATATTAGCACATTGTAACATGGGCTGTCTGTAAAATGTTAAAATACAGTGTGCAAAGTACGAAAAATCAGTTGCAAAGTTGCCAAAGTTTCTTGTATGATTGCCCTAAGTTATTGTCAAGCCAACTCCGCAGTTAAATTGCGAAAACATTAACTAAATGTATAGAAAATGCCCATATATAAGCAGATTATACCATATCTATTTTAAAACATTTCCAAAACATGAAAAAGCCGCGAAATTGGATAAACTTCAAATTATTCATATAGATGTGTGGTTAGGTGATCGACAGACCTTAAATGACCCTGGGTTACTATATCTAGAGATTTTTTATAGAAATCGATCACTGTTCTTCAATGTACATTGGTGCCAGTCACACAGTTTGAGCTGAATTAAAATATTGTGCCCGACAGCACTTGATTTTAACAATAGCAATGTACCCAATTACCATTTAAATGTATTTTGCAATTAAAAATAAATTAAAAATAATTAAACTTCGCTGCTCGTGAAGTATTTTAGATACTCATCTGTCTTCTCAGATTACTTCATAATTAACAAGTTTACAAGCCGTCACTACAACCCTCCAGGGATATTGGAATTGTGGCATTCAAAAACCTGGATTCCACTGGCATGGCCCCTGAAGCATGCTATTTGGCAGACCTGTTAAATATATTATAGAAGTAAATCAAATGAAACCCACAAAGCTAACCTGGTTTTTCTGACACATTGCCCCCCCCCCTCCCGAGCCACAAACACTGCAAATAAGTCTTTCAGTCAAACACAATAGGGAGGTGTAATAAAGAATATAGTGTTCCTTGCAGTTTTATTCGAATATGATGTGTACGTTACAGTCCCAGACTTTCAATATCTTAATATTTTTTGTAGCTAGTTAGCTATGTCATGTGTCACCAAGTTGCATTGATGTTGTCATGACGATGCTATGGGGCGACGCCCTCACTGGCGGAGTCCACATGCCGTCATGACAACGCATGCAAAGTATTAAGACTATTGGTTGAACGATTAACACTGTCGTTTATAAAAATGGGGGGTTCTAGCGTATTAAGTTAGAAGAGGACCGGGGGCGTATGGTGACGATTGTAGTTGTAATAAATATCCGGCTATACTATATTACTGGTGTCCTTATGACTGAATGGTGCGTATAAGTGTCGAGCGATCCTAGTGTACCACTCACTGCCTTGCGAGTTACCCATTCCCCGTTACAACCACTTCCCGTATATTCAACCTGACGAACCATCCACCCTTAACAACCTCTGATAGACGAAACCCGCATTGTTTACATGGTGGAGAATCCACTCGACACACGACGCCAAGACACAAGATTATCTTCAATCTAAGGTACGTACTATTTTATTAATTTTGATATATACTTAGTGTATGGCCTCTGATTTGCCTCATATTATTCAGACAAGATCTAGAGCTAAACTAAACGAAATGACTCATAATCCAACCCAAGAATTTGTGTCTAACATTGAAGAAAAACTTGAACTTGTTACCGATACATTAGACGACTTGAAACAATTACACAATGTAATAGACAACCTACGTTCCTCCTCTCTTGAACAAACTCTTCACATAAAAACTTTGTCTGAAAACGAAACAAAATCTCGAGGCGCTAGTCTAGGTTCATCGTTCGCACCACCCAAATTTTATGGCGACCGTGATTGTAATCCAATATCATGGTGGGCCCAATTTACCCAATTCTGTACTCTCAATCAGTGGTCGGAAGAAAAAACGATGCGTGCATTGCCACTATTTTTATCCGGTTTAGCATTTGATTGGCAAGGAATCTTTCACAACGAATTAAAACTACATTCACGGAACTAGAAACCGAGTTTAAAACCCATTTTCGCAGTAAATCTCCCGAATGGTTTGTATCTAAATCTCTGGATAATGTAAAACAACAGATATGTCAAAGTGCCGCAGAATATGCGCGTGTTTTAACTTTAGAGATCGAGAAATCTAATGGCAACACCGACAATTTACTTATCACGTTTCTTAAAGGTTTGCGAAGCGAGTACGCTCCGTATATCATTCTAAAAAATCCCCAAACCACGGAGGAGGCTTTGGATATATGTTATGAATATGAACTTATCGCATATACCAAAGAATCTGAACAAACCGTCGCACAACTAATTCCTGGCGTACCCAGTGCTAGCGCTAATAATCTGACCACCCACATACTTTCGACGAAACTGAATAAATTACAATTACAAATGGGAGAAATCACAAAACATTTATCAGAGTTTCAGATGAGTAAAGACGAACAAAACATTACTGACAGTATAAACCACATACATTCTCAGAGTACATCACACTCACGCACACCGCAACAGTATCGACATCACTCTGACTTGACAAAATCCGTTCCGAGATTTTCACAAAAGGGTGATGGATATGCCCAAGGAAGGAGTAATGGTACATTTTCTAGCCACCGTAAACCTTTGTACTGCTCAAATTGCCAAATGGTGGGTCACGCTACAGAGAAATGCATGCATAGATCTAGCAAATATTGTGATTTTTGCAACAGACCAGGTCATGACAATTCTGAATGTTGGTCCCGGCCTTTGCACTATAAACGACGACAACCACAGAATTACCACGACCGCAATTCTCGTCCTGCTTGCTATAATTGTGGTTCGGAAAACCATAAAGCATTTCAATGTAATCAGAGGTCTTTAAACTACCACAACCAGTCACGGTAAGTGGTGGTGTGTCTGGTTCAAATGATCACAATAAACTTAACCCATCACAGTTCCCATTAAATTCCATTGCCCTCCCTGAATCGCACGATATATATTTTGATAATTTGATTAATGTTCAAATTAAGAGCTATAATATTAAATGTTTATTAGATAGTGGTGCCATGATAAGTTGCGCAAATAATAATATTTTCAAGAAAATTTCCTCCCTCCGCCACATTCCGCGCTCTAATCCAACAGTTTCTAGAGTCACTACAGCTTCGGGTGATCCACTAAAAGTAGAATGTGTTTTAGAAACTTCTGGCATTATTGGCTCTCAGAAAGTAAAATTACGTCTCCACATTATCCCAGAATTATGGCAAGATATCATTTTAGGCCAGGACTTTTTGGCCATACATAAAGTTAAAGTAGATTATGGTTCCAATAAATTTAGTTTTCAAACGCCTACAACATTTTCCGCTGCTCGTAGTTTCGCTATTCCACCTAAAACTGAATGTATTCAAGTGGCCCGACTGAAACCAAAATTGCCAGATTGCCTAATTGGGACAACGTTTGCAGCTAACCATACCACAGCTAAAGGATATACAACTGGTCGAGTTCTTACTACCGCTAAACAAAATAAAATCCACATTCGCATTCTTAACCCATCAGATAATACAGTATATATAAAAAAGAACACAAAACTGGGGAACTTCTGCCCATTGCCCTCTCAAGCTACGATTGTCCCTCTCCCTGAATCAGACAAACATCCCACTAATACTCCTGTGGAACCCAATTTAGGTGAGGATGATCAATATCTACTCTCCGAAATTAAATTATCCGAATCTAATATTGACTCACATGAGCGAGAAATACTAAGGGATACTATTCTGCGAAATAAACAAGCATTCGTTTTGTAATATCTTTTCTCATGAAATTCAACTAAAACCTGGCGAAACGTTTCTATGCTAACTCCATTAATTTGGACTTTCTTAGAGAAACAAGTAAATCCGACAATGAGGGGAAAGAACATGATGTATATGATGTCAATTTAACAGCACAAGTTTGCTCCCTAGGTATAAACGAATCTAACGATTCCAACAGCGATTCTACTTCCAGTGCCGGTAATTCTAACCCTATTTCTTCATCCCCTGACAGTGAAAATACTTCCAGAAATAATTCACACACGGATTCAGATGATATATTCCAGTTCATTGTTGTCGCACAACGGAAACATCCCGAACTAAAACCATTTTTTGATTTCTATGAACAGGGAAGCCTTCCAGGGGATGATAAATTGGCTAAAAGAATCATGTTACAGGCCCAATATCATATGATAGTGGACAGCGCCCTCTATCGACTAGCGTCCCCATCGGTAAAACGACGGATTTTAAGCGAATAATTAAACAACTGGTAATCCCTAAGGTCCTACAGAATCAAACTTTGAAACGTATGCACGACTCGCCTACCGCTGCTAACCACGCAGGATTTGAACGTACATACGCACTGCTTAGAGATAGATATTTTTGGGTTAATATGGCAAAACAAACGTACAATCACGTGAAGACGTGTGAACGTTGTCATACTAGAAAACGAGCCAACATTCCATGTAAATCAAATTTGCTGTCACAGTCCGTTGTCTCCCCAATGCATAGAGTTTGTATGGATTTGATAGGCCCTCTGCCTAAAACAAAAGACGGAGTCTATGTTCTTATTCTTACCGACGCCCTAACACGATACCCAGTATGCTACACTCTAAAAGATGCTAGATCCGAAAGCATAGCATACAAACTAGTTGAGTTTTTTAGTATGTTTGGTGTGGTCAGGGAAATACATAGTGATTGCTGTAATAATCTTCTTTCTCAGGTGATTCTAGAAGTTTGCCGTATATTTAATGTCAACAAACGCATTTCAGCTAGTAGACATCCCAGAGCACAAGGTCTAACTGAACGAGCAATTCAAACGCTCATTCATACTATCTCTATGCAAGCAGAAAAACAGCCACATACGTGGGATCTATATCTCCCATTTGCATTATTTTCTCAGCGCATTTCGATAAACGCCACGACTGGTTTTAGCCCCGCTTTCATGTTATTTGGTTTCCAGCCAACATTGCCCGCAGACATAGAATGTACGCCATCTACGGCCGGACATATAAATGTTAGCACTCACTATAATAATTTAGCCATAAATAGAAAACATGCCAGAAAAGTTGCACTCAACAATAATCGTAAGTTTCAACAAGAAATGATTAATCGCTATAACCGTCACACCCATCCTATTAATTTTGAAGTTAACGACTTGGTATATGTACATTTTCCATCACGTGGTAAGTTCACACATCCATTCAGAGGTCCATACACCATTTTTGAGACATACCCTACAAATACAGCAAAACTTATTGACCCTAAAACTGGAAAGAAACTCCGTCATGTTGTTCATTATGACCGCCTAAAACTGGCATTTATTAGACCCACTTGCGATGACAACCAGGTTTATGATAGCCCTCAAGCTGAACATATTGACATAATATCGGATAACCAAACAGAGCAGACCAATAGCCAAGATTCACAGGACATTAGCCTAGAATCGTCGCAATCGTCTTCTTCTAGTGATGAATCTGACTATATAGTCGAAAAATCATAAAATGTCGTTGGAATAAAGGAGTTAGGGAATATCTTTGTAAATGGCAAGGATATCCCAGTAACCGTAATTCATATGTGCCGTACACCGATCTCAACCTCGCAGCACAACAATTCGTAGATACGAACACTATCCCCACCGTAGGGAAGAATTCACGGTCTAAACGTAATTTTATAAGATCTATACTGAAAGAGAATAACATGCCACTGTTTAACTCTGATCTATTTTAACATTATTATTATAATAATTGTTTTCCTTTTTATTTTGTATTCTTTGTTGTTAATCCATTTTTGTTCAGTAACACGCATATTTTAGGTGCTAGCCGTTTTTCCACGTATTTTATTATTTGTCTCATCGTCACCCTTTCTATTGACCCATAGCCACAAAGCGGAGTCTACATTTTAACATCCCATACATACTTTGTTAACGCAATGCACCGATTGTGCTATGCGGGTGGTGTTACCGAAAACACGCATTCGCCTTATTTTGACAACTAGACTCTATAACGTATCGTAATAATAGAGATCCACAGACAATACGATATTCATTTGTCTCATATCTATTGTTGCTATTTCACGCCTCTATATGTTTTATGTGATAAGAGAAGTAAAAGATGCATTACAACAATTACGAAATGAGCATCATCACGTGATTCCTGGCACAAGACGCAAAATATGCATATGGCCGGTGATTGGTCCTTTAGACAAATATGCTACGCCCTATTGGCTAAGCCAGCATTTCATCGACCAATGATCACTGTCCCGTTTATAGCTCTGTGCTTATTTAACTGTGGTGAGTATTCCGAGTCAGTTAAACCCCGACATCGGTGCATTCAACTGCTCTCCTAGTATCTGACAAGATAATTGAGGTAAGGAATATAAAATGTTATTATATATAAAAAAAAAAGAAAAAAAAGAAGGTATATTAAGCAATAACTTAGGCTTAATAAGTTTGACGAGAAAAAAAATACTACTATTTACTAACATTGTTGCATTTACTAACATTGTTGCAAATGAGTAATATTTTATGTTTTATTTTTGTGTTTTCCCCTTGTTGCAGATGCCGTACACAAGTCTAATTATAGTGGTACTCCTGAATACAATATGGTGGGCGTAACTTTCTATCCCACCACAATAATTCACCAATCCGATTCAAATTGGCATGCTGCATTTGTGGTGGAACGACCAGATATTTCGGTGTTTGACTCCCTATTTGACGAGTTTTCAAATCCATGTACCTCTCAAGAAAACAACGCATTTTGTGCTTCTTACAATCACATTATTTTCGGGCCCACAAATCTATCTCCAGGATCCGAAATTTAGCAAAAGAAATATCGCTCGTGGGTTCTCCTGATTCTGCTACTAACCCATCACATAGAATAAAAAGAAATATTTTCGGCTCTATTATATCCTCCATTACTGGTTTAGTAGAAGAAAAACAATTAAAGCTTTTGGCGCATCAAATTGATTCTCTTGAAACAGGCAACATTGCTAACTTAGATTCGGTTTTAGATGAACAAACCAAGAAACTATCATCTATGTCATCTATTACCAATAAGCGTATAAAGAATTTATGGCATCATATTACGCATTCCAATGATCAGGTTAAAAATATCGTGACAGAAATGCATAGTTTACAAGACTATATTAATTATTCGGTTAGAAGCATTAATGTCACGATACTTGACATCAAACATCTAACCCAACTTTCATCCCTTCAATTCCAAGTGAATGAAAGATCAGATTTTCTTACTGACCTCATGTTTGAATATCAGCGTCATCTTACTGGTTTACATTCACTGATAGCTGGATTCCTTCCCATTGAATTCATCAGTCACCAACAAGTGAGAGACACCTTGGACCAGGTAAGAACACAACTTAATAACATAGCCACCGATTTTAAAATTACCCACAACGTGTTGTCGTATTATTTTCGCCAAAAGAGTGTTATATTTCAACAAACTTCAAATTATCTATATATTCAACTCCGCATCCCATTGTCATTGGTTTACGCAGAGTATGATTTATATCGTGTTATGAACTTCCCAGTACCAACGCCAGAGAACATACGCACAAATAATTCTACTCTGGATAAATCATTTACCAAAGTTGCCAACCTTCCTGAGTATTTAGGAATTTCATCACACGACTATACATACATAGAAATTTCGGCTAATGATCTTATGCTTTGTAGTGGAGATAAAGTTAAGTCATGTGATCACCCCTTTACCATATTTCAATCTGATTCTTCTTCATGCGCTCATGCAATTTATCTGGACAAACAAGACCGTATTTCGAAATTCTGTAGCGTACAAATCTTAGTAAATTATACCCTAGACCATCGGCATTCTATTTACCAAACTCAAAAGCGCTAATCCAAGGTTTGACTGCTGATACATATGTGGTCTGCCCTGGGCGTGAGACTAGATCCCTGCCTCCATGTGAGTTGTGTCTTGTAGACATGGGATGCAATTGCAAATTTACTTCCAAAGAGATATCACTTCATACCAGTTTGTCGCAATGCACAGGCAATGATACATTTCTGGTACATTATGTGGCTAATCTCCATTTCACAAGAGCTATCTTTCAAAGCTATAGCTTAACAAACGTTACTGGGAGCCAGACGTTTGTATCGAAATGGAAGGCGGAACTTCCCGACCTATCCATACTTCAACACGCATTCAACCAGTCTCTGGCAACGGATGCAGCCCTTACCCTGGATTTAGCGAAAGTTGCCAATTCACATAATAAACGGTCGATTATGTACGCCTCTAATTTGGATCAATTAGCTTTCCAATGCCGACCCAATTTCGATTTGTTTTCTACGCCTTACTCATATTTGGCGCAATTATTCTCCCCTACAATGATATTAGCGATCATATCTCTAACACTGTATCTTCTGATGTTTATTAAGATTCGTCGCCAAGGTGGTTTAATACGACAACTTTTGATAGCCACTTCGACATCAAACATAATTCATACCACTAAGGGTGCACCTATTTTTTAGAGCCTATTTTGGACCCAAATATATGCAATTACCCCAGCTCATTATCATTTTCTTTTATGCATGTGGCTATTTTATTAACTACCATGGTTGTGTTCTATTTAAGTAAAGCTATGGTGTTGAAACTCAAACGACTGTTGTTTTCATCTTCTTCTATTACCCAGGGTTCCAAAGCAAAAATTATCCTTGAGCTATCTAACCCCATGAAAGCCATTTCGTTTTTTGTAATAAGAGATGTGAGTTACCCTGTTTCGAGCATTACACGAACCGCCCGACAGCCCATTCGTTCGGCTTGGATAACTCAGGGTTTCCTCACATCCAAACTCAACCTCAAGTGGCGAAATTTACAATTTTTGCTAGAAGACTCTAGGGTAGAAGAAATTTCGTTACCTCCTCAAATTTCGATCCCATTCGGCAAATCCTCCAGCACTATTCGAATTCTCCAAACCCGCTACCACATTCGTATCTTGGTTGGCGATGCCCCAGTTTTCACCGAAATTCCCATCATTAATACTAAAAATCGTGAAATCGAAAGACTATTGGTTGAACGATTAACACTGTCGTTTATAAAAATGGGGGGTTCTAGCGTATTAAGTTAGAAGAGGACCGGGGGCGTATGGTGACGATTATAGTTGTAATAAATATCCGGCTATACTATATTACTGGTGTCCTTATGACTGAATGATGCGTATAAGTGTCGAGCGATCCTAGTGTACCACTCACTGCCCTGCGACTTACCCATTCCCCGTTACAACCACTTCCCGTATATTCAACCTGACGAACCATCCACCCATAACAACCCCTGATAGACGAAACCCGCATTGTTTACACATGCGACCTACTTACTCTATTGTATATTATGAGTAGCTGTCTTAGCTTTAGTGAAATGTACGTCGCCATATACTTAAATGGTCTGCTGATGAAATATGTTATACTCTATTAATGTGACTAATGTTCCAAGTGATATTTTGTTTATCCAACAACAAAATTTGCAAAAAAAATATATCAACACACATTTCGTTGGCGATTGAACGGAATATATTTATATTAAAATAAGTTATTTTACCGTGGTAGTGAACTTGGGCAAATGTTGAAATTATTTTGTTTCAGGCTTACAATCATCTTCTAGTAAGTTGGCATATGTCAGGCATGTGCTCTAATAATGCACTTGTCTCAGCTGAAATGTACGTTACTATAATATAATATAATATAATTTTTTTATATGAATCGGTCATCATGAAAACTATATAATAGGGTCTAAATTTAGAAAACACTCAGCTCATGTATCACGTGTACATCGATATGCATTAGATTCAAAGTAAGGTTTTGAACTTGTTACCCTTTTCGGTCCAGAATTCGGTAAAATCGTTCAAAAAGCAAACTAACTGATTGTTCAATGTTAGTTTTCATATTGTATTTATTGTATTAATGAAATTTCTAAATAACAGTTTGACGCAAATTTACAAAGGTGTGTGATAAAAACCATATTGAAATTCAATACTGAAATAAATCTAATGATTAGATCACATGGAATTAACGCCTGTTTAGTGCTGCGTCATCCCGCTTACTAACTCGAACATTGATAACAATACCGTACATGTTTAATTCCATCGGTTATTCAATTTGTGATAGGTACATGGTATGCACACTCGCAATATATATGAATATATAAAGCTGTTTATTATTGAAATACTAAAATCAATCAATTTATCGCCACATGCACAGTATGTCTGTTGACAAAGGCGACGTTTGTGAGTATTTTTATTTCCAACAAATATGCTGCATATAGTCGATAATAAGTATTGTGTCCTGTATATTTGCACTTATATAAAATCGGGTGTTTCAGGTTGAAACATTGCATGTGTATTAAAAGGTGCTTCAAAATAAAACATTTCGAAAAAAGGGGTTTAGTTACCCTTATAAACTTATGCACATGTCGTATACAAAAACATTCATAAAACATGCATAGTCGGGTAGTTTAGATTGAAACATTGTATTTTTGTTTGTTTTAGGAAGTGCTTGAAGATATACCAATTTAGAAAAAATGTGTTTGATCCTGTGTACATGTCGTATACATACACACTTATAAAAACATGCACAGTCGGGTGTATTACCTTGAAACATTGTATTTGTGATTGTTATAAGAAGTGCTTCAAAATAAAACAATTTAGAAGAAAGGTGTTTTAGTTACTCTCATGAACATAAACATACCTTACACATTAACACCTTGCAAAACATTTATAGTCTGGTGTTTTGTGTTGAAACATCGTTGGCGATTTTGCTTTCTGAAGTGTTTCAAACAGTTTTCGAGAATTTTTTCAAATCACATTTGAGAGTGTTCAAATGTGATTGGAACTCCTAATACCGTTCACCGAATGTGGCGTATAAAAATACACCGCGTGTCTCGATTTCTAGTTGTACTTAAATTGATGAGACCATATAGGTTGGTAAGACTATATAAGCCTACATCTCATTATGCATTGAATTACGTCACCCCCGGTGATTGTCTAATTGACGTATATACCATAAAGTTTACTTAGGAGTCTCCGGACTTTTTATTCAATTTTGTAAACACTGCTTGAATTTGTTTATAAATGTCCTAAAACTTCAATGATAAATTTATGTTCTCGATACTGCCGGGAATGAGCACGATACTAAGCACAAATGTCGTTGTACCTAACAAACTGGTATTTCATGTAGTTAATGTGTATAACAGGTGACCATTGTTATTTTTATTTATATATGCAAATAATATCATTGAACTATATTGGAGTCATGTAACCTGAGCGCTACAATAATTGTTTGACCTTTGGTTTCTCCACCTAATCAATGAAACCACAAAGCAAATAATGGCGGAGCATATATGCATTAAACACAGTCTTACAACACCTGGTTGGGAAACGCTAATAGCTTTTTGTCTCAATGCGTGTTTCCCGTTCGTCATATTGTTTATTCGTTAATCGATGTGAACGCAAGCCTGCTTTGGTATTAACATAAAATTAGCCATATGATATGACATAATGTTTAACCAGTAGCCTTCTCGATTGACATCTACGCATGCGTATACACTTTGTTTTTATGTTTTACGAGAGACGATTTACCGAAATGTTGGAAAAGGTTGACCGTGTTATCGATTGGAATGATATATTGGAAGAGGTCTCAGAGTATGTTGTTGCTAAATGCATGAAAGAAGGCGACGATAACTTTAAGACAGAGACATTGAGGCAGCCATCTATTTTGTTAGAGTCGCAAAAAGCTTATCGAACGTAGTTTATGTGTTAAACACGATCTAAGTTTAATCGAAAAAAATCAACAATTATCAGAACGGCAATTAAAACAGCATTTGGTATCTTTTGGAACATCCACCTTAATATTAATTTTAATAGAATAATAGTTCAAGTCAGAAACGTGTGTTTGGAAGGGTGGTTAAGATCAGATACTCTCACTATCGACTAAGTCGCTCGAATCGCCGTGTTGATATAATATGATCACATTTTGTATGTACTATGTCCACATTGACACTGTGCACGACCATGTTGCTTCGTGGGTGAATACAAGTATCTACGGGGACAAAACTAACGGTAAAATAATCGATTTAAATTAACCATTTAATGCTGCTTGTACACAAAATAAATTATATCGGGAAACAACCTAAATATAAAACTACAAAAATATGATGACTGTGATCAGTTTAGATATAGGAACGCATTTTTACAGGGTGGAAACTTTTTGTACAGCTTCCCAATAACACGCCCGTCACCCTGTAATGAACAGTGCTGGTTGTGACGGTCTGAAATTAAAATTCACAAAAAACAAATACACACGTAACTAAGAATAATTTTGAAATAAGCTGTATAAAATGGTACAAGATTCACAGGCGCTAAGCGGAAGACAATTTGAATCTAGAAAGATAAACATAACGCACACTATTACCAGTGATCGGACATTGACACATTGGAACAAAGGCATATCCCAACCGGGTGTTGAAGAACTGTGACCTAAACTTACTATGTACGAGAACCCAAATTTAGGTATTATTTTTTAAAGAAGGTGGGCTAAAATATCGCTTTCGTGTTCAGAACTAGCTTTCCACCAGGCGCTGTCAGTGACGTATTCGAAATTTGCATAAACAAACGCACCACACGAGCACACTCCAATGACACAAAATCTCACTCGAACAGACTACCACACCGCTCTCTAAAAACTATCTAGCAAATATATTTGTGCGGTTACGTTAGAAAGTGGCCCCAAACAATCGAATCATTATCAGACAGCCAAAGTGTGTCACCCCTTCGCAGATATGCAAAACGTCTGACCTAGTTTCATATTTTAACTGGTAGATCTGATGGGTTATGCAAATCATGAAATTTTATTTTATACATAACCAGGCTGCTTGTATTCAATTCACCATATTGAAACTCTCTTGAAGACCATAAAACAGACAGCGTAAGTAACAATGTTTACATCATTCCACTAGTTGATTGTTGTGAAACAATATTATGATAATATGTTTTATATTATATTTATTTATATCGTATATACGGACAAGTTCTTCTCTAGAATTGTGAAAGATGAAAAATTGACATGAAACCAAACGAGAATACAAATAAGTATTCAGAATAAAAAATGTTTTTCTACAATTTAATTATTCATTGCAAATTATGTATTTCATGAATTAAAATAAGTCGAACCACAAATAACGCTACACATTATTTCAGTGCATTTTTGGATTTATCTAGACTTACTTTTATATCCAAATGTATACAGAATCTGTTGAGTTGTTTCAGTAATTTAATTGGTGAGTCAGCCATGTATGTTACATCATCGGTATGCTAATGGTGGATGGCCTTCTTTACATACATTCCATCATTTGGATTACAGTTTATAAAAATCAGAACAGAAAATGAGTTAGGAGTTAACATGAAAACTTGTCTGGTTCCTACATTACATCAAAATTGTCGGTAACATACTCTTAAGGTAGCGAGAAGGGTTTAATGACGTTTTCGAATAAAACATTCTCTGTCTGTTGTCTCGTTCAGAACAGTAATTTAGCTTATATATTTCAAAAAACTAAGTGTAGAGGTACAAGTTCGCACAAACTGGACAGTCATTGTTTACATAATTATCACGTGGCATCAAAAATGGCGAACATTGTAAAAATGACTAAGTCCGCTATGATAGGTGTTTTTGATGTTTCGAAACCTTTCACTTAGGTAACTGGGATTTGAATGTTCTCCACGTTGGACTCACAAAAAAACACAGAAGCTCAATTCGTGTCGTCTTCGATTCTCTGACTGCCTCGTGTACTCTCCCCGAGACAGCTTCAAATCACTTTATTAACTTGTCAACCATTAGCCAATTGCAATAGAATATAAGAGACTTTGGGGCGTTGCCCCCAAACACACAGCCAATCACACGAAAGTTTTACACATCATAACACAATTGATTAATCGTCACTATATTAGGAAAATCACTATCATAGTATCAACGTCAGTTTATATTTATGGGCGTTAATGGCAATAACATTTCACAGTTGACATCAATATACATTATTAGTTCTGGACTAAGACCAATATGTCGCATAAGCTTGAAATCACAAGCTCAAGAGAACGTGTCGACGGATCTCAGCTAATCCTGCCATCTGGCCTCATCATTCAACATTTATCAGTAGATGTCATGGCAACCACCATTAAGCAGAAATATAAATCATGATACAACCCCCTTTTCAAATTCTGCTTATTCATTATTAATTTCTGGTTGGGTTGGGTTGGTTCTTTATCGGTTATTACGGTTAGTACGTCTAGACAATGCATCGGCGTTTTGGTGAATCTTACCGGGCCTATGTGCGACTTCAAAATCATACTGTTGTAACGCGATGACCCACCTTCCGTTTCGGCCTTTGGGCCTTACTAACCCGAATATATACTTTAAACTTGAATGGTCTGTTATTACTTTGAACTTTGCGTGCCTTAAATACGGGTCAAAATACGTAATTCCTACCACTACAGCCAACGCCTCTAACTACGTTATAGGATAATTGCGTTCTGCTGGGGTTAACGCCCGCCATATGCAATAACTCTCTCACGTCCGTCTTGCAATTGCGATAAAATAAACCCGATGGCTTGCCAAGAGGCGTCACAACTTAATATAAATAGTTTCTCGAAATCGGGGTATGCTAATATAGGTGGATCTGTTAGCGCCTTTTTCAGCTGTTCGAACTCTCGTTGACATTCTTCTGTCCATTCAAACGTTACATTTTTACTAGTCATTGCTTTCAAAGGCCTCGCTATTTTCGCATATTGGAACACTAACTTTTTATAATAATTACAAATACCTAAGAACCCTCTTAAACTTCTTACGTCATGTGGAATGGGGAAATCTCTTATGGCTGCACATTTATCGGGGTCCGCCCTAATCCCGTCCTTACTTATTAAATGACCCAAATACTTCCTTACAGGCGAATTTACACTTTGCCAACTTCAGTTTTAAATTAGCCGCTCTCAACCTTCGAAATATTTGATTTAGGTCCTCTAAATGTTTCTCAAAGGTATTGGAAAGCACGATTATATCATCTAAATAAACCAAACAGCTCTTACAATTTAATACCCTGAGCACAATATTCATGAGCCATTTTAATGAATGACCACTCCTAGCGACTCCCATTGGACATCGGTTAAATTGATAATTCCGAGCATGGGTCATAAATGCAGTAAGTTCATGACTGTCTGGGTGTAAGTCTAATTGGAAATATCCGCTTTTTAAATCAAGCGTCGAAAAATATTTGGGTTTGGCTATCCTCTAATCTACAATTAGAGGTAACGGATATGGTTCTAATTTCGTAATTGCGTTTAATTTCCTATAATCGGCACATAATCTGTAAGCACCCCCAGGTTTCGTAACTAAGACGACTGGGAAACTCCATTCTGACACAGAAGAGGAAATTATATCTTCACATAACATATCATCAATCTGTTTCTCAATTTCTGACCTATTTTGAGGAGTAAGTCTGTATGGTCGACAACTAATTGGGTCAGGGTCGCCAATCAATCTAATTTTATGTTGTATTACCTTTGTGTGGCCCATATGACCGGCAATCTCTGCAAATACATCTCCATTCATATTTAAGAATTTCTTTAATGTTTCTTTTTGTCCAGAGTCTAAATCAGCCCCCGCCATGTCAACATTAAAAGGGTTTACATTTTCACTAGGGTAATTATCATACTTAAACTCATTCAAATTTAAGGGTTCTCTCTCTGAGCCAACGTTAATTATGCCAGTATCTGGGGAATATCTGTGTCTAATGGATTCATTGTTCTAATTGGCACCTTATTCTTTTGTATTTCAAAAATTCTATTCTCCGCAATCACGCCATTGGGATAGTGCGACCGGGTTTTACAAGTTATAATTTGTTGTGTTTTGTGGGGAATCGTGATACTACTCTGTGTCGATATTGGGGATTTTGGTCTCAAGTGAAACTTTCGTGCTGCGAAATCAATAACTGCTTTATGTTCTGCAAGAAAATCTGTTCCAATTATCACATTACGTTTCGTATAGTCAACAATGTGAAAAGGAATTGTTACTTTTTGATCAGCAATTTCTGTCTTGACATAGATCCGACCTCTGAGCGCAACTATCTGGCTGCTCACAGTACGCGCTGAACTTCGAAAGGGGGGGATATATTTTACGATTTCTCAAGCTTGGAAAATTTCGCATGAAATAACCGAAATTTTTGCTCCCGTGCTACCAATGCCCAAACGTATCTGTCATCTATTTTCACCTTAATCAAACTACTACTATATATATCGGCTGATATTGAACACAAAAAGCGGCTTTCTGCCATTTTTTCCCATGGATAGTTGGTCTATTTTCCGCCCTTCCTAAAATAGACTTCTTGGGTTTAAATTGTCACCCTGTTTTTGGTTGTTACAATTTCTAGCAATATGGCCTTTCACCCCACAACTATAACAAGTTATATCTCTCAAATCCCTTTTTTGTACCTTTCCCCAACAATTTTTTGCAATATGACCCCTTTTTCCACAATTATAACAATTACCACCGAAATAATTTCCACGGCTGTAACAGCCGGCTGTGGAATGACCCTCTTTATTACAAATGCCACAAATTGGGATTGAATTGAATTTCCTACCCTGATATGCCAACTTTGCTACACCAACGGTTCGGTCTTCATTCATCCTGGGTCCCTCGAATTGCGGCAGGTTGTATTTGTATTGCGGTCGATGTTGTTGTAATAATTGTTCAGTTTTCTGTGCCAATCTCTCTACGCTGAGTTCGATCGCTGATAATTCGGCGCTGGTCTTCTTCTTGTCTTCCGCTTGCATGTGACAAACTATTTCACTCAATCGAGCCCCTTGTCGGGTAGGGTAGGGTAACGTCGGGTGTAGGCGACAAAGATCACAAATACCGGGGATTTTGTTATAGGCGGTACAAGGTAGTTGGGTGCGCACCGTGTAAATGACAGGTGCGGGAGTGGCATACGGGAATGTCAGAAGAGGCGACGTGTATCACAGAGAGGCTGGGTGGTGACAGGGTAACGTAGGGTGTACTCGACAAACGATCGCAAATGACGGGGATTTAGTTATAATCCATACAGGATGGTTTGGAGAGGTGATTCGCACCGTGGAAATGCCAGGTGGGTATTATAGGCTGTACATGGGAGCTGGGGAGGCGGCATGCACCTCAGAGATGTCGGGGTCGGGTGTAGGTGACAGGGTAACGCCGGGTGTAGGCGACAAACGATCGCAAATGCCTGGGATTTGGTTACAGGTGGTACAGGGGAGCTGTGACAGGCGGTGTGCACCGTAGAAATGTCGGGAGGTGCAGGTGACAGGGAAACACATGGTGTAGGCGACAAATGATCGCAAATGCCAAGGATTTTGTAATGGGCAGCACAAGGTTGTTGGCAGAGGTGTTGCGCATTGTGAAAATGCCGGGAGCGGGTGTGGCGGTACAACCATGTAGGGAGAAGCAGTGTGCACCACAAAGATGGGGAGAGCGGGTGTACATGGTGGTTGGGAGAGGAGGTGTCCACCGCAGAGATGCCGAAAGCGGGTGTAGTTGACAGTGTAACGTCGGGTGTAGGCGACAAACGATCGCAAATGCCAGGGAATTTGTTAAAGGCGGTACAGAATGGTTTGGAGAGGTGATTTGCACCGTGGAAATGCCGGGCGGGTGTGGCGGTACAGGAATGTCAGAAGGGTAGTTGGGAGAGGCGATACGTACCGTGAAAATGCCGAGAGCGGGTGTGGCGATACAGGAATGTCAAATGAGGTGGCGTGCATCACGGAGATGCCGGGCGGGTGTAGGTGACAAGGTAACGTCGCGTGTAGGCGACAAACGATCGCAAATGCCGGGGGTTTTGTTATTGGCGGTACAGGGTGGTTGGGTGCAGCAGTGCACACCCTGGAATAGTATGGGCGGGTGTGGCGGTACAGCAATGTAAGAATAGGCGGTGTGTACCACAGAGATGTCAGCGCCGGTGTAGTTGACATGGTAACGTCGGGTGTAGGCATCAAACAATTGCAAATGTCAGGGATTTTGGTAAAGGCGGTACAGGGGAGTTGGTAGACACAGTGTGCACTGCAGTTATACAGAAAGCGGGTGTAGTTACCCGGGTAACGTCGGGTGTAGACGTCAAATGATCACAAATGCCGGAGATTTTGTTATAGGCGGTACCGGGTAGTTAGGAGAGGCGATGCGCATCGTGGAAATTCCGAGAGCAGTTTTGGCGGTACAGGAATGTCAAAAGAGGCAGCGTGCATCACAGAAATGCTGGGGGCGGGGGTAGGTGACAGCGTAACGTTGGGTATAGGCGACAAACAATCGCAAATGCCAGGAATTTTGTCATGGGCGGCAAAGTGTTTTTGGCAGAGGCGATGTGCACCGTGATAATGCTAGGAGCGGGTGTATAGCGGTATAGTGATGTCGGAAGAGGCGGTGTACACCACAGATATGCTGCCGAGAGATGCCGAGAGCGGGTGTAGGTGACAGGGTGACGTCGGGTGTAGGCGACAAACGATCGCAAATGCCAGGGAATTTGTTAAAGGCGGTACAGAATGGTTGGGAGAGGCCGTGCGTACCGTGGAAAAGTTGGCATCGGGTGTGGCGGTAAAGCAATGTTAGAATAGGCAGTGTGCACCACAGAGATGCAGGTGCGGGTGTTAGCAATGGCGGTGTGCACCATGGAGATGCCGAGTGTGGGTGTAGGTGACAAATGATCGCAAATGCCCGGAATTGTGTAATAGGCAGTATAGGGCTGTTGGGAGGGGCGATATGTACCATGAAAATGATGGCAGCGGGTGTATAGCGGTACAGAAATGTCAGGTGTGGCTGTTTGCACCACAGAGATGCCGGGCGCGGGTGAAGGTGACATGGTAACGTCGGATGTTGGCGACAAAAAAACGCACATGCCGGGAATTTTTTATAGGCGGTACATGGTGGTTGGAAGAGGCGGTTCGCAACGTGGAAAGGCCGGGAGAGGGTGTTGCGGTACAGGAATGTAGAGAGGGCGATGTGAACCACCAAGATGCAGGGAGGGTTGTAGATGACATGGTAACGTCGGGTGTAGGCGACAAATGATCGCAAATATCCGGAATTTTGTTATAGGCGGTACACAGTGGGTGGGTGAGGCGGTGTGCACTGTGGAAATGCTCGAGTGAGTGTGGTGGTACAGGAATATCAGAAGATGCGGCATGCATCATAGAGATGCCGGGTGAGTGTATGTAACAGGTTAACGTCGGGTGAAGGCGAAAAACGATCGCAAATGCCATGAATTTTGTTATAGGTGGTACATGGGTATTAGCAAGTGGTGTGTACCGTAAAGATGTCGAGGGCGGATGTAGTTGACAGGGTAATGTTGTGCGTAGGCGACAAACGATCGCATATGTCGGCGATTTTGTTATAGGTGGTACACGGTGGTTGGGTGAGACAGTGTGCACCTTGGAAATGCCAAGGGATGTCAAGGATTTTGTTACAGGCGTTACATGGGGGCTGAGATAGGCGGTTACACCGCTAAGATGCTCAAAGCGGGTGTAAGTGACAGGCTATAGGCTGTACACGGTAGTTGGGAGAGGTGGTGATCACCGTGGAAATGCCTGGAGCGGGTGTGGCGGTCCAGGAATGTCTGAAGAGGTGGTATGCACCACTGAGATGCTGAGGCGGGTGTAGGTGACAATGTAACATCGGGTGCAGGCGACAAACAATCACAAATGACAGGGATTCTGTTATAGGCGATACAGGAGAGCTGGGTGAGGGTGTTGTGCACCGCATAGATGGAGAGAGCTGGAGTAGGTCATAGTGTAACATCGGGTGTAGACGACAAACGATCGCAAATGCTAGGGATTTTGTAATGGACGGTACAGGGTGGTTGGGAGAGGCGGTGTGCACCGCAGAGATGACGAGAGTGGGTGTAGTTGACAGGGTAACGGCGGGTGTAGGCGACAAATGGTCGCAAAGGCCATGGATTTTGTAATGGGTGGCATATGATGGTTGTGCAAGCCAGTGTGCATCGCAAATGCCAGGGATATTTTAAAGGCGGTACAGGGGAGCTGGGTACGGAGTGGGTGTAGGTGAAGGGTTATGTCGAACGTTGGCGACAAGCAATCACAAATGCCAGGGATTGTATTATAAGGCTCAACGGTGTTGCGAGAGGCTGTGTGCACCACAGAGATGCAGAGATAGGGTGCAGGTAGCAGGGTAACACCAGGTGAAGACGACAAATGATCGCAAATGCAAGGGATTTTGTAATTGGCGGTACAAGGTAGATGGGAGAGCCAGTGCGCATCGCAAATGCAATGGATTTTGTAATTGGCGGTACAAGGTGGATGGGAGAGCCAGTGTGCATCGCAAATGCCAGGGATTTTGTTATAGGCAGTAGAGGGGGAGCTGAAATCGGAGCTGAGAGGCGGTGCGCGCCGGGAAAATGCTGTGAGCGGGTGTAGCGGTACAGGAAATTCGAGAGAGAGTTGTGCACCACAGTTATGCCGAGAGTGGGTGTAGGTGACAGGCTAAAGTCGGGTGTAGGCGACAAACGGTCGCAAATGCCGGGTTTATTATAGGCGGTGCAAGTGGTTGCGAGAGGCGGTGTGGACCGCCGAGATGACGAGAGCGGGTGTAGTTGACAGGGTAACGTCGGATGTAGGCGACAAACGATTACAAATGCCAGAGATTTTGTAATGGGCGGTACAGGGTTGTTAGCATAGGCGGTGCGCACCGTGGAGATGCCGAAGCGGGTGTGGGTGACAGCGTGACGTCGGATGATGGCGACAAACAATCGCAAATGACAGGGATTGTGTTATAAGCGGTACAGGGGAGTTGGTAGACGCGGTTTGCACCGCAGAGATGCCGGGTGGGTGTAGGTGACAGGATTTTGTAATAGGTTGTGCGCACCATGGAAATGCCTGGAGCGGGTGTGGCGGTACAGGAGTGTCAGAATAGGCGGCGTGCATCACAGAGATGCCAGGGCAGGTGTAGGTGACAGGATAACGCCGGGAGAGGCGGTGCGCATTGCCGACAACAATCAACAAACTAAAAATTTAAAATTGATGCAAATTGTTTTCATTTCTGTAAACAATGACGTCCCCTTTTACAATTTTCCACAAACTTGTTCTTCATCATTAAATAACTTGAATTGAAAACTATTATTAAAAATTGAAATGGCTTCACTACAGCTATGTTGCATCACTGATATGCTTACTCAAACTAGCACACACACACACACTGTACACACTGTGGCAGATAATAATTTAAAAATGAAACTTATTCTTTGGTTATCGTATCACATACAATGTGTCATTTATTTCATCATTAGTATGAAGTATATCTCAGTTATTGGCAACCTTCACCAAATTCGCAGCAGATACACTGATAGGGAGGTCTATCACAACAAAGGCGCTTCTGTGGATCCAATGTATCCGCCCAATCACTGCAACAAGAACGAATATAATCATATCAACTGTTATCGTACAAATTACAGCACAATCACCAAGAATAACAGGATTATACGAGTATTATAAGAATGCTATTATTCATAATCAAATACACAACGAATGTAGTTGTTGGATTAATATTCCATTCTATTTCACTCTACTCCAGCTAAAATATTGTTTGATTTATTGAAATATTGAGTAAATTTGAATTTGTAATGTTAAATTTGAAAACAATTTTGAATGTGCATATAATCATCATATCCACATGGAAAATTTAGACTTCTCGTTTCAGAAATTATTTTTTTCAACCAATTGCTTTTTATCTGATTTTTTTTCATTTGACATGTATTATCCAGCTAAGCGTGTACTAGCACATTCTACTCAGCGAAAATCATGTTCCCACCCAACGTGGTTTGGTTATCATAGTCGATTTTGTAAATTGTTATTTTTGCATTTGAATCTTGTTCTGCATGTCATTTGCATAACTGTTATTGAAAACAGTAATTTGTTGGCCATAACCCAAATCTCAAGTTTCCCTTTTCAATATTTGCATGTTTGTTCTTCATGAGGTTTTTTTCTCTAAATTTGTTGTTATAACAAGTTGATATTACCTTCTCAAAACTCTGTCAAAAGTTCTAAAACCATCCAGTTTTCCATGTGGCTGTAAATGAACAATGACAAATAGTTGCATGTAATATCACGTAAACTGAAAATATGTTATAAAATTGGTAATTGACAAACTAAGTTGACAAATTGTATATTCTGGAGTTGATAAACAGGACACACTGTGTACATTTGGAATGTAATGGTTTATTTCAATGATTAAATTCTGAACCACCATCTAGTGTGTATAAATTATATGTAATTATGAATTTGTTTTATTCATAATTGTAAATGTGTAGTTGCTTTCATTGGGATTCTAATATATGAGACGAAATGAGACAAACACTCAGTTTACAACATGACATGTACTCAGACCTCATGCTGTATCGTAATTGAATCATAGTTTACTGAATATAAGAATACACGCTGACTAAACACAAACTTCAAAACCTAACTGATTAATTAGGCTCCGCCCGTGCACGATGGTAATCACGCTCAATGAGCTAGGGATCTATAGATATATCAAATATCCCTTCCTCTTGCACCGTATCTGTTCCGAATAGTAGTTTAATGCTGAAGTAATTTGATTTTAGAACAGACTTTTACTGTTCCATCATCATTGGTGGTTGAATGGAAATACGAGACAGTGTAGAATATATCTTAATGTTAGTTTATGCTGTTAAAAACTGAAATGTAAATGTAATGTACTCTAGAATCTTTGGTGACGTCAGTCATAGTGCCCATTCAAAATAAGAGACAATACGCCAATAACAAAATTATATAGGTCAAGGAATAATTATGACAGTGAATTTAAATCGATACTGATTTTTATATGTAATTGTTTATGTCACAATTTTTACATCATCATGGTCGTCCTACAATAGCTTTTTCCAAGCCCTTTTGTACAATACTTACCTTAGCACAAGATGGGTTCAGCAGAGCAAGACTCCCAAGAGACAGAATTACAATTAGAATCATTCCATTCATGTTGAGCGTATCTAAAATACAATATGACAATATGATTGTAATTACTTTTACTAATTTATAACATAATAACTTCGACACTAATGTTATTACAGACATAAACATTAACACGGAATTGGCCACTGCAGACAGATGAGTTTCCTGCCACAAGGAATTCGGAATCAAACCGATCAGTTAAAATTGCCTTTGGGGTGAATTTTGTCAACAAGTAGTGGCAACTTCTGCGTAGAATTTAGTGTAATTACAGGGGAGAAACATGCATAAATTTTCACGCACCTACCAACGTTTTTAATTATGTATTTTGTCTTTATTTTATCTGGCAATGCCCATTTATTTCGTGAGAAGGGTTGAAATACTAGCGTTGACTCCTGGTAGTTGGAATCAGCAGAAAGAAATTGTGGTATAATACTGCTAAAATATAACCAGTTATAGTCAGATTTAACTATTTTTATCCTATTATGACAAAGTTTAATATGTCGTATTGTAATGTGCGATTTATCGTAATCCATCCACTAAACCCATTCAATGTTATTATATTGACCAGCATTAATATATTAAGTACTAGACATAGGCTTAGGCTAGACCAGGATTAGGAACGAAACCGTCATCTATCAGAAGAACAATCAGGGGGTGAGGACTTTATTGTTCATATATACTGAACACTTTGTAGAGTATTGATTTTTGTTGGCCATTTCCTGTAAACGCAAATTTTTCGTTTTTTTTCATGGTATCTTTAGAAAGCCAATATTGCAGAAAAAGTCATAAATAAATTGCTTATTGTACTTAAAACAATGTCGTTAGTTCAGTATATATCAAGAAATCGATAGAAAGATAGAATTGAAAATCCATGAGAAAACTTCATCTCACCAATGTCGCAAATCATTTTTAATTTTCAAACAGATATAAGTGTCTGCGTGCGTTAAACCTTAAAAATGCAACAACTCGAATAGCAACATGATTTGATAAATATTCGTGATGATGAATCAAAAAGTTGGCATAGTGTTACAAGGTAATTGAATAAATCTTCTGAACCTTTATAAGCATTAATTCAATATCCGTGCTTTCTACTTGTACAAAACGTTCAACGGTATATTGGACGTGGATGTATTGAATATTGGAAAAAATGTTTTCCAAAACAAAGTTTCAGGATGTTAAAAATTATAAAGCTATTTATTTCTGTGTAAGGTAAAGACAAAACAACAGTTTAATGAGTTGAAGATTACTACATTTTTGTAGAGGCACAAGCGTGTTTTGGTTTACGTTAGGGAGTATAATACATTAGATAACGTCAATATCACATGGAAAAGAGTTATGAGTATGTCGAATCTTGGCTATGCTGTGGAGAAGGCCTTACGGACTATTGTTGCTGTAATGTAGGAACCAGACAAGTTTGCATGTTAAATCCTTTCTTATTTTCTGTTGAGATTTATATGAACTGTGATACAAATGATGGAATGTATGTAAAGAAGGCAATCCATCCAGTAGCATGCCGATGATGTAGCAGACATGGTTGACTCACCATTAAATTAAAGGGAAATCTGAATCAACAGATTATGTCACTATTTGGATATAAAAGAAAATCTTGATAAATTCAAAAATGCACTGAAACAATTGTCGACTTATTTTACTTTATGAAAGACATAATTTGCAATAAATAATTAAATTGTTGAAAAATACATTTCCTAGTCTAAATACTAAATAGTTTAATTTCATGTCGATTTTTACATCTAAAACAATTCCAGAGAAGGGCATGATTTTATAATCCATCAGACCCACCAGTTAAAATGTGAAACGATGACGACGTTTCGAATGTATAGGAAGGGACAACAAACAAATGAAGAAAAACAATATTGAAACATAGTGATAGTAAAATATGCAAACAAGTTTCAAATTTTCTTGTAAACGGTCGTTCAGATGTACACCTAATAATTTAAGTACAGGTACAATGTCCTAAATATTCACGATAAACAAAAATAGGGGCAGAATTGTGAAAAGTATATTTATTAAAATGCCATTAAATGAAGGAAATTTTTGAATATTATTGATTTACAGACAACTCTGTTAAGAAACCACAAGTTACATTGTACTTCGGACACTGCCAAATACTTACATTCCAACAATATTTTCATGGAACTGGTTTGACTCACCCAAAAAAGAAGAGCAAACTAATTTGCATTTAATATCTCCCGAAATGTCTAATCTTTAGGGCACCATTGACATGACCCTACCCACACAAAATCATAGTCGAGAAGTCTAGCTTACTTGTTTAGTTTAGGCAATATCTAAGTAATATAAATTAGTGTATTTGCTGGTTACTAAAAGACGATACAACTGAAAGTGTTTCTATTTACAAATGACGCATATACAAACACACACTGAATAAAAAAAAACATGAAACGTCCGTTAACATTTTTGTGAGCACTCCCTCCTGCATGTTCGTTAATGACAATTTCTTAGGGAGCCGTTGTTGTATGGTTCATTAATCAAAAATGGGACAAGAAGCACTACCAGTGTCGTACAGTGCTATTCCCATAACAAATCTTCAGAACTTTGAGTTTTAAAGCATTCATTTAATAACCTTGCTCCTTACTTATGCAAACTGTTCAACGGTATTTTGAACTCGGTTGTGTCTCTTAATTATTGAATATTGGGAAAATGTAAAATTTACAATGTCTTTTAAACAAAGTTCCAGATTGAACTTCAACATTTATAGAGGTATTTGTTACTGTTTATTAGTAAAGACAAACACATATTATGATAGGTTGCGGATTAAAACATTATTGTAGAGGCACAAACGGGTTTCCGTAAGTGTTATAATACAGTTGATAACATCAGTACTGAATGGAAAAAAGTCAAGAGTATTGCTTAATGTATTCCAATGTTGAATCTTGGCTATGCTGTAGAGAAGGCCTTACGAACTATTGTTTCTGTAATGTAGGAACCAGACAAGTTTGTATGTTAAATCCTTTCATATTTTCTGTTGTGATTTTGTAATCCAAATGATGGAATGTATGTAAAGAAGGCAATCCATTCATTAGCATGCCGATGATGTAGCAGACATGGTTGACTCACCAATTAAATTAAAAGAAAAAATGAAACAACTTTACAGATTCTGTCAACATTTCGATATAAATTAAATCTAGATAAATCCAAAAATTCACTGAAAGAATTGTCGACTTATTTTAATTTATGAAAGACATAACTCCGAGTCTAAATACTAATTAGTATTCTCGTTTGGTTTCATGTCGATTTTTACATCTATCACAATTCTAGAGAAGGACTTGTTCATAGATATAAATAGATATAATATAAAAAATATTATCATAATATTGTTTCACAACAATCAACAGGTGGAATGATGTAAAAAATTTAACTTACCGTAGTCTGTTTTATGGGCTTCAAGAGAGTTTCAATATGGTGAAATGAATACATGCAGCCTGGTTATGTATACTTTTTATTTTATGATTTGCATAAACCATAAGATCTCACAGCTAAAATGTGATCCGGGGTCAGACGTTTTGCATGTATTCGAAGGGTTGACAAACTTTGGCTGGTTTACAATGGTTCGATTGTATGAACCATCGGATCTAAACGAATAATTCATTGAAATCTACATGTATGTACGATACACGATGAGTATTAAAATTACTTTGATGAAGTAAATAGAAGCATTATCTCAATACGACGTCAACAAATTCTCATTAGAAATTCAAAATATTCAGGTTATCAGCGCTAGCTATGTACACGGTGTGGCAACTAAGTATTTCCGAACTTCGATGATTTACTAGTATATACAATAAAATGCCGGCAATGGTTATTAACGAGTTCCGTCGTCAAGGCAGCAGTATGCAGGTCGTTGATTTTATGGTCATTACTGCATGTTATATTATTTTCTAACGTGACAGCACAAATATATTTGCTAGATACTTTTTATAGAATTTATGAATGCATAAGAAAACTGTGAGATGGTCCGTACGAGTGAGAATTTTGCATATGATCATTGGAGTGTACTCGCGTAGTGCGTTTGATTATGCAAATTTCAAGTACGTCACTGACAGCGCCTGGTGGCAAACTAGTTCTGAACACAAAAGCGAAATTTTAGCCAACTTTCTTTTTAACAATACATAAATTGCGATTTTCGTACATAGTAAGTTGAGACATATATGCTCTGCGATGTTTTGCTTTGTGTTTTCATAGAAATCTAAGGTCAAACAAAGTACAATAACAAACATTATTGTACCGCTCAGTTTACATGGCTCCAATATTGCGTTGAGAAAACCGTTTTAGAAGTATCAATTGATCAATTAAAACAATAATTAAAGATGACGGAAAACCACGTGACTGAACCACAACTTAGTCGTATATTCAACACGTAAAGGTTGATTGATCAAAGCATTTTGCTGGGCTTCAACAAACTGCGTTTCAATATGGTGAAATGAATACATGCTGCCTGGTTATGTTTATTTTTTATTTCATGATTTGCATTATCCATCATGTCTACCAGCTGAAATGTGAAACGATGACAGACGTTTTGCATATCTGCAAAGGGTTGACAAACTTTGGCTGACTTATAATGGTTCGACTGTTTTGGGCCACATTTATAACGTGACACCACAAATATATTTGCTAGATATTTTTTTCTAGAATTCATAAATGCATAAGAGAGCGGTGTAGTGGTCCGTTCGAGTGAGAATTTGTGTTGTTGATTTCAGTGATACACAATATACAGTCATTCAATTCATCGCCACCGTTTAATGATACTTTTACAGCTGTCTGGAAGAACATTTTCTTTGCTATTTGAAGATAAAAATACACGTAGTCTACATATACATGAATAGCATGCAAAGAAAAATTAATTCAGTGTAGTTTGTGACCACATTTTCTGTGTTGTGACACTGAATACATGAATTTACACGTTTTTTTGCACAAAATACAATCAAATTTCAAATTAGGAATATCTCGTATCAACAAGAACAGCAACATGATTTGATAAATAATCGTGATGATGAATAACAAATTTGGCATAGTGTTACAGTGTTATTAAGCTGGTAGTAGATAGTTTATTGGACCTGGGTGTGTTTCCTGAATATTGAATATTGGGGGAAATGTATAATGCACTGAAAGAATTGTGTAGTCTTGTTTTTGGTGGTTTGGCTTAATTTTAATTTATGAAAGACATAATTTGCAGTAAATAAATAAATTGTTCAAAAAGCATTTCCTAGGTGAATCCTATTTAATATTCTTGTTTGGTTTAATGTCGATTTTTACATCTTTCACAATTCTAGAGAAGGACTTGTCCGTGGAAATAAATAGATATAATATAACAAATATTATCAAAATATCTGTTTTATGGGCTTCAACAGACTGAGTTTCAATATGGTGAAGTGAATACATGCTGCCTGGTTTATGTTTATTTTTATTTCATGATTTGCATGATCCATCTTGTCTACCAGCTAAAATGTGAAACGATGACTGACGTTTTGCATATCTGCGAAAAGTTGACAAACTTTGGCTGTCTTATAAATATTCGATTGTTTTGGGCCACATTTATAACGTGACAGCACAAATGTATTTGCTAGATAGTTTTTATAGAATTCATAAGAGAGCGGTGTGGTGGTCTGTTCGAGTGAGAATTTGTATCATTGTAGTGTGCTCGTGTGGTGCGTTTGATTATGCAAATTTCGAATACGTTACTGACAGCGCCTGGCGGCAAAGTAGTTCTGAACACGAAAGCGATATTTTAGCCGACTTTCTTTTTAACAAAATACCTGAATTGGGCTTTTCCTACATAGTAAGTTGAGACATATATGCTCCGCGATTATTTGCTTTGTGTTTTCATTGATCGGGTGGAGAAATCAAAGGTCAAACAAAGTACAATAACACAAATTATTGTACCGCTCAGGTTACAGGGCTCCAATATAGTTTAATGATATTATTTGCATATATAAATAAAAACAACAATGCACACCTGTCAGTCATACACATGAACTACAAGAAATAATAGTTTGTTAGGTACAACGACATTTATGCTTAGTATCGTTCCCATCCCCGGATGTATCGCTAAACCCTGCAACATTTCAATTTTAAACGCGGACGTTAACAGCACCAACCCGAATACCCGGTGAAATTACGCACTACACACCACACCAAGGTCGGTAATGATCATGAAACAATGTGTAGTGAAGATTTTTTCTAGTATCCGATGTTGTTCGGCTATCAGCCCCCCCCCCCCACTCGCAGTCATAATTTATTACGGTGATAAGTCAGTTCGCCCTACAGTTTCGCCTCACTGCACATTTGCCCCAGTATTCGTCCGATCTTCCTTAGCTTGCCATGGAATTGATCGACACATTAATCAGTGTTATTTTGTTTCTGCACTGAGTATCAAAACGCCACCGGCACATTGACCATTCATTCTATTCAATCCAAATCACCGACCCATCGACAATGCGTTGTTGATTTCAGTGACACACAATATACAATCATTCGATCCATCGCCACCGTTTAATGATACTTTTACAGATGGATGGAAGAACATTTTCTTTGCTATTTGAAAATAACAATACACGTAGTCTACATATACATGAATAGCATGCAAAGAAAAATTAATTCAGTTTAGTTTGTGACCACATTTTCTGTGTTGTGACACTGAATACATGAATTACACGTTTTTTTGCACAAAATACAATCAAATTTCAAATAAAAAATATCTCGTATCTCATGTATAGTAATTTGGTATGGCTTTTTTTACTGTTGTATGTTTTTTTATTGCACTTAACTGTTCAATATGAGTCGATAAGTTCAGTGAATAAATGGAATAATAACAAGGAAGGTTTTATTCCTTACAGGAATTTAGGCACTTTCAGCAACTTTTTTACAATCCTGTCGCGCACTCTGTCGTATATATGCCATGGTCTCCGCCATACGTATGCAACGTTCTCTGGCATACACAAGCCACACACAGGCGTGACCGACAATAGTCAACAAATATGATAATGTAACCAATATTTAAAATATAGAATATAGAATATAGTACACTGTAAATCTTGGAAGTATTTTCATGGTTTTCGTTAAAAAAACATCGTTTGTAATACACAAGCAAATTCCGAGTTCTGAGGCCCCGTAAATCGCCTAATTAATGGCTGACACCGTGAATAAGTTTGCCACCATTTATTGATAACACCAGGAAGTGATCCTCTCACCAATGCGTTCTGTTTTCTGAATCACGATTATATATTCTATATAGAGAATGTAGAATGACGATTAACTAAAATGTAACACAAACCAATTACTGTTCCAAATAACCTAATAACTATGTGCATGCATGGACAAGTTTAAGTTCTATAAATAGCTCTGAGAAATAGACAGTGCAACTAGTACACTAACAATGGTTGTACTTGAAACCAACAAAGTTTCCTAAAATAAAACTATGTAAACTAAATGAATAACTATAGTCAAATTTATTTAAATCTATACTGAAGTCTTGGTTGTTCTGGCTATAGTGAAGTCATTTACACTTAACCCCAGGTGAAGCCCCATTCAATCATACTGGTGTAGATTACTTTTGACCAATAGATGTCAAACGAGGACGCAGTAGGTCAAGAGGTATGGAATTGTTTTACATGCTTGACAACCGATGCAATACATCTTGAGGGGACGCACTTTCTTGATACAGACTCCAGTCAAAGTGATAAGGTCAGATAATGGTACAAACTTTGTATGGGCTAAAAGAGAACTTCAAGAAGAGATTGCAAAATGAAATCAAGTGAAAATAAGCGGGGCATTACGTCAAGACAATGTAACATGGACGTTCAACCCTCCAGCTGGTTTGCATTTCGGAGGCATCTGGGAACGTCTGATTAGAACAATAAGATTGCATTTTGTGTCAACAAACTTCCATTGTTGCATTTTGGATCCTTCCTGAATAACTGCCACACGATTAGCAACATAGGTGTGAAATCTAGTTGACTCATTTGCACAGTATCTAAAGACTGATTTACTGTCTGTCCAGAAAAATGAATCATTGATCTTGTAATCCAGTTCATGTTGTATCATCTTATTAAAGCAGTGGGCTCCATATGAGGGATGGTTATCTTCTTTAAGGGTGCAACCCGTGATTTCCCTAGTATGAGGGGAACAATGAATCTTCCCATCATCATTAATGACGCGGAGATACGAAGCAGTACTATATCCATTCTCATTGGCATCAAATTATGGATCTGATATCGGCTTACATTCTCACTTCTCAAAAATGTTCACTGGACATGGAAGATCGATTAACCATGTTTGCATTTTTGTAGATCTGCTAGTCACATTTGCTGGTCCCATTCAAGTCCAGGGAATCATAAACTGAACTAACGATAGAAAGAATTCCCCTTCTTGTGGGTGGTCTGTCTGTCTGTCTGTATGACAATCTTGAATCCCAGTGTATCACATTCAATTGACCAATATACACCTAGGGCACGCTCAATTGGATGTTTGTAATAATCCAAATTTAGACATTTAATCTCCTTAGCTCGCTGTTCCAATTGAATTGAGTCTAGAACAGCATGATTGTTGCTTACCCATTTTGTAAGGTGAAACCCACCGTTCCGACATATATGTATTAGACCCTTGGCTAACATGATTGCAGTCACAGTGTCTGCAGAATTCAGACAGTCGTCAATATAGAAATTACGTATAACTGTATCAGCAATTGTGGGATCAAACATGTGTTTATGATCTTCCGCCGTTTTACGTAATGCAGAATTTGAGTAGCTTGGTGAAGAGAATGCTCCAAATAAATGAACCACCATCTTGTAGATTTCTGGTTCCGTGTCAAGATTTCCATCTGGCCACCAGTAAAATCACAGTCTTCGTCTAATACTCTCACCTGATGGAACATAGCCTCAATATCTGCCATCAAGGCTACTGCTTCTTGTCTGAATCTAAGTAGCACACCCACAAGCTTGTTTGTTAAGTCTGGCCCAGATAATAATAACTTACTCAAGGATATTTCCTGATATTCCTGAGAAGTAAAAAAAATACATGGTGGGGTATATACCATACCTTTCCATCATCTCTGTTCAGTGTTTCAGCATTTTCTGCATAACCTGATGTCACTCATAAAAGATGTGTAATCTGCATGACATTTCTAATTTCTTTTCATTTTACGTTCAAGAAATTTGAATCTCTGCATAGCAAGATGTTGTTTATTGGGTAACTTCACATCATCATTACGGAATGGTGAGGCAATTTGGTAATGGCCATTGACATGTTTGAGGGAGTTTTCTACCTTCTCAATGAATTTCTTATCATCTTTTATTATCATCAATTGAACTCTCAGGGAAATCAAGATTGGTGGAGCTCTTCTATGATTGAGTTCTTCCATTTCTTTTATAGCAAGAACTTCAGCTCTGTTAACCGAAAATGTATCTTGCATTTTGTCTGATTTAATTTCACGAACCATGTTTCATATCACCCATTCAAGACGTGTTTTAGTCGCATGTGGACTTCTGTCACTGTTTTTATAGGTGCGTAGGCATCTGCCACTGCATTACCTATCAATATCCTAACATCTGCATCAATTTCTGGTAAAACAACATCTTGCAGTTGTGGCCATTGTGATATGTCTTTTTGAATGGGAACATAATGATGTGATACAGGCATTTTGCCTTTAGTGTATATCTTTGGAAGATCTACTACTTCTTTGCATTGTAGATCACAGACTTCTAGACCGTTCACAATATAAGTGGTCATAGTGTGAGGTGCACCCATCGTGTCTAGTATGATCTTTACCTTTCTACCACTCAATCCTAGCTGCCTAACTAAACTTTCCGTGCAAAATGAAATGCTACTACAAGGATCCAAAAAGTCATATGTTGCAATAGCCCTGTCACTGTTACTATTCTTAGCCTTAACCATGACTGGAATAATTGCCATGGTACATTGAATATCGCCCGTCCCCATATGACTCTGTGCACAAGCACTCACATTTTGATGATAAGGTGGATTAACTTTCAGGTCCGTTCTTTGACTGAATTGGTCATCATGCTGAATTGCATACAGAACATGTTACTGTCTGTCGACACACCTTTCTTAGATGACCAGATTTCAAACACTCAAAACAAACACCCATGCCTTTTAGGAACTTAATTTTGTCCACATGTGAAAATGAAGTAAACGATTTACAAGTCTCCACAGTATGGAGGGGTCCTTGCAATATATACAAGGCTTTTCTAGTGCCTTAGTCTGCGGCTTATTCCACGGTATATTTTGTTCTACTGGGGTCTGTGCTATGTTATTCTCTTCTTTCTCCTTTTGTGGTTGTAGCATAGGTGCCACCCTTGTTATAGGAGCGATAGCGTTGTTGTTTGGTGGTTTTCTGGACACTCTTATTCTGTTCAACACTCATTGCCTCCTTTCCATACATTGGGTCATTTGCTTACTTGGCTTCTTTCTTTACAAAGCTAACTAGATGTCTGAATGCAACTATTCCATTATTATCTCTGATTCCTTGTACCTTGGTACTCCACTTATCATGAAAGGTCGAGGGCAGCTTCTTGACTAGCTGTTTTATGTTTTCTGGATACTGGTATTCTCCTGGCTGTACTGCATTCGCTCTCGCCAATGCGTTCTTCCACACTAATTGAACAAAAGTCTGTTTTCTGAATCATGATTCTTTATTCCATATAGCGAATGTAGAATGACAATTAACTGAAATGTAACACAAACCAAATAATAAATACATATACAATGATGAAATAAAGAAAACACATTTCTAGTGATGTACACACAGTGAAAAATATCTAAAAATACACATAGTACTTCATGGCTTATAATGCTCAGCCTGTCTTTAACAAAGACACTGTATAATTGTAATATGCTTGGAATGACTTTTCCAAGTAACCTAATATCTATATGCATGCATGGACAAGTTTAAGTTCTATAAATAGCTCTGAGAAATAGACAGTGCAACTAGTACACTAACAATGGTTGTACTTGAAACCAACAAAGTTTCCTAAAATAAAACTATGTAAACTAAATGAAGAAGTATAGTCAAACTTATTTGAATCTATACTGAAGTCGTGGTTGTTCTGGCTATAGTGAAGTTGATACTTAAAATCAATGTAATGACACAGTAAACAGTGTACGATATAATGGCACTAAAATTAAACCGCGAAAAGAACACATGTGAATCATTATCAAAAGCGTACATCCGTACTGTACAGTTGGTTGAGTCACACTGCCAACCCATCCGTTTTTAATCTCAGATAAGACACTATGAATAACTTTCACCAATAACTCTGGATGGCGCTATTCGCCACATGGCTTTATCCAAGTTTACAGTAAATAATATATAGCATAGCATGCAGTAAATACAAAAAAATATAAGAGCAATTAAATACATAAAATGTTGATTTGGCCGTAACACTGTTTTAATTTATTATATAATAAAACACTTGTATTTTCTATCAAAACAGTAGTGTTTTAGTATTTCGGGGGGGAGATATAAAAACACTTTTTGATGAAAATTAAGCACAGTGTAAACACACAAAAATACACTTTTTCAAAATAAAACACTGACGGTTTTACGGAGACATAAATGTGTCATTGAAATGTAGGGACATTTATGGACAATTTCATACAACTTTATGTAAGCTGTATTAATAAAATTGAGTGAAAAGTCCGGAGACTCCTAAGTAAACATTATAGTATATACGCCAATTAGACAATAATGAGATGGGTAATAATTGTGGAAGAATTAATTGTATTTACGCTTATATTGTCTTACCAACCTATATGGTCTTACCAACCAAAGGTACAATTAGAAATCGAGACACGCGGTGTATTGTGATACTCTGCACTTGGTGAACGGTAGTTGTAGTTCCAATCGCATCTGAGCACTGGCACATGTGATTTAAACATTTTTCTTGAAAAATATTTAAAACACTTCAGAAAACAAAATCGCCAACGATGTGTCAACCCAAAACACCAGACTATAAATTAATGTATAAGACATAATTATGTTTATTAGATTAACTAAAACACCTCTCTAAATTGTTTTATTTTGAAGCATTTTCTAATACAAACACAAATGCATAGTTTCATGAGTGTTTATATATATGAAATGTACAAAAGTTCGTATGAGTAACTAAAACACTTGTCTTTCAAACTGTTTTATTTTGTGGCACTCCGGAAAACAAACACGCATGCATTGTTTCAAGGTAAAACACCGGACTATGCATGTTTTATAAGTGTTTATGTATACGACATGTACACAAATTTATAAGAGTAACTAAACACTTTTCTTCCGAACTGTTTTATTTTGAAGCACCTCTTAAAACAAAAACACATGCAATGTTTCAACCTAAAACACCCGGTCATATAAGTGCTCATATACAGGACACTTTTTTATATCGTCTACGGTATGCATCTATAATAGACACAGCACTTATTATCGACTATATGCAGCTTATTTATTGAAAATAAATGCTCACATATGTCACCATTGTCAGCAGACATGCTGTGCATGTAGCGATAAATTTCTCCTAAAGCATGAGGAAGACTGCTAGAATGGTGTAACTTAGGAGACAGAGATGACAGTGAACTAAGTAACTAAGCGTTTAATCGATGGGGTCACGTGATGTTATTCGTGTAGCTTTGGTAGTCTGTTGTTAGCTCCCGGATATTTGCAAATTTATAAGATAGAAATATTCTCTCACAGATGTAAAGTAGTGCGGGGTACTTTAAATATACCAAGAACAAGAATGCCTGGTGCTGGAAAGAAAACAGATAAAGATAAGAAAGCTGGAGACCAAAAGAAGATTACAGGAAACCAACATAGCAAAGGAAACGAATCGAGCGATGACGCAGTGACAAAGGACGTTCGACCTATTGAAAATCAAAAATCGTGACCGAGGGTTTTAAAGATGTACATACTGTAGTTGAAGGATTCAAAGATGTGGCTAAGTTGGTCCAGAGAATAGAATGTATTGAACAGAAACAGAGAGACTTAGAACAGTCGGTGACATCAAATGTAACGGGGATTCATGAAATTACCCGAAAGATGGACGACCTGAAGCAGAAGTGAAACATCTGCCAGTGAGAACGGAAAGATTGAAAACGATAATATCAAAATGTAGCGGTATTCGCATGGGTACAATCTAAGGTTTTATGGTATTCAGGTAGACGGGGAAGGCAAAGAATTGAAAAAGATCAGAGAAATAGTTCAAGATAAATTTTGACTAGATACATATGCCGTGGGAAATGCCCGCTGGGTTCCGGCATGACCGCGTAAAATCGACAAGCAAGGAAGACCTCGTCCTGTCATAGCCAAATGTTTATATCGTTAGAAGGAGCATACTGTTCAAATCCAGAAGAGTATTAGGTGAATCTGCGATATACGTGAAAGAAGATTGGTGATTACAATAAAAGGCGGGAAATGCTGCCAATTATTGAGAAAGCCTACAGCGAGGGGAAAAAAACAAGGTTCCAGAATAGTACACTATTTATTGGTGGGAAACCATATGAAGAACAGAATGACTAAAATCGCTGTTTGAAAGACGTTTAACATGGTTGAAATCAAAAGTACAGCATTACAATGAACTTGCTGAAATTTTTTATAGTTGGACAGTACAGCCGACAGTGGACCCTCTAAGAGCGAATTATATAACTGAGTAACTAATGTTCATGCGACAGGTAACATTAAAGATTAAGTATGCTTTGAAAACATTTTTGATAAGCTGGGTTAAAGCAAAGTAGATGTTTACCCTGAAGCGATAAGTTTTGTCTGGGGTTAATGGTGACATTGTTCTGATTGGATAGCATTTTATGATGTTTATGGGATTGCTGGTCATGCCTCTGTGGGGATATTTCTATTCCTTATTATGGCAATGACATGCCTATTGGGGGAGGGTTGTTTTTCCCTTGTCTTTTTGTTAGTTGTTTGGGTTCTTGTTAGCATGGAGGTTAAAATCACCCCAGTGATTTTTAAAAAATACAAATATTCTTGATCACAAAACCTATTTAAAACCTGCTTATACTTAATACAAAGCAAATACAATTTATTATGCAATCAATATATACCTTAAAAATATTGTCGCTAAATGTGAGGGAACTTGGTAACTACAGGAAAAGCAATATGGTATTGAGATGTCTAGCTAATATCAAAGCAGATATTATAATGCTACATAGTAGTAATAATACAACATATTGGGATAGACAGATAAAGGGTAACATAGTGTTCTTGCATGGGACTAACAGCAGTAGAGGGGTTCTAACAATAATTAGAAATAGTGATTATGACATACAGAATGTTTGTGCGGATCCAGAGGGCAGATACTTGATTATTTATGCTAATGTAGCAGAGGAACACCGTATACTTGTCAATTCTTGTGCACCCAATGACTAAACAAACCATATGAACTTTCTTAAAAAATAATTGAAAAGCTTAGGCCGTTAGCTTCTGACCCAGACGCAGATATTGTATGGGGTGGTTACCACAATGTTGCTCTAGACAACCAATTAGATAGAAGGGGTGGGAATCCTAAACCTTGGACTAAATCCATTGAACTCTTATGTGAAACAATTGAGGCTTTCGATTTGATCGATGTATGGAGAGTGATGAACGTAGATAAGCAAGAATATAAATGGAAACGTTTTCACCTAGAAACTATTCAAAGTAGGATGCATTACTAGCAGATACACATAGTACAGGTATTGAATCATTCTAAGATCATGCAGCAATAATTTTGGAATTATCTTGGAATGACACTAAGAGGGGACCATCATATTGGAAAATAACAGTGTGTTACATGGTTGTCCCCTACCCTGGGTGAGTGTGCCACAGACTCAATGGGAAAGCCAATTCCACTAGCTGAGATTCATTCACTAATGAATGCGACTTTTGGGGAACCGAGCCTGGTTGACGCCAGGATAACGCATTTAAATTGCCATTTGATAGGGAGATGGCCACACAGCTCTGTCATGTAGTCCCAAACATGAATATGACTTCTGTGACAAAATGCACTATGTCTCAGCACTAGCACTTGCAATTTGCACTTACAAAAAAAATTAGGAGAGACAACAGTCACAAAAACATTTTTTTATGTTTGTTACATGATACTAAATATGTCGAGTTAAACAATGATAAATTTAATACTTGGGTAATTGAACGTAGTGATCTGACAGACGATGAAGTGAAATGAGCTTGGATCAAATACAAGATCAAACAAGTATCAATTAAGTTCAGTAGTAGAAAAGCAAGGTAACTCAACTAGAGTGTCAGGGATGCATTGCAACACGAATATAATTGTGCTACAGAAGGATATATTATTAGGTAGCGTTCGAATTAGTACGAGTTGGGTGAGAAAAACAATTATTCAAAATTATTGGAAGCAATAATAAATTAATCAGCAATTCAGCCAAAATTAACAAAGAAATCAGGTTATTTCATGAGCAATTGTATTTCACTACTGTTAAAGGCTTCGATTCTGGGGTGGGTGTAGATTTTCTTTAGAATCCTAATATCCCCAAATTAACAACAGCGCAATCAGATATCTGTGAGGGTCTCATTACCCTGGATAAGGCATATGTTGCATTGAAGTCATTTGCATCAGATAAATGTCCTGGCAAACTAGTGGTATCACATGTGCAGAAACTAAAGTGAAATATGTGGCTTTTGCGGATGAATTAACATGTCTGGTTCAGGATGTTGAGTCAGCAAGAAAGTTACTAAATTTGATTGAAAAATTTTAGCTTTCAACAGGTCTAAAGATTAATATGGATAAAAGTGAAGCATTAGGGTTAGGAATATGTAAGAACAACATGTGAAAACCACTCCCTGTCAGATGGCCAACTCAGCTAATTAAGATTGTTGGTGTATATTTTTCACATGAATTGGATGCATCCTTCAAGCTCAATCTAGCCAATGTAATAGAAAATATGAAAAAAAGTCTCAACTTTTGGAAATCCAGAGATCTATCTGACCTTGTCAGAGAAGATACTAATTAAAACTATGGCAATGTCCAGAATTCAATATATCATAAACCTTATTGATGTACCATCAAAGTATCTCAAAGAGATTAATGCATTGTTATTTAAATTTCTGTGGAGGGGTCCGGACCGGATTGCCAGAAATACATTTATAGGTAGCTTTGAAAAAGGGGGCTTTCAATGTCTGATATTCATGCTATTTATGCAGCTCGGAGAATAAATTGGCTGAGAAGGATATGTGACGAAACAGTTTTTACAAGAAAACTTATGGGTGGCATGACCTTTTTATTGAAATGTAACTTTGACTCAAAATGTTTGCCAGTTAGGCTCCCTGGGTGTCTTAGGACCATGTTGGATATGTGGACAAAACTTGTTTCAGATAAAGGTTCAGCAGAGGTCACTAAAATTTGTGATAAACTTTTATGGAATAACAAAAACATTCTGATGGGTGGACAATCTGTTTTTATACAGGAATTTTGTAATGCAGGACTTTTTTACGTCAAACAAATATACAGTAACAGCGATCAGTTATTGTCATGGGAGGATATTTTGGAGAGAGGGGTTCCTAAATATTGTATATTGAAATGATTTGGCTTGATTGGGTGTGTCCCTCATAGGCTCAAGCTTAAATCTAATAAACCCATTGGAAGAGCCTTTAATTTAAACATAGTATCAATACACTTGAAATTAAAAAAACAACAACTAGGAATGTTAGTCAAAGTATAGTGGACTATAAATTTATTTTCCCTCGTTATGAGACATTTTTCACAGTGTTATTAAATATCTCAAATTTAGTAAGATGGCAGCCTGTGTATCAACTACCTCTTCTGATAACAATAGACAGCGGCATTCTTATCACAAATACTTTGTTACATAAGATGAAACCACCCAGGGCTGATTCCGACCGTTGTACCCTTTGTTCCTTTCATGATGAGACACCTATTCTGCCAATGTGAAATTGTTGTGGACATTGGAGAAACGTTTAATATGTTTTGGGGTAGAAATCTAGGTCTTCATGCAAATCTGGATGCACAACAAATATTACTTGGAGATGAATCTTATACATGCTTAGCAAATTTCCTTATTTTGGTTGCAAAGTATATTAAGCAGAATCCAGATTTTATTGCTTACAAAAAATATGTTTAAGTATTTCCAAGATATTGAGTATAATATAGCTGTTAGATGAAATAAGCTAAAGCTAAATACTCATATTAAGAAATGAGGGAATTTTCTGAAATAAATTGTCCAGGTCGCTTCATAATTTGTGGATTATATTTTGCATAAATTTATTGTACAAAGCAGGTAAATGCGATGTGCATTGGCTCTGGAAACAGACTTTAGAACATCACTACAAGAGCCGTAATACCCCAGGATGGTATTGATGGGTTACTAGAATGTCTGAAAGTTGGAGAAAACAGTTATCAATTTGTCAAGATTGCAGGATAAAAATAGGCACCTTCATGATACAATCCCATCCAACCGCAAAACAGTTTTTGTGAAATACAATTCTACAAAAAAGAATGCTGCAGAAACTATTAGGTACATTGACTATGCTAGAGAACGAAGTTATTATGTTAGAACTGCTGAAGTTTGAACTTGACCAGCATATCTCACTTCCTTACCTTAAGACGGCATCAAATTGAAGAAGCCTGATAAATTTTCTTTGGCCAGAGAATTAGTCAGTAAACTTCCACAGAAGATAAGAAATGTCAAGAGTGATACCCAGATGACCACTGTTGACCTCATGGTCCTTGCACGTAAACTACCAGTAAAGAAATGTGGCTTCACCCATTTGGTGAATTTGCTGACAGTCTGTCCCAACATCTATTCTACAGCTGGTGAGTGCACGAGGATAGACATTATGTTTTATCTATATCAAGAATCGTCAATGAATGCGGGGAACTGTTGGCAGGCAATTAAATGAAGATAACTCAGCTCTCAAGCAACCAAGAAGAAGGATCATGTTTCATATAAATAATTGTGTAATGAATCACCGTTTTCAGTCAGTCTTGGTTGACTCGCCACACACCAACGCATTTCTCAACCTCATCTTCCACTTCAACAAAACCTGGAAACTTCAATTGTTGCATGTGAAGATTGTAGTGGGAGAACACAGTAGAAAAACACAGTACCAGTCCACATGTTAGTTGATCAAATGGACAACAGTATGATTTCATGTCTCCCATCCATCCATGCCCTCAGTGGTTGCGACAGTACCAGCAAAGTGGGTCCAAAGTTGGCTGGCCTGAAAACATATATAGATCTATTGCTACTGAAAGGCTTTGGTGCAGACAAACTGATACGACAGATGATTAGTAATGCTGAAAAGCTTTTTGTGTCACGATTGAAGAGTACAGGCTGCTCCAATTTTGATGAATATCTTTCGGAACAGTACCACAATACAAAGGAAGAACTAGACTTCAATAATCTTGTCTGTTCCTCAACAATACAACAAACATCAGACGAGCTTATCTACAGTGTAAAATGTGGTTGCAGGCCCCAACTCCAGCGGTCATTAAACCAGATCAGTGATACTATCACAGACTCTGTAGAGAGAGGAAGATAAAATGTGGGACATTTTGGGCTATAGTAATGGTTTAAAGTGTAGAAATCCTAATGATTAGTTGATATTCTGGCAATACAAGTTTACAATGATGGTATAGTGTCATTGTGTGTAGTGTGTAAGCTTGGTATATGCTTTGTATATCTTAAAAACTGCTGGTTTTTGGTAATTAAAATGTATTACTGACCCCCCATAACTTGGTCATTGCGCACATTTTGAGTGAACGATCTCCACTGTAACAGGTAACAAATATTTCATGTCTGTCTAAAGTTCCACACAGAAAGGTAATTGTCTCATATTTTTTTTTAAATAAAACTGATGCCTCACATTCATATCCTGGTAAAAACAATGCTATATATTATTATCTGGATTTTCATGTGAATGAGTTTATTATTACATGCCTTCATCCGTCCGCCAATCAAACACACACTTTAGAATAAGAACATCCAGGGATTGTTTGCGGTCCAGTGAGCCATGTGGAAATGACGATAGCAGCAGAGATGTCCAATGATCAAAGAAATTCCCGGAACTACTTTCGTTTGCTTGGAGAAAATTTATAAAAAATAAAAAAAACTATCATGATGATGTTAATATTCAATATTTTAATAAAAGTAGGCAACCACACACAAATCCAATTTTACAACAATACATGTAAAAACAACTCACATTGAATACGATGTACATGAGCTTGTCAACCCAAAATGAAATTCAAACAATTGATAACTCGCAAAAGTTCAACAACTTGTGACAACAGTGCATACTAATTTAAAATCGGCAAGTTCTAATCAACTTTCTGGCTAGATTCTTGGCTAGTGTCAATAACCCGTATACAACTGAATTTAGGCAGAGGGTCAGTCAAAATTACTATTTTGAAATGTAGGCATTATTCAGCAATTCTGCCAATGACGGAGAAATAAATCTAGGTCAGGGGAAGCCCCATGACCCCAAGATTTTCCCATACGTCATGAACCACGTGACCGAGGTAATGTGGCGACGCCATCTTACCTCTATCATCACTCTGATTCTTTCTTTCTCTGCATCAAAGACTAAGCCAACGCTACGGAAAAAGTGGAGTGGTTGGGGGACCCAGAGTCCATGGTGGGTATGAACTATGTGAATAGGCGGGTTCTGAGAACCCCCTGCCTGAATTCACTACGTTCAATTACCCACCATAGACTCCAGTCAGTAAAAATGACTATTTTGAACTGTAGACAGAGTCAGGTGACGGGTTTCCGAGCAAACAGAAAATGATGAAAAGTTTTTCCCAGTCCGGGATGATACTCTCTATAAACACAACTCTCACCTAGTTAAAACCCAAGAAAGGGTGGTGTCTTACCTTGCCTGTGCCGTTCCCGGAGCAAAAGCCAAAACGCTGCTATGGTGACGGGGTTTGGTGTGTCCGAGAAAGCTAGACCCAAAAGACAATTTAGGGGGTAGGATGCTTTCGAGTAAAGACCAAAACAGTCCTGCATGAGGGCATAGGCCGAGAAGCGAGACCTGAAAGCTCAATAGATTGCAGACGGTAAAAAAATCTGTCTGCAAAATTGCTGAGACTGACTCATGGCCTATGTGCAGGAACCCTTGTGATCGTTTGGGCTGGTCAGCAGCCACAGTCTGACCCACTACGACAGAACCCAACCTAAAGAGGCCCTCCTCAATGGATTGGATGTTTCTAAAGTAGTAGTTGATAAAGACGTTCTCTAGAAGCCTGCCTTTAGTAAAATGTCCAGGGAGGAGCCTAACGCTAGTGCTAGTGAGCAAGCAACCGCACGGACCTCATGTGCTCGTACTTGGTGTCTCTGCAAGTTCTGTGTTGAGGAACCATAGACTTCTAACACAGTCGCAGTAATCCACCTGGTGATGGAAGTCGGGGAAACTGGCCTGTCTTGCTTGCCTTGGCCGTAACACAAAAAAACATGTACTTGGCACCCCGTCTCGAATTGTTAGTATGGTTTTCGTAGCAACTCAGTGCTTAAACCGGGCAGAGAAGCAATTCCTCCTGATCCTCCAGGCCGACAATATTTGACAGCCAGGGGATGAGATCGGCTGAGGATTGTGTCCTGGGATTTGGTTTTTCGCGAGAAACCTGATTCGTGTCTTTAGCACAACTTGCTTGTCTATAAGGACGGCACACTCATCCAAGGACAATCCCAGTTCTGACCGACGCCTACCTGAGGCGATAGGTAGACTGTTTTCCATGTCAAAAATTTGAGTGGTGCTGATCGGAGAGGCTCTAAAGGCGGTCTGCTTAGAGCAGACAACACAACCGACAAATCCTAGTTGGGCAGTTTCCTTGTTCAGGGTCTCGGATTCTGATTATGGAAAGCAGTAAAAGTCTCCTAATAATAGGACAATCAGCAAGTCTTGTTCCCAAAGTGTTCTCAATGGTGGGGGACAAGGCCGACCTGTAGCCATTGATCGCTGTGTAGGACAAACCCACTTCATCAAACAGGTGGACGAAGGAGTCTGCTACCTAGCCAATAGAGGGATGGCATGCATCAATCTCCCTTCCACTCCACCAATCAGTGTATGCTCGCCACAACCAAAGCAGCATTGGTAGAATCCCTGTTCGCCCTGGCCAGGACGTTGGCAGCCTGCTTAGACAAGACTTTCATCTGTGCGAGTCTACTGAAAGTCTCTATGCGTGTAAGTGATACACCGCTGGGCTCATTGGTAGTGCGCCGTCCGGTTGGGACAGCAGGACCGGGACAAGGCGTCCCTGGCCCAGACTCGTGGAGTTGGCAGGAGTGTTAAGTATGTCAAGAGCTTGGTGTTCCAAGGTGTGGCAAACAGGTCTATCTTTGAACTGTCCCACAGCCAAAACAGCCTGGAGGCTACCCACTGGGGTATCTGCCACTATGTGTTCTGGAGACGGAGCAGCCTTGAAAGGGCGTATGTCAGACTGTTCCTCACCCCTGGAAGGTTGCATGCGGTTAGCTCCACATAGTATTCCAGGCACCAAAAAAGAATTTGCTCTGCTAGGACTGACAATGATGGGGAACACATCCCCCTATTTGTTGATGTAGGAGACCACCGATGTGTTGTCTGTGCGGAGCAGGACTCTGTGGTTTCGAACTACGGGTAGAAAGTGTGGTAGTGCTAAGTACACTGCTTTCAGTTCAAGCCAGTTGATATGGCAGACTCGAATCCAATGCGGAGCCATATACCTTGGGCTTGTTCGTCCAACCTTGGAGGGAGGCATCTGTTACCAGAGTCATAGCTGCGGCGAGTGGGTCCAAGGGGACCTCCTGTCCGAGGTTGGCCAGTGACGACCACCAAGGCAGGCCTTCCTTCGCTTGGTTCGAGATCAAGACCCGCCTGTCTAGTTCAGCTTGGGGAACTACCCTTTGAACCGAGGTCATCGTTAGCCTTACTTGCTCAGCTAATAACCCTTTGTTTGGGTTGTCTAGGTATGGATTGATGTGTACCGACGTTTAGTGAAGCAGCAGCACCACCTGTTCCATCCATTCTGGTGAAATGTGGGGAGCTGTGCATAACCTGAAGGGGGAGCGCACCCAAGGTTCGAATACTTGGTCCAGCTGGACGAATTAGAAGCAGATGGCAACTCCTTGGGTGCATCGGTATGTGCAGGTAGGCCCGTGTCACACGCAACATAATATTACCGTAATTGGTATAGTACAGGTGTGATGGTTCAAATACCAAAATGGCAACAGTAACAGAAAGACTTCCCTGGCGACGATGATAAAACACAAACACGGAGCCAACAGATGAGGTTTCAACTGGTACTGGTATTATTATACTCTGCAAACATCAAGTACAATAACGCGGTAAAACTCCACTACTCCAATAACTAGATACTTAACTCCAATACAATTCAACGAGATCTCCGAACTGAACTCAGTGCTGAACAACTCCCCTATATATACCCCCACTGTCTATAAATAGACCATTACATCAGCATACATAATGAGTCTGGAACTTACTACAAATTTCTAGAATGTTCCATTACCTTCTATTGCCTCCTACAGTGTTCTATTATCTATTCAACCATTTTCTAAAAAATATAGAATATTCCACCCAGATACAGTACGGTTCTAGAACATTCTCAGTGACACGGAAGTGGTAAATAAGTCGTATGCGACAGCCCGCTTAAGTCTAATGAGGATAGCCAGTCGAAATGGTGGATGGAGAAAAGAATGCTGCATGGCGTCTCCGATGCGGAACCGATCGAGGAGCACGCACTGATTCAGTCTGCCTAAGTCCAGAACTAGACGCCCGCCACCTGTAGATTTGGTACTACGAACACATTTGAGTAGAAGACTGGACTTAATGCCAGCTGATTTGCCTTGTGTATAGCGCCCTTTTCCAGCAAACTGTCTACTTCCTGTCTGATTGCTTCCGCCTTGCGGGAGTCTCCTGGCAGTGCCCCCAATGAGGAAGACACTGACGGGGGAGATGGAGATTTCAGCGATATCTGTAACCGTGTGTCAACACCTGGAAAGTCCAGGGATCGGTCACCCACTGCCTCCAAACCGGGATACATCGGCGCAATCTGTGTGTGACAAGGATATGTGGTCATTTGGGTCGGCAGGAGGGGAGTCGATACCCACGGCGGTGCCCAGACTCAAGGGTAAATTCCTGATTCCGGTTCCGCACGGCAAACCCTGGCTGGCTGATCCCGGGGGAGGGGGGCAATGCGTGTCCTGTCCCAATTGCTCTGCCCCAAAATCGGAGGCTTGGCAAAAACTCTGAACCCTGCACGCAGTCATGGCAAAAATAGCATTTCGGATCCGGGTTCCATGCTGGCAAATTCTTATTATAACCAAAAAAATGAGGAGACAAAACTGGCGGCAAGCCTCTGGTGCTGTCATCATTACATCTATCCATTTCTAAATACATTGGTAAAACATAAAAATGAACACACCATGCATGAGGAAAGCGAAATACAGTTGGAAAATGTGACACACAAAAACTGACAACGTGGTTAAATTGTGTCGCCGGGTTTTATTTTCTTATATTATACACGCAAAAGGGAAAACGACATGGGGGTAAAAATAATAGGAAAAACTTATCCTACCAGCCACAGTGTAACGTGGATTGTGATATAAGGGAAAATCTTGGAGTCATGGGGCTTCCCCTGACCTAGATTTATCTCTCCATTATTGTCAGAATCGCTGATTAATATAGTCATTTTGACTGACGAGAGTCTATGGTGGGTAATTGAACGTAGTGAATTTGCGTGATTTAACATGTGTTGGTGACACATTCTTCTGTGTTCCCGGAACAGTTACATTCTTTGTGATGGTACAATTGTTCATAATGGCGCCGGCGAACATATTCTGAAACTTGTCATTTTCGGTTCTCATTGGTGAGACAGGGTCAAGTTTATTTATATCTTGATCGTGAGGTATTCATGTCCGTTCTTCTCTTTTATGCTGATAAAAAATTAGCCAAGAAGCTCATTCAACTCGACCGGCGGTATGTCTTCGAGACGTCGCAATTCTCTCTTCCACTCGACACAGTTCGGTGGTTTTAACGGTACTTCTGGTGTGTTTTTATAAAACTGCCCACTTCGTCCGGAACTTCATTTTCTGGTGCTGGTCCAAGAATTTCATCAAGTTGGCTCTGTCCTATAGACCGCTGAGATCTTTGTTAATGTATAAAAACAAATTTTTGCATGACATTAAACACTCCTTGCATGATGTAATGTTTTCAAAGCATATTTATTCCTTATTGTGAAGCTATCAAAAGAACAGTCAAATATTGTGAATACAGAATGGCCAATAAATTACAAAATCTCCATTTATATTTTCAATAAATACACCATTGTACTTGATAGTTATACAAAAGAGAATTTCAAGATCTACAGATGTGTACAGATGTCAGGTGCTAACCATTTCCCACAGTGAAAGATATACATGAACCCATCATAAGTTCAATTACAAATCAGGGAGCTCCAGCTCTCACAGTGGACCAACATCATTCATGTGTACTAAAAACAGAAACAATTATCATTTCAAAATATCTCAAACTAAGAAGATAGTGTACACTCTTAGAATAATTCATACATAGCTGTCAGTTGATTAGAGTCTCCCTGATGAACTATAAAACCATGCTGCTCTGGTACAAGTTATGGCAACACTGTGCATGCATTTTACATATCCCAATGATGACAAAAAAACAATACAGTGCCTCCCACCACCAGAATCAAGGGCTTGCAATAACAATTTACAAATTAGTTCCATGAGTTGTTGAATGAAGGACTGGTTGCTGTGAACCTAAAGTATGATCGCTAACCATGAGAAAAGTTAATTTACAGTAAAGTATTTATTTATCACTGTTGGAAAGAACATGGTAAATATCATTTAAACTTGACTCTACACACTGAACGAATTCAGCTGCATTAGGTGATGATGGATATGAAGTTACAGTAACACCAACTCTATCATCGCCAGCTTGGTATCCAACTCCTAAGCCATCAGGTACAACTGGTGCAAATCCGCCTATTAGTATAGATGGAGTAGTCACAGTACTTGTTGAAAGTATGATATGATTGATTGCTTTATATGCCTCATCGTTGAACATAGCTGATTGTTGTCCACATTGGTTTGCTAAAACTCTCAATGCAAACAAATGACGGTCCCATCCTTGGCCTGAAAGCAATAAATATATTATCGTTTAGTGAGTATGTCACATTCATAAAAATGTTACCAATATTATTACTTAATTATAACAATGCATACAAAATGATGATTCAGTATGAGTGTCAATGTTTTGATCATCAATCATTTCTTTACAACTTGTATAGATTACTTTTAAACTGCATCTTTTTAAGATGATGATCAGATTTCTGAATGCAAATTACACTCTATAGTGATTGCATCTGACCGAAGTGCTCCACAAAATTTTATTTTTCTACTGTACATGTGTACACAAAAAACAGATGTGAACATAATATAAGCATGCTTTCAAGGCAGACAATGGTGTAAATTCATTTCCATATTTTGGCTGTTTCGTAATAGTTACTGGTTGCACACTCGTATCATATTCTAGAGAAGGCACCTCCTTTTTCCATGTATTATAGCAATAGACGTTGGTAAATCTTAAATAAATAAATATTGCCAGGGTAGTAATCACAATGCTCCAAATTGCCATATGCATTATTTTTAGATATATGTTGACAGACTCACCCATAGCTGCATCTTTGGTCAGTTCATTATGTTTCTTGGAACAAGCAGTCAACAATTGTCTTTTGTCTTCAATGCCGACCCCAGGTTTATTGAAGGCTTCACAGCAAGCTTTGGTTTCTATTGTTGCTGATCTCAGAGTTTCTGTACGTCCATGTTTAAATGCAGCTGTACTACATGATTCATATGTGGCAACAGTTTTTCCTCCACTCATTCTGTAGTAACCCATCTAATAAAGACACATAATGTGCAATCAATATAAGCAATGATTTGTATACTCTTGTCGTCATCAGCAATATTACGGTTACTACAAGAACGGTTAGGAAACTCTATTGTTAGATATGCTGAATATCCATTGACTTCACTTTGATGCATGTTCTACCACTATGACGTAATCACTATGCTATCTCCATTCGTTTTCCATGTGTTTCCACTAAATTGAAGAAATAGAGCTCATTAAGCCGAAAGATCGACATAGAAGTATCACCGACTTCTGTGAGAATGTTGTGTGATACTCAGGGTTTCATTGTTCTCTAAAAAAATTAAAATACTGATAGTTTGTTTATTATATATTATATACTAACTATATACAAGGCAGAATTTGTGATGTTGAAAAAACTTGTCAACAAATATGCCCTAAGTTGAATTGATGGGTGGCCAATCAGGCACAATCTTGTGTGTAGCTTCGCAATGACTCAAAAACAGAGACAAGCGTTCACATGAGTTGTCAAAAAACCAACCCAGTTTTTGTCACTAGTGCATAATTAATAGAAATAAGGTAACTTGAAACTAGCCTGATATATTGCAATCGATAAGAGTGAACAACACAACTTATAAAGTATCGGTATATTCTAACCTGGAAAGAAAGTTGCATCATAGCATCTGGACTTATTTTGTATTTCTTGAAGACTTCTTTGTTGAGATTTACATTTTCATGCAGATTAATTCCCAAGGTTTGGGTGGTCTTATTATAGATGTCTTGTGCTTCATTGATTCCATGCTGAATTGCAGGAGTCAACTTCCAGTCCAACTGGGTGAAAACCAAAATAAGCATGAATTTAATTTACCTAAACACCTGAGGTAGGTGATAACACAACTATCTAATCCTACCAGTCAGTGTTTCTAGCTGGAGAAACTTAAGACACATGACAAGTCTTATTATGAACATCACCACCATAATTTGCTCATCAAGCACATCATAAATCATGTTGGAAACTGAATTTGTGTTTTTGTGCTTTGAAAATAGTGATAATGAGTGTGAGACCAGCTACATCATTGACTGACTGTTTAAATCACACTCGAAAATAATGCATTCCATCTCCCAAGATCTGATTGACAACATTGTTTCAATGTTGATTTTGCTAGGCATACAGCAAACAACAGACATACATGACAAAGCTCATACTGAATAAGAACAGATAAAAGAAATGCAGTTTTGTATGTACTTTGCTTATATGTCACATCACATCAAAATCACAAAATTACTTTACCATACCTTTCTCACATACTCTGAAGAGTTAACATCAGCAGGTGTAGAACCAGGTTCCACAGCTGGTCTCTTCTTGCTATCCTCAAATGTTTCATTCATGAACCTGATAACAGCAACACCATCTCCCCAGGAATGTTCAAAGTTGACAGAGGCGATCCCATCTTTACATATAATGAGTTGAAAGCATTTGTCAAACCACCTGAATAAGAATTAATAGACAATTATGCAAATTTTAGTTAACTCATTTGAAAATCAGAGTTTCCTAATACTTCTTGACAACATTAAGTGCTATAAGTTTTCTTCATACATCTCCTAAAACAATGTGAGAATTTTGGGACTTGTCAACAACAGCATCCATACTAGTAGTCAAACGTCTGAACAAAATCAAGAATTTGTGAACACATACAAAAAATAAAACCAAAGTCAAAGAAATCAGTTGATTATTAGTACTATAACACATTTATCATGACACAAACCCACTCCATTGATGTTTTGGTATGAATTTATACATATAAGTACTTGATGTATTTCATTGAAAGGACATAGAAATTTGTTTTTAAAAATAAAAAATGTCAGCAAATATCTGTATTTTTAATGAACCAGGCAAAAGTCTGTAACTATAAAATTAATCATCTATTGTAAGCCGAATATCACCAGCTTATATTCAGTATGAATATTACACCAATAAGTATACATATTGCAATTTAGAATTGTGACAAAAAGTGATGTTAAAAGTATAATATGTTTGCTATCCTGAGTGATTCTATAGATAAACACAGTTACTGAATAGCCATGAAAGTTTGACAATTAGTAAGGACTTTTATTCAACTTGATATTTTAGTCTTAAACAAGTTTTTGACAAAACAATTACATGCATTAGTATAACATTATTGTGGATATCAGTAAATAAATAATAAGTATTTGAAATTTTTGGTTTGTGGTGGAACACTGTTTACAAATGTCAATATCAATATGCAATATCAGACCAGCTCAAGTTTGGTAGGCCCAAGAGCTTAGGAATTTCATTGGTCTTCTGACCTGAAGGTTATTTATGTGTCATTACAGATGTAACAAACATCAATGTACCATGTTTGCTATGGGAGCCATTACAGATGAAACAAACATCAATGTACAATGTTTCCTATGGGAGCCATTACAGATGAAACAAACATCAATGTTCAATGTTTGCTATGGGAGCCATTACAGATGAAGCAAACATCAATGTACAGTGTTTGCTATGGGAGCCATTACAGATGTAACAAACATCAATGTACCATGTTTGCTATGGGAGCCATTACAGATGAAACAAACATCAATGTACAATGTTTGCTATGGGAGCCATTACAGATGAAACAAACATCAATGTACAATGTTTGCTATGGGAGCCATTACAAATGAAACAAACATCAATGTACAGTGTTTGCTATGGGAGCCATCACAGATGAAACAAACATCAATGTACCATGTTTGCTATGGGAGCCATTACAGATGAAACAAACATCAATGTACCATGTTTGCTATGGGAGCCATTACAGATGAAACAAACATCAATGTACCATGTTTGCTATGGGAGCCATTACAGATGAAACAAACATCAATGTACCATGTTTGCTATGGGAGCCATTACAGATGTAACAAACATCAATGTACCATGTTTGCTATGGGAGCCATTACAGATGAAACAAACATCAATGTACAGTGTTTGCTATGGGAGCCATTACAGATGAAACAAACATCAATGTACAATGTTTGCTATGGGAGCCATTACAAATGAAACAAACATCAATGTACAGTGTTTGCTATGGGAGCCATCACAGATGAAACAAACATCAATGTACAATGTTTCCTATGGGAGCCATTACAGATGAAACAAACATCAATGTTCAATGTTTGCTATGGGAGCCATTACAGATGAAGCAAACATCAATGTACAATGTTTGCTATGGGAGCCATTACAGATGAAACAAACATCAATGTTCAATGTTTCCTATGGGAGCCATTACAGATGAAACAAACATCAATGTATACAATGTTTCCTATGGGAGCCATTACAGATGAAACAAACATCAATGTACAATGTTTGCTATGGGAGCCATTACAGATGAAACAAACATCAATGTTCAATGTTTCCTATGGGAGCCATTACAGATGAAACAAACATCAATGTATACAATGTTTGCTATGGGAGACATTACAGATGAAACACACAACAATGTACAATGTTATTATATTTTACCTGTTAGCAGAATCTCCATATAAAAGTAGTCTTGTGAGTGAAAAGGGATCTTCACCAGGTTTATCATCTTCTAAACATAGTGCAAACACAGCAGAATCTATCAATTTCAATGTCTCTTTATTTCCACATTCTTCTAATTGTGCTCTATAGGATGCCCATGTATTGCGTTCTTGAGATGTTAATGCAGCTACAGGATGTTGAGGTACAGGACTTTTGTCTGAGAGGATAAACTCTAAATGTGCTTGGATTTCACTTGCAGCTACTATACCACCTGTAACAGTTAAGTATACATCAGACAAAGCATATATTCTTAATAATGATATAACAAAATTACTAATGCAAATTATCCAATGACTCTGTCATGGTATTCATTGTGTTAGTTGAGACTTTTCATAGTTTTTCTGGTAAGTGGCTTGTTATATCATTCAAAAGTATTCAAAAATAAGCTTGGCAAATAAAATACAATTATAACACACTCACGTTCTGAAGGCCTCCATGTCGCTTGATTCATTTAGACTACAAGTTTTAGGTCAAAACAATTTTATTATGACTGAGCATCATATATGGAAGACGCCACATGCAAAGCAGGATGCGTTTATGTGTTTTTAAATCACTTCTCGGTCCCATGCATTGATGTCCATACATCTTTCTCTCATTGATTTGATCATGTCAGTATTTTACATTTGTAATATGTTTGTTGTCTTCTAGGACCATTAATCTCAGATAGTGTGTATGATGTTACATACATACTACAATAAATAATCAGTTATATTAATTGTTGATGTGATTTGAAGAAAGACAGGTAGAATAAACATACCAAATGTGATAACATACAAACACTTGACTTACCTTCTTTAGTAAGCACATCGAAAGTATAAAACTGTCCATTTCTGATAACCACGATATGTCTGGCATTAACATCAGTATAAAGCTCATCTTTGTTTTGTTTAGGTATTCTTGTAGAGTTAAATAGATTACTATATTGACTCATATCTAATGGAAATGCTTTATACAGGTAGGCTACATACCATGATAATGAACTTGGTACCCATCTAGTAAATAGAATATAAAGAGATAATAAAATTAGCTATCAACTTAAGATGCTACTAATTCAAGAATAGAGAAGGGTTTGTCTAACTTTAATTACTAATCATCTTGTAATTTTTAATCAGTGTTGAAATGGATATGCATAAAACGAGTGGCAGATAAGGTTCTGGCAAACATGTATGCAGTATTTCTAAGCTATCCATGCATGCCAGAGATTAGTTCAGAAATAGTTGAAATGCTTGATCATGGTGTATTTTTACCACTACTGCTATCTTGAATTAGTACTTGAACAAAGGCATATGCATGTGTGACATATAATGTGTGTACATCAGACAATGAAAGTAAATTACATGCAACATGTATGTTCCAAATTTAACAGAATCCATGTCCAGGATCCAGTTTTAGAATCGCAGAAATGATTGATTTTGGGGCATTATTAGCACTAAAATGGCTGCCATTTAACCATATTGATTCTGATTAGGAAATAAATGTATATGTACGACATGGTGTATCATGTATCCAAGATATTTGACCTTGTTCAGGCATGTCTCAGATATAGGTGTGGATTGATGGACACAAAGATGGACGGACAAAGGTTGATCTATGACTATAATTTATAAGTTTTCATTTTTGGACTTTTTTGCAGAAGATTAATATATCTTTTTTTCAGAAACCAATTTTAGGTATAGAGTTAACAAAAATCTGAAGAATCCAACAAAACCACTCATATTGCCAAATTAGAGTAGAAATCACAAACTATACACTATTTATAGTCACAGAAGTGAAAATTCTACCGGAACTTTGCAAAACATTTAAATAATCATGCAGGATAAAATTTTAGAATACATGTACCTAACTATATTCTTGAATCTCTGAGTATCACTCTTAGCTGGGTTAAGATGATAAATTTCTGGAGATAATATATTAGACCTCATAGTTTTCAAAAATCTCATCGCTGACACTATCATGTTAGTTGAACGGATCACCTGAAAATACAGCACAGTCTGAGTTTTAAACTGAGTTTTAAAATTGTTATATATTCTCAGAATATGGGAGCTCATGGGAGTAAAGCCCATATTAAATATAAGATGAATACATTTATGTCAAAATACTATTGATAGTGTAAGTGCTTTAAGAAGAATATTCATATTCACAAATACGAGACTCACATGACTATTGCAATGATGGGAGGCCAATATTGGAGCAGTTACACTGCATTTCTCATGTGTAAAGTGTGATCTTATCAATTTTATACTATTCAAAATGACTGTAGGATGCAGATACATGTACAAAGTAGTTGACAAACCATGGAACTGCTTGCCTTTATGTACTTCTTCTACAGAAGTTTGAATAAGATCTTGAACAAAGTTTGAATAAGATCTATTTGAGATGTCTGGAGGATACTTATAGATAGATGCCCAGCAGTCTATTCCCACTTTGCTTTTTTTAAAAACTGAAGATGAATACATCATTTTAAGTGATAAATGCTAGATATGGTGTTCTTAGTGAAGAAGTATGTTTTTGGAGATTAAAGAAAAGAATTGCAAACTAACCTGATGATTATATTCTGGTCTTTCATCCAACTTGAAACATATAAATGGATTATAGTTAAGTACAAGAGGATCTCTAGCTTCTAAATACATATTAAACCAATGACCTGAAAGATACAAATATGCAAAACATAAGTACACCACTCTTTTTGCTCCGGTTCCCGCTTTTTGGTCAATCATTTTTTGGTTGAAGTCTACCAGGTAATTTCTGGTTTATTTTTGGTAGTGCAAACCGGAAGTAATGCTCACCTGCTTATTCACTCACTTGCCCAACCTTCATTGACATTTAAACCACTAATACTGTGGTCTGCATTTTACATTGATTTCATTCATGTAGTTATGTCTTTCTGAATTTGAGGGGACAAGGCATAGTCTGTTTGAAGCTCTGTTTACAATCATACCTGTAGTTATATGCATGCATTCTGACCCTTAGATTTGACTGAGATGGAATATTTTATTTTCAGCAAATTTGGTTGAACATACTGCTTTAAAAATCTACTTATCAGTATGATTGTCTGATTTGTAAAGTGTAATTATGTGTAATAATAATAATAATTATCTTTATTGCGTTCGTATCCCTATTAGCATTTTGACTAAAATGCAATACAGATGTAAATAAAGACAAACAGACAATTAAAGTGAGAATAAAATATACACAGAAAAATAAATAAAAACAACTAGCAAATAAAAGTAGAAAAAAAAAATAATGGTAAAGTAAATTGGATTGTTTTCCACATTTGTGTTGGTGAATGTTTAGATTACTATTGCATGTACATGACCTTATCTTGAGATAGCTGACTATAATGTTTTCAACTTTTTCTCTCTTGTTTTGAAACAGTTCTCAATGTATTTTGCTATTTGTATTATTGTTTTCTCATCTTTATTATTTAAAATATATTTTAATTTTTCTTTATTGTTTGCTAAGTGTTGGGGTGATAACAGCTGATAAAGTTTTTTTGTTTCTCGCGTGTAGAGATCACATGTTAAAAGAAAATGTTCTTCGTCCTCTATGGCGTTATTTTCACAACATAGACATTTTCTGTCAGATATATCTGTGTTGTTATATTTCCCAGTCTCTATTTGTAGTCTGTGAGCACTAATCCTCAATTTTGTCATTGATGACCTGTGATGAGTATTTTTGACTACGTGTAAGCAGTTTTCAAAGCCAAAATCTGTTTTCAGTTCTCTGTAAGTGCGCAATTTATTTTTGTGATTTTTCCTTTTGTTATCATTGTCTAAAATCTGTTTACAATTTTTTTTCAAACTTAGTTTTTAGTTTTTCTGATATTATTTTATCTATATTTACATTGTTCGCATTTTGCTTTTTTTCTTCCTGCCACAAATGGTCCATATCTATAAGTTTTAACCTGGAAACCCAGTTGTAGGTGCCAGAGTTGTCTAGTTCTAAGCCGAGACTGTATGCTTCATATACCAGCGAATTTTCAGGCATTTTTTTTATTCAAGACCAGTATTTGATCATCTGTTTTATCCCTGTTGTAATTAATGGATACCTTCCTAATTCTAAAAGACATGCCACATATGATTACCATGTCCCGGATTTTTTGTTTGGAATATTGATCAATGTTGGTTTCCCAATAATGAATTCAAGAAAGTACTGACATCTGTCACTTAACAGTATCAGCTTAGACAGAAAAAAACTGACAAAGGCAAGATGGTGGACGAAGCAAGATCACCAACTATTGAAGAAAAGTTAGCCTTTTTTTGTGAAAAGGTGAATACTCTAATTTCTATGTCAACAAAACTAAAAGAAGTTCAGAAGTCTGTGGATTATATGAATTCATTCCTTGAAGACTACAGAAAACATATGGCAGATCTCCAAAGTGAAAATAAGGCATTGCGTGGGAAACTGGTGTCAACAGAGGACAAATTGAAAGTGGTACAAAGTGAGCACAGATGATATTATAATCAAAGTTGCTGATTTAGTCAGTGTAAAAGTATCTGAGACCAACATCGATATTAGCCACCGATTACCACAAAAACACGACCAGTCATCTAGTATTATTGTCTGTAGAAGTGTCATAAATAAAATATACAGGGCAAAGAAGAATTTATACAGCAAAACAACATTGGACTTAAGCATTCCAGAACTACGTCGATCAAATAACAGAATTTAACTATTCTAAGAAGCCACTAGCAAATGCAAATTGGCAAAATTACAATATTTGTGGACAGCGAATGCAAAGATTTATGCAAGGAAAGAAAATGGATCTCCTGCAGTGAAAAACAACTCCTTACAAGATGTACAGCGTAATGCTTAGTTTGTTTTTGTTTTTTTAAGGTAACCATCTCTATTTTATACCCCCTGCATAGTTATGAACATTGACTCACCATCCCCACTCCAATATCACTGCAGTTCTTACTCATGCAATGAATCCTAAAATAGACCACCTGATTTTAAGCTCATTCCTACATTTAAATATTAGATCTATTTCCAAAAATTTCAATGACTTTAAATATTTTAAAGCATAACTTCCTTTTCATAGGCCTCAGTGAAACTTGTTTAAACTCAAGCTAATTCAAACTTGTGTCTTTATAATATACCAAGCTATAATCTAATCACTTGTAACAGAGAGAGCTCACAAGGTGGAGGAGTTGCACTATAAATTCACAGCTTTTTTAAGCGCATTAATGCATGCACTGTGAATCAATTTTTGTTGAAACTAAAAACAGCAATAGCAAACTCATCATTGGTGTTAATTACCATATCATGAATATCTTGACAGTCTAGAGGCATGTCTTAACCAGCTAGCTGTCCACTAATGGTAAACATTGTATAATCCCTGGTGAAGTGAACATTGATATTTCAGTTAAACCGACATGTGGACTATAAATGGAACGCTAAACAATGGAGATTAGTTTGTTACGCGTCCTGCTGCTGTACACAGCTCGGGTAATTGTTCAGTAAATTGCTTTTTTCGGTGTACTTCCGGTCACTATGTCGTACTAAAAATGGATAGGTGTGACTATGAATAGTCATGTGACGTTACGATTGTGATCCCAAATAGCGTGTACGTTTAGATTTCCATCAAGTAATGACAGAAATGACCATGGATCAACCAACGCATTACTAAATGGACAACTGTCAATCAAAGTCACATGACACAGTCAACATACCCCATGATGAGCTGGCTAACTTATCCAAACATTTAGTTAGTTTATAATCCAAATCTGCTTATCTATGTAGTGGATTCAGTGAAAACAAAGGAGTCTCAGTCAGAACAAGACTCCGAGAGCAAGAAAATACATTTATTTCCACAGCTTTGAAACACTGGAAATATTCACGTGTCCGAAATATCTGCTGTTCTTTTCTGCGGTCATTTTGCTTTTCCATTCAGTGTTACGTTTATTTGTGTTGAAAATGTTCGATTAAAATCTGTTGTGAACCAAAATGAAGGCTAGTTTACAGTGGTGAGTACTGGGTTCCGGCCGATCGACAACCGGCTAGTGTCCCCCTAGTGTCACGTTACGGTAATATACTTTTTGGTAGATTTACGGCGGGTCTGCGCTGTGTCAGTATCACTGTCATATGCTCATTGAATTCAAATATGAACGACATGATTTTTGTTTCTATTACTCGTCATATAAGTCTGTCTGTATGTTTGTACGTGTGCCAGACAAAATGATGGCAAGATATTTTGATGAATTCAGTTATTTGAATCCATAATAAATTATCATGAATCATATTATTTATTTGATATTAGTCTACACCGTATTGTAATATTTGTGACTATGAATATACTAGCCATGGACTCGGTGGTGGTGCTGGTATATGGTTCGATATATTTTCATGTTTATTGACTAGCTAATAATGCATGGCCCGGGCCCCTATTTGAACGAAATGCTGATCACCTCGCTGGCAAACAATTCGATAAAAGGTTGTGAGTACCATGATTTTATTCTCAAGTGCGATATGATAAAATCCTCTGGAGAATCCCTCTTTGGAGTCGTCACAGTCCCTCTATCATAGAGGGACTGTGGAGTCATGGATTATTTGAAAACAGCATTTTAACATTGTATTATATTCATGAGAGTGTCTGCATAAACCTTTGCCTATAGCATTCTGGTGTAAAAACAAATGTTTCAACTGTATGACTCTTTACCGTGGATATCATAACATGTAGTGAAAATATACATTTCAACTTTTATTTTGGCGCATAACCCGTGGTTTTGTTTGTTTCCCCCAAGGCAAGCCGTTTTTAGTCTTGTTGACTTCCTGTCTGACATATACTTGTGATTGCATTGAAATGCGTTTCCGTGTCAATTTGTGTGCATTACGTAATGAGGCATTTTGACACCCATGTTGAAAACAAATCTGACTAAGTGACATTCGGATAAAAAATAAATCCAGCAAAAGTCCAATCGATTGAGTTGGCAGTTAGTTACGACAGACTGCCCCTTGAATGCATTCTTTTTTCAAATACATTTCAGAACATGGATATATTTAACATCGGTGAGAATGTTTTAAAAGAAAATAATAAGCGTGTTAGAAAAAATTTAAAAAATAATAACTTTTTTCCACGGCGTGGCACAGTTTACTGCAAACTGCACTTAGATTTGCTTTATAATTACAAAAATGTCATCACTCATACATGATTTTATTATAACTCGTTCATACAAGTACGGTAGGCTCTTTTATACTGCTAAAAATGAGTCGTGCAGCCGAGAAAAAGCTTGCACACAGTTCATAACTTATCCACAGACAGTCAAAATAATAATGGGTGATGTATGGGTCTCACAGTCGCGCGTATCCCAAATTGTTCGGGATCACTTGATGATATTTACTTACGCTTTAGAAAAAATATTAGTTACTTGTTGGGCGTACATAATTATCATCAAGAGACTATATAACCCATACACAATTTGGGATACGCGTGACTGTGCTATTACACTCAGTATACAAAATAAAAAAAATAAGAAAGATACCAACTTCGACATACTACAGGCACGTCACAAATTATCCAATTTTCATTCTCGATTAATCCGTTCCGGGACTCCACTGTACTATAAACAAACAACGGAAGTCATAATATTCTTATATCGATCGCTATTTTATTTGTGAACAAATTACAAACATCGATATTCTGTCAAACTTTGAAAATGACGTCCGCTATCGGTTTTGCCAATTCTTGCTATCATATGAGATATATTACGAATATTTCTATTGTCTGAAATTTGCGGTTGCGCCAACTTTAGATGAACACACAAGATGTCAGCAAGGGCATTATTCGTGTTTATCGTCGTGATCGATTTATTACCATTTCCACGTTTTACTGACTACCGTGACCCCGATCCGGACTATATATGATCGTAGGTATTTGTGTTTTTCGATTTGGGCCATTTCCCCTTTGGTTCTAAACGCCATTTTGTCCGTTTGTCACTTTACCATGTATTGTTTGAAAGCAGTTTATTCATGTCAATGTGGCAATGAGAGTGATGATTTATTGCGAATTCCCTCACAAAAGGTTTTCAACTTGTAGTTTTGACGCAGTTCATGTAATAAATATGCCTGAATACAAATCTCCATGCTCCATTTTTTAAATATTTGTTATCGTGTTTGAATGTGTACTGCGTCTTCTGTGGTGAAAAACAACAATGATACAATGTAAGCCTGTAGCTTATTCAGCTGTGTGTACGTCTCTCGTCAGCACTGATTGTGAATTTATATGCGTGTCATCCCCACAGAAATCACACCATGTCAATTATTATACTTATTTCTTGACAACATCAACCACGAACACAGTTGTTATCATGCCGACATGTAAAATTGAGTATGAGCGAATTTTCGTTCTATTCACCGGCAAGTAAGTCGATGATTTTTGAGAGAGTTTATGTTCTATTTCGGTCATTCTTTTGTTTTCGTCTATGCCAGAAAATAAACAACGACGGAAGCATACATTCGGACTTGAGGACTCGTTGAAATACGAATTTAAATACAGTTTAATCTGCTTTCTGGCCTGAGAAACGCATGATATTTCATAGATATCGTACACTACAATGTAACTAAATTTATGGCTTGATTGCTCCGGGCGATTTCTGTAACATGCGAATATAACCCGGAACCACGGTCACTAAAAAAGACCGTGCCCGAACTATACGTCTTCAATGTAATCACGGTGACTAAACCGTGATGTAATGGATCTCAGTTTGCTATGTTTGTAAATATACCCAAAGGATTACGATGTTCTGTAAACACACACTGTGCTGATAACGAGAAATTAATTAACACTAGACATTATGCATAGCCACTCCCCAATAAACATGGATTATCTTGCGGCCCGGCCGCAAGACATGGGCCTTTAACTTTACTTCTGCTACTTATTATCTTAACCTCCTCACTACATATAACCACGGTTACTAGAAGAACGGTTAGGAAACTCTATTGTTAGATATGCTAATTAACATTGACTTCACTTTGATGCGTGTCCAACCACTATGACGTTCGTTTTCTATGCAAGTCCACTAAATTGAAGAAATAGAGCTCATTAAGCCGAAAGATCAACGTATAAGCGTCATCAACTTTTGTGTGAATGTTGTGTGATACTCAGGGTTTCATTGTTCCCGAAAAAAAAGAAAATAATGATAAGTTTGTTTTGTTGACAAATTTGCCATCTGTGAATCAAATTTGACCATGGCATTTTGTACACAAAAAACTGTCTGGGAATGTTCTAAAATGTTAGTATTCGTTACTACTTATTGTTTGGTTTTTTAATGTTGGGTTACGAATAACATAACTAGTTTCAATCGTGACTTTAGACAATAGCACTTTTTTTGTTAGCGACGTCAGCCATTTTGTCTGTCTTTGTTTGGTTTGGGAAAAGTGCTGAAAAGTCGAATTATTAAATTAATATTTATAGTTTACATTGTTATCATTTCTGTGAGTTAAATACTAGTTTGATGTAGAAAATGTTCATCGTTTCAGTAGATCTAGTTCTGCTGATGTCCAAACATGGCGATGAAGATTTGTACCCCAAAAAAGAATCTCTGAACGTTTATTTTGTACATTGAATTATAATCTGAGAGTCTTTTATGAGAACTCTATGATAGTTTAAACAATGTTAGTTTCATTTTATCGAAGTCTGCAGACATTTTGGAAAAAAATATTTATTTTAGTAAATATTTAAAATTTGGCTCAGAAGTCCTAACAGGGGACTTCAATGCACGTACCAAACAATTCAATTTTGACAATTTAATATTTGTTTCTACAAATACAGTCAATTCCATCAAAAAATGAGCTTCTCAAGACATCTACGTTAAGAACCAATATGGCAATAAACTTTTAGATCTACCTGGTATGTATTGCCACAGACACTGTCATACTTAATTGAAGATCTTACTGGTAAGTACATGTGTTACCAGAGCTCACTATCAATGTACACAAAACACATTATATGTTAATTAGTACACCACAAAAGTCATTTACCACAGTGGGAACTTTAAGCATTGGGGGGTTACCTGGCATAATATTTTATCAGCATCTAAACTGGAAAACCCATATTGGAAAAATAACAATTTTGTACATAACATAGATTTTTACCTTCACCCCATGCCCCACGATTACTCAGCCCGCCTGGCTACAAACGACAATTATTAAATTCCCAAAACGAATTTCACATCGAAATTCACTAAAATACATAGCAGCAAAACATTGGAACTCTCTCGACACTGAAGTAAAAAATGAAATACACAGATATGGTTTCAAATTCAAATTAATATCCCACCTCCTAGTAAATAATTAGTATTGATTTTCTTTTCATTGATGACGTTATACTTTACCCTGATTTGATTTGATTTAATTTTAAATTAGGCCAGACTATTATTATCCCTCATTTCGCGAACCCGCCGAATGAACAGGAGCCGAAAATGAAATAAAAATAACATTTTATTTCAGCGTAATTTCTCGCGCCCGCCGAATTTATAGGCGCAAACAATTGCTAACAAAATATTATTTTTATTTTCATTTTTTTACCACCGCCGCATTCTAAATCCAAGTTGCATTTTCGTGGAAGTATCATGATCAAAGTACTGAAGTCTCACGCAGATGAGAAACAAGGTTATACATGGAATAAAATTTTGACTTTTAATTGCTTATTTGTAGTGAAAATTCATTCATTCATTCATTCACTTCTTCACTCTCTGTCCAAAGAAGTCAGCATTACCTTTTTCACATTAACATTTTTTCACTTGCAATCATAGTCCTTCCATCAGTGTGTAGTTGAAAATGCTTAATACACATGTACATGTTTCTCTCACTTTTTCCACACACACACTTCCTTTCCATCTCATGATGTACATTAATAGGGAGTATCAGAACAAGTATCATAATCCAAATCATGTTAACAAGAGATTGTATTTCAAGCAGCGTTTACAAAAGATTCAAAGCTGTATTCAGAATTCTATAATTAGTTTTATCTAATTTCTAGAATTACACTCAAACAATAGGTTAATACTCATTGTATCCTCAAACTTCACCATTAAAACCATAATTTACTCATGTGTCAGTGGTTGGTGTTTGAGTGAGTAGTTGCTGTTTTACATGAGTGAGCAGCAGAAAAAAAGCACTAAAAATGCTTTATCCTACCAACTAATTTCAAATCTAAGAAGGAATCAGTATAATCAATGGAGTCCAGTGCCCTTCCCCAGAATTGTGATAACATTAGATTACCTGTAATATAGCTGGTATGTTTGTTCTTTTTATCTATGGCAATCAGTTCATTATTGAGTTCTAGAAGAGAGCATAAAGATATGTACTGCATTATATCACCAAAGAAAATTATGGATACCCTCAAGCATAATATGATGTCATTCAATGAGAGTCTCTGATCTATTTCAATTTTGTTTGTCGGTGAAATCGCTTTTAACTACATCTGACCAAATACCTATATGCAAGTCACATTCAAGCAGCTTTTCTCTGACAGGAATTGACAACAAATTAGAGCTTAGAAAAAGTGGCCTATAACATGAATTTTGATTGGTTGCTGATCCTACGAGGGGTGTTCAATAAGTAATGCCCCTGACCCACTTCCAGTTGTCTGATCTAGATGAAATGATCTAGATGTAATGATTTACATCTCTATGGGTTATGTTGCAAAATACAGCTCTGAACTAATTGTGGTTTCTGATTTACAGGTGAACTGAATCAAGTGTGAAATGGAGCCAGTTGAGTGTCACGTAGTGATCCGTTTTTTGTATTTGAAAGGACGCACACCAAAGGAGACTTTTGATGAAATGAAAGAAACTTATGGTGATGATGCCCCATCATATGACCTTGTAAAACGCTGGCATCGTGAATTCAAACATGGTCGGAAGTCTGTGGAAACAGCTCCCAGACCTGGTCGTCCCTCTTCTGCCATTGATCTGTTCGTCAAGTTGAGCTAGCCATTTTGGATGATCAACGCATTACTGTTCGCCAAATAGCCCAAGAGGTCTAGTACAGGGTCTGTGGAAACTATCATTCACGACCATTTGCATATGCATAAGGTGTCTGCCAGATGGATTTCCGGGTTGCTCACACCTTTCCAGAAGCAAGAATGCGTTGAGTGCTCGAGGATGAATTTGGAGATGTGCCAAGAAGATGAGTCAAAGTTTTTCAAAAGACTGATTACACAGGATGAAACTTTGGTCCATCACTATAATCCAGAGACCAAAGCCCACTCAATGCAGTGGAAGCACTTGGACTCACCACCTCCAAAGAAGGTCATATTCACAGTCTTCTGAGATCAGGACGGAGTACTGATGACAGATTTCCTGGCAAAGGGTACCACAATTACAGGAGCCTATTATGCTTCACTTTTGATGAAACTAAGAGAAGCTATAAAAATCAAGAGGTGGGGCAAGATCAGCAAAGGTATCCTCCTCCTGCAGGACAACACTCCAGTTCACAACTCGCATGTCGCCAGATCAGAGGAACAGGCATGTGGCTATGAAATCCTCCCCCATCCCCCTTACTCTTCTGACCTTGCACCCTCTGACTTTCATCTCTTCCCAGCCATGAAGTTGTTTTTGAAAGGAAAGCGTTTCCCAGATGATACAGCCTTGATTTCTGAAGTTATGATGTGGTTGGAGGACCAACCTGGGGTGTTCTACAAAAACGGTGTCCAGAGCTGCATCAAAAGATGGGAGAAATGCATAACTCTGGGTGGTTCCTATGTATAGAAAGACTAATAACTGTGCCAAGTTTCATTAATCTCCTGCTATGGGAAATGGGTCAGGGGCATTACTTATTGAATGATCCTCGTACATGACCCAAAATCATCTTGCATAGGTATATTTGGGCAGACATAGATATTAGATACAATGTACACCAACTACCAGAATCAAAAGTAACAGCACTTGATGTTTTATCAATGATAGATTAACACATGAATAAACCTCTTCACAACCAGTTCCCTTTTTTCATCACAAATTCACAAAATAGTCCCATTTTGTCTTTTGGCTCCAAAATTGGGGTTCATTTCAAGGAATATTGATTTAATCATAGCAACCCCCCCCCCCTTCTGTATCTACATGTACCAGTATATAAATTCTCACCTTGACCTTGACCATCTAAAAATGCCTTGACAATATTAGTGGTGTTCTCGTAGCTATTGTCATTTAACAAGGGTCTTTGAGATCTCAGATACCTTTCACATGTTACATCTAGTTTGGGTATCGGAAGTCTTGGTAGACTGGCTTGGAAATGCATTGTGGGTACAATACTTTGCTGCAGATATTCATAAGGAAGTGATGAAGAGCTAAAACAAATTAATTTGGCAATTAACATCCTGGTACAATTAGGGTGCGTCTATGTTACAATATCAACTGGGATATACAGTGTATTAAGGTAATTGTGGACATTCAACCTAAAATAAGAGCAAAAAAATGATCATATTTTTTTGTTTTAAGTGTTACATAATTGTTGATTCAGACACAAGTTATAAACTATTGGTTTTCTTTTTAATACAGTGCAAGAGAATTTGTTTGGGGGAAAATCGTCCGAAAACATGGAGCTTTTATCAAGCTTTGTTGTTTTTTTAAGAAATTCCACCATGATAAAGGCACTGTATATGCATATATACAATAAGCAAACTGAACTAAAGTATTTGCTCCATTAGAATTGCATCTTCATTGAAAGCACATGAAAACAGTTGAATTTATTGTTTACTAGATTTATATTACAATATGCATTGTTTTAAATATAGAGACACTTCAAATGTACTACAAAGTGAACAAATACTGTTGTATCTTTCAACATGTCTAATGTGAACTTACCTATAATATTGATTCAGTGTTTCATTTTTGTAACACCTCGGGACCTGAAAATACTAACATTAAATTATAATAATTGTTAATTCAGCAATTAAGGATTAAGCAATATTAATTTTGTTTGATTTTCTCAAAAGTCAGCCATTGAATACATTACATCAAAACTGTTCAACACTGGTTGTAATGTATTTTAATATGTCATAACAGATAAAATTGTATCGATTGATTTCACTAGTCCCAAGCAAAAGATACATGTACCTGATGAAACACAGTTAGTTTTATATTGGATGGAACTAATTTCAATGGATAAGGTTTTAGCAATCTACCAGTTTGTTACAACACCAAAATCTGTTATCGTATGTTTCTAGACAGAGTAGCAGTAGGTAAGATTTCATCAACTGTCATAGAATAATAATAACTTTATTACTCTACCAAAAACCTTCAGAGGGTTTTTGTATGGTAAGGAATATAAATACAAAGAAATACAAAAAACGTACAATACAAAAATGATATAATAAAAAGTAAAATATGGATGCATTGACTGACATAATTGTTGTGTAAATCCACTCGTACACATGCCTCATGAATCATCTCTGTTTTTAAATGTTCTCAAATTTAGTAGTAAGGTGTAATCTTGGTGTATTTTACTATTCACTGGTAGAATGGTTGTTAGTGTCAGACCAACAGCTAATTGGTCATACATTGTACATGGAAATCCTACCTGATCAAAAATTAATTTGCTGTCATGTGTGACATCCAGGAAACACAAATTTAATTTTAGTAGTAAAATTTGGCACTGTTTTTAATATCAGGATTATGAAATTGACACAGATAACAACAATATTTCATAAATAATATATTATATTATATTATATTATATTATATTATATTATATTATATTATATTATATTATATTATATTATATTATATTATATTATATTATATTATATTATATTATATTATATTATATTATATTATATTATATTATATTATATTATATTATATTATATTATATTATATTATATTATATTATATTATATTATATTATATATAATATATATCAATCATTGGTAACGTGGTGAATGTTGTATATGCCCAGAGATTAAAACTAAAACCTTAGGGGGGAAATTATATCACACGTCATTGTATTCAACAGGATCTGGTTGATGTTAGATGCAAGCTACAATTTATATGTAAATATTCAAGTCTTTGGAATAAAATTTAATGAGATGTACATAAATGGCAAGCTATGAATATGGCTGATGGCTATATCACAGTCAATACACAGTGAAATGCAGAAATGTGTACTTTAGTTTATTAACATATTTATAAACAAATTGTAAATACCAACCATCAGCTTTTATTCAAATTCAAATATTTAATAGTGATCTGCTCAAGTACAAGCTCTGATTAGGCGTTTGTTAATTGGATAATGTTGAACTAACTGATTAATATTAATTACAACTAAAGATGATGTAACAGTACAATTTATAACAACAGGTTTTTGTGATGTCAAACTATGTGATATGCATTGTTTATCTGTCCTGTGTTATGTGACACTGTGGAGATATGCATGGAGACTCACATGATATTTGAGTTAAGCTCACTATATGCATATCTGCAGATGCTTTTGTAATTGAGTTTTCAAAGCAAGGAAGGCATCACCTGCACAAATGGCAATAGTATGTCATTGTTCACAAACAAGTGTCTGCCCATTAGCGCATTGTGAAATTCCGTTCGCTTTAAGTATTTTAGAATGTCGTCAGGTTACACTGAGTCCAAGCTAGCGAACTTTGATCATATAGTTGCGTTTTAGTAAGATTGTCAAGATAGAAAATAATTTAGTGACTGATCAGTAAGCAACATCCCTTACGATTGAACCTACGGGCAATATATGTGGTTTAGGAACCAAGCTATTTCATATATGTGGTTTAGGAACCAAGCTATTTCATATATTCATGATATATTTAAGAGAAGAAAAAAAGAACAAGATTTTATAAATAAATGTACCAAAATTAATCGTCAACAATCTTGTCTGGTATGGGCCAGGTATTTCAAAACGCATTCGCAAATTCACACAAGATTAAAAAAAAAAAAAAAAAACTTCTAGAAAGCTAAACAATGTATTATTATGACTGATGTATAAGTTGAGTTTTAAAAAATACGAGAATCCCCTAAACATGAAGCTTTTTCATTTTTTTTTACAATAAATCTCTTAATATTGAACATCGCTTACACGTGGCGTGCAAATTCCATTCCAGGACAGGGCGGCATGTGGAATTGATTTGTTATAGATAAGTCTTGGTAGTCCAGACATCGTGAAATTCCAGTTCTAGATCCAGATACGTGTATGTGTTTTATTTACCGGTCTATCAGCGGGGCGTCAAACGACAACCGCCATCACAGAACATTGACCTCTGTATTTAAACCTCTCAACTCTGTAGCTATTTTGTCAAACAATAATAACAATTTGTTTTAATTTCTGATGTATTTGCCCTTATAATCGCTATACAATATATTCTATACCAAGTAAGCAATAATTGGAAGAGTTCAAATTCTGTACGTTTTCTTGAAAATGTTAATATGCTTGAAATTCTATTTCAGCTGAGCTCCGTGGTACTGTGCTGAACGTTAAGTTAGGGGGTTTAGTGGAAAGGTCGGCGCGAAAACCAATATGGCGTCGTGTAACTCGGGAAAGCTAAATTACACGATTACAAAATGGTCAAGTTATTCAGCTAATTATTTACCAGAGTGAGTATACCTATGCTAAGTGTTGTTTTTAGTTGCAGACCATGGCACCGAGATATTGTGTTATCATTTTTTTGTTTTAGATTTTACTTAAAGTTTACTTTGTCTTTTCTTTGTGTGACGTTTATCGTTTGATTGGTATTTTGAGCTGACGGCTGATATTCGTCGTGAATCGCCATTCCCCTTCTAATATATATCAATTCAAAGTGGGTCATCGGATCGGATGTAATATATGGTACAATTGAAGCTATAATCCTCATTAAAATACATGTATTACCTAAAATAACAGTCGTACTTGTACCCGCGCGTGTTTATGATTAAATCATTAAAAATTTTGGAATAGGAAATTTTATTTAACATTTACTGTTAAATCGTTTATTTTCATTGGTATAATTGATTTGCCAATGATACAATAAGATATATTTTATTTTAATTATTCAACAAGGATTTAATTTATCACAACCAGGAAAACATGATCCATATTATATATATATATATATATATATATATATATATATATATATATATATATATATATATATATATATATATATATATATATATATATATATATATATATTAATATATATATATTAATATACTGTTTTATGTAGGTATGATTGTTAATATACCTTACCTATGAGTCAGGTAATTTTTCAAAATTTATTAAATATGTTTAAGATGAATTAGTAAAATTTACATTACCGGTATGATGTATATGGTATTGGAAATGTTTACAAATGAAAACAATCAAGAAAGCACCTAGATGGACATTATATTATAAATTATCCCTATGTTCATGAAACAGTGCATAAAAAGATAATTTCTCAGTTCTGTGGATAAGGCCACAATATACATGTACAAATGTATGATGTCCTTCATGTTGTAGTTGTTGTTGACTGTGTTTTGTTTTGTGGTTACAATAACTCTAACATTTTCTATCCAATTTCTGTCAAACCAGTTTGTGATATTGGCCATGTCTGACATTGGTACATTGTATGTGTTCCATGTAAATTTTTCAAGATATTGATTAAATTTTACTTAAAATTATCTTCTTGTGGTTACAATAACAATAAGTTTTATCAGATTTCAAATTTAGAAATTTTATCAATCACTATAAAATGTCAACCAAGTTAAATTTGTGTGACTAGCAAGTGATGTTTTAAGGATATGGGGTACAATTTTGTTGAAATCTTTGTAAAACATACATGTAGGAATAAGTGAATAGAATGAAGACATTATGCATTCATGTACTGTACATGTACTAATTGCTGATAATTTGAACCAAATATTTATTAACTCCATGCATTGTATATACTGTAAAATACTTTATTTTAGCTGGAACTAATTTTTGCTGAATATGCTTTTTAGGTGTTTTGTATGGAATTTATTTTTGATGATTTTGGACAAGTTGAATGTAAAATATAGGAACAACAGTATATGTGCTGGATTTTTCTTTCACTGAATCATTTTTTCTGCGAAAATAGCGAAAATGAAGTATTCCACAGTATAACACTAGAAGCTTAATAAATTAAATCTAAATATTTTAAATAATTTAACAATATTAGGACTCATATATGAAAAGTTATATACATGTACCCGGTTTTTCATACAATGTCACCTATCAAAAATGTGAGATTTGAAGAAAAAATTTCACCATCATGGAAACTAGTGCACTCGTGACTCCCTTTTATTTTTAAGGCTAAGTATTTGTCCCAAACCCTAAAACCATTAATGATTTTACCTACATGTACAGTAGAATTAATTTGGAAACTTTCTGTCTGCATGGTCTAAATATTGGTTTTAGATTATTAATAACTTTACGTAATTTGTACACATGGTTGTTTATTGGCTACAGGAAAAAATCTAACATCAGTTGTATAAATTTGTTTGTTTCTCTTTAATGCTTCCATTTCCCAAACTCTATAAATGTACCGTAAAAACTCAATTAATTCGCGGTAGTAAAAATAATTATTTTTTCAAGTGCACGAATTAATAGCGTAAAAACGGAAATTATTGGTTTTTGGTGCAAAAAGGAGCTGTTTTCATAAATTTATTAGTGATTTGTTTTGTTTTCCAATGAACACGATTACAGGACGTTTTTTTAGTACCTCTGAGACTCGTGGCTAGCGACATTCATGGCGTATAGTCAGGCAGAGAACACGCACTGCGTTAAGGACCACGCACCATGTTACACTTGAAATGAAACAGTGAAATGGCAAAGGTCACTCTGTACACAAACAAACAATGAACACATGGCTACAAAGTAGCCGTCTGACTGCACTGCCTTTTTTTATTTTTCTAGGCATCGCCCGGCGATGTTATGGCAGATATTACGAAGCCCATCTTGTCGGGGAAAAATAACCCTGCGTTGATAAAAATGGTCTCAGAAAATGTTTAGAAAAAATAATGTTTCGCGTTGACAAAATATAATCATGCAAAGTATAAATTCAATGTGTTTTAATACATTGGTGAGAGGTCGCATCACTAAGAAGGAAAAGCAAGCCAAAGTCGAAACGGGGTGCATCATGGACATGACACAACTCGCGCTGCGACAACTGAGTGATCAGCGGCATCATTTTGGGACGCAATTGAACTTCAAGTACTTTTTTGCGAAACTTGTTGCGCGGCGATGCTGACATCAAGTGTGTGTTGACCGAAGTTTGACCCCAAGTCACACACTGAACTGGCGCGTTACCTTAGCAACCTTTTTTGCTTTCGTTCCCCGCACGTCAAACTAGTAAAATTGTTATTATATTCGAAGGTACTGTAATTACGCAACTGGTATGCAACTTTGTACTGGCTTGAATATATCAACTTGAACATCGTTTACTTAGTGCACTGCTTTTCTAATTACGCAAATTTGTTTACAATATTGTACTGGCTCTGTACTTCGTTATGTATTGCTTTCATGATAATTAGTTTTTTTTTTTAACTATTGTTAGGGCACTGACCCGGGGTATTGGGTCTGTGAGTATTTCAATATCACCGACTTGATAATATGTTGCATTCATAATAATTACGTAAACATAAACATACCATACGTCAAATTAAATTTTACTATAATATAATAAACTCTGGGCAGCGAACTTCGATTGCATTATTCACATACATTTCGACTGAACTCTAATAACCACGTGTTTGATTCATGCACTGATATTTAAATTCGGGCCACCCAGCTTGACGCAAATCAATATAGTTACTTGTCATTTGTTAAATGAAAGGGAATGTCTTTCTTGGACAAAAAACACATCAGTACAAGATTATGTGTGCAAGGTTAGATTTACAGAAGGTACATGACCGCTTAACTCTTTTACCGAATCCAGTATAATGAAAATGTAACACTAGGTCAATCGCCCGACCAATCAAAAATGTCAATTTACGCACCATAGGGCGGTTCACTTAAATGCCGTAATAGAATAATGGCGGGCGCATGGTCGATGCATGGAGGTAATATGGTCGATGCAACCCTGTGGACCAGCGACGAAAAAGCCCTGTACTAAGCTTTCCATCACGGAAATTCGTAATCGATGTGCTGACCGATGGATATTTATCGACTATGTAATAATCTTGCCCAACATCTGTAGTGTCGTGGGAGAATGATTTTTTTCACGTCAAATCTTTACCGAACCTAAACTGCTTGCTAACTGAAAGGCTGTGATGACGGAGATCATCTGCGATTGCGGCGACACCAAGTACTGATAACATAAAATTATATGTATATTTTTAATGTCTTCATGCAATATATTCTGAGTTATCCACTTTATTCTGGCCCGAGAATTAATAGGATACAATTTTAAACACGTGTTTGAATGCCGCGAATTATAAGGATACATTTAAAAATTAGTGTTCAAAAATAAAATGGGTGCGCGAACTAAAAGAGACCGCGAATTAATCAAGTTTTTACGGTAGTAATGATAATAAAAACTAGAAGAGAAGTTAGATTCAAATATGAGTTTAGTATACCAAAACACTTCCAAAATACTTATTCTTGTACACATTTGTATTCATTTTGCTTATTGCTTGACGTTGTATATTTCAGAAATATTCTTGTGGATAAGTCAACTGATCAGTCATCAAGATGGTCATCAGAAACAAATTACCCACCACAGGTATGGATTGCAAAGAATGTGGAGCACTTGTCACCCTCCCCCCTCCCAAATTACCACCTACAGGTATGGATTGCAAAGAATGTGGAGCACTTGTCACCCTCCCCCCTCCCAAATTACCACCTACAGGTATGGATTGCCAACAATGTGGAGCACTTGTCACTGCCCTTTCCCAAATTACCACCCACAGGTATGGATTGCCAACAATGTGGAGCACTTGTCACTGCCCTTTCCCAAATTACCACCTACAGGTATGGATTGCCAACAATGTGGAGCACTTGTCACTGCCCTTTCCCAAATTACCACCTACAGGTATGGATTGCCAACAATGTGGAGCACTTGTCACTGCCCTTTCCCAAATTACCACCCACAGGTATGGATTGCCAACAATGTGGAGCACTTGTCACTGCCCTTTCCCAAATTACCACCCACAGGTATGGATTGCCAACAATGTGGAGCACTTGTCACTGCCCTTTCCCAAATTACCACCCACAGGTATGGATTGCAAAGAATGTGGAGCACTTGTCACTGCCCTTTCCCAAATTACCACCCACAGGTATGGATTGCCAACAATGTGGAGCACTTGTCACTGCCCTTTCCCAAATTACCACCCACAGGTATGGATTGCAAAGAATGTGGAGCACTTGTCACTGCCCTTTCCCAAATTACCACCTACAGGTATGGATTGCAAAGAATGTGGAGCACTTGTCACTGCCCTTTCCCAAATTACCACCCACAGGTATGGATTGCCAACAATGTGGAGCACTTGTCACTGCCCTTTCCCAAATTACCACCTACAGGTATGGATTGCCAACAATGTGGAGCACTTGTCACTGCCCTTTCCCAAATTACCACCTACAGGTATGGATTGCAAAGAATGTGGAGCACTTGTCACTGCCCTTTCCCAAATTACCACCTACAGGTATGGATTGCCAACAATGTGGAGCACTTGTCACTGCCCTTTCCCAAATTACCACCTACAGGTATGGATTGCCAACAATGTGGAGCACAGCCACTTGTCACTGCCCTTTCCCAAATTACCACCCACAGGTATGGATTGCCAACAATGTGGAGCACTTGTCACTGCCCTTTCCCAAATTACCACCTACAGGTATGGATTGCAAAGAATGTGGAGCACTTGTCACTGCCCTTTCCCAAATTACCAGCCACAGGTATGGATTGCCAACAATGTGGAGCACTTGTCACTGCCCTTTCCCAAATTACCACCCACAGGTATGGATTGCAAAGAATGTGGAGCACTTGTCACTGCCCTTTCCCAAATTACCACCTACAGGTATGGATTGCAAAGAATGTGGAGCACTTGTCACTGCCCTTTCCCAAATTACCACCCACAGGTATGGATTGCAAAGAATGTGGAGCACTTGTCACTGCCCTTTCCCAAATTACCACCTACAGGTATGGATTGCAAAGAATGTGGAGCACTTGTCACTGCCTTTTCCCAAATTACCACCCACAGGTATGGATTGCCAACAATGTGGAGCACTTGTCACTGCCCTTTCCCAAATTACCACCCACAGGTATGGATTGCCAACAATGTGGAGCACTTGTCACTGCCCTTTCCCAATTTACCACCCACAGGTATGGATTGCCAACAATGTGGAACACTTGTCACTGCCCTTTCCCAAATTACCACCTACAGGTATGGATTGCAAAGAATGTGGAGCACTTGTCACTGCCCTTTCCCAAATTACCAGCCACAGGTATGGATTGCAAAGAATGTGGAGCACTTGTCACTGCCCTTTCCCAAATTACCACCCACAGGTATGGATTGCCAACAATGTGGAGCACTTGTCACTGCCCTTTCCCAAATTACCACCTACAGGTATGGATTGCAAAGAATGTGGAGCACTTGTCACTGCCCTTTCCCAAATTACCAGCCACAGGTATGGATTGCCAACAATGTGGAGCACTTGTCACTGCCCTTTCCCAAATTACCACCCACAGGTATGGATTGCCAACAATGTGGAGCACTTGTCACTGCCCTTTCCCAAATTACCACCCACAGGTATGGATTGCCAACAATGTGGAGCACTTGTCACTGCCCCTTCCCAAATTACCACCCACAGGTATGGATTGCCAACAATGTGGAGCACTTGTCACTGCCCTTTCCCAAATTACCACCTACAGGTATGGATTGCCAACAATGTGGAGCACTTGTCACTGCCCTTTCCCAAATTACCCACCACAGGTATGGATTGCCAACAATGTGGAGCACTTGTCACTGCCCTTTCCCAATTTACCACCCACAGGTATGGATTGCAAAGAATGTGGAGCACTTGTCACTGCCCTTTCCCAAATTACCACCCACAGGTATGGATTGCCAACAATGTGGAGCACTTGTCACTGCCCTTTCCCAAAATACCACCCACAGGTATGGATTGCCAACAATGTGGAGCACTTGTCACTGCCCTTTCGCAAATTACCACCTACAGGTATGGATTGCCAACAATGTGGAGCACTTGTCACTGCCCTTTCGCAAATTACCACCGACAGGTATGGATTGCCAACAATGTGGAGCACTTGTCACTGCCCTTTCCCAAATTACCACCCACAGGTATGGATTGCAAAGAATGTGGAGCACTTGTCACTGCCCTTTCCCAAATTACCACCTACAGGTATGGATTGCCAACAATGTGGAGCACTTGTCACTGCCCTTTCCCAAATTACCACCCACAGGTATGGATTGCCAACAATGTGGAGCACTTGTCACTGCCCTTTCGCAAATTACCACCTACAGGTATGGATTGCCAACAATGTGGAGCACTTGTCACTGCCCTTTCCCAAATTACCACCCACAGGTATGGATTGCCAACAATGTGGAGCACAGCCACTTGTCACTGCCCTTTCGCAAATTACCACCCACAGGTATGGATTGCCAACAATGTGGAGCACTTGTCACTGCCCTTTCCCAAATTACCCACCACAGGTATGGATTGCAAAGAATGTGGAGCACTTGTCACTGCCCTTTCCCAAATTACCACCCACAGGTATGGATTGCCAACAATGTGGAGCACTTGTCACTGCCCTTTCCCAAAATACCACCTACAGGTATGGATTGCCAACAATGTGGAGCACTTGTCACTGCCCTTTCCAAAATTACCACCTACAGGTATGGATTGCCAACAATGTGGAGCACTTGTCACTGCCCTTTCCCAAATTACCCACCACAGGTATGGATTGCAAAGAATGTGGAGCACTTGTCACTGCCCTTTCCCAAATTACCACCCACAGGTATGGATTGCCAACAATGTGGAGCACTTGTCACTGCCCTTTCCCAAAATACCACCTACAGGTATGGATTGCAAAGAATGTGGAGCACTTGTCACTGCCCTTTCCCAAATTACCACCTACAGGTATGGATTGCCAACAATGTGGAGCACTTGTCACTGCCCTTTCCCAAATTACCACCCACAGGTATGGATTGCCAACAATGTGGAGCACTTGTCACTGCCCTTTCCCAAAATACCACCTACAGGTATGGATTGCAAAGAATGTGGAGCACTTGTCACTGCCCTTTCCCAAATTACCACCCACAGGTATGGATTGCCAACAATGTGGAGCACTTATCACTGCCCTTTCCCAAATTACCACCCACAGGTATGGATTGCAAAGAATGTGGAGCACTTGTCACTGCCCTTTCCCAAATTACCACCCACAGGTATGGATTGCCAACAATGTGGAGCACTTGTCACTGCCCTTTCCCAAATTACCACCCACAGGTATGGATTGCCAACAATGTGGAGCACTTGTCACTGCCCTTTCCCAAATTACCACCCACAGGTATGGATTGCCAACAATGTGGAGCACTTGTCACTGCCCTTTCCCAAAATACCACCTACAGGTATGGATTGCAAAGAATGTGGAGCACTTGTCACTGCCCTTTCCCAAATTACCACCCACAGGTATGGATTGCCAACAATGTGGAGCACTTGTCACTGCCCTTTCCCAAATTACCACCCACAGGTATGGATTGCAAAGAATGTGGAGAACTTGTCACTGCCCTTTCCCAAATTACCACCCACAGGTATGGATTGCCAACAATGTGGAGCACTTGTCACTGCCCTTTCCCAAATTACCACCCACAGGTATGGATTGCAAAGAATGTGGAGCACTTGTCACTGCCCTTTCCCAAATTACCACCCACAGGTATGGATTGCCAACAATGTGGAGCACTTGTCACTGCCCCTTCCCAAATTACCACCCACAGGTATGGATTGCCAACAATGTGGAGCACTTGTCACTGCCCTTTCCCAAATTACCACCCACAGGTATGGATTGCCAACAATGTGGAGCACTTGTCACTGCCCTTTCCCAAATTACCACCTACAGGTATGGATTGCCAACAATGTGGAGCACTTGTCACTGCCCTTTCCCAAATTACCACCCACAGGTATGGATTGCCAACAATGTGGAGCACTTGTCACTGCCCTTTCCCAAATTACCACCTACAGGTATGGATTGCCAACAATGTGGAGCACTTGTCACTGCCCTTTCCCAAATTACCACCCACAGGTATGGATTGCCAACAATGTGGAGCACTTGTCACTGCCCTTTCCCAAATTACCACCCACAGGTATGGATTGCAAAGAATGTGGAGCACTTGTCACTGCCCTTTCCCAAATTACCACCCACAGGTATGGATTGCCAACAATGTGGAGCACTTGTCACTGCCCCTTCCCAAATTACCACCCACAGGTATGGATTGCCAACAATGTGGAGCACTTGTCACTGCCCCTTCCCAAATTATCACCCACAGGTATGGATTGCCAACAATGTGGAGCACTTGTCACTGCCTTTTCCCAAATTACCACCCACAGGTATGGATTGCCAACAATGTGGAGCACTTGTCACTGCCCTTTCCCAATTTACCACCCACAGGTATGGATTGCCAACAATGTGGAACACTTGTCACTGCCCTTTCCCAAATTACCACCTACAGGTATGGATTGCAAAGAATGTGGAGCACTTGTCACTGCCCTTTCCCAAATTACCAGCCACAGGTATGGATTGCAAAGAATGTGGAGCACTTGTCACTGCCCTTTCCCAAATTACCACCCACAGGTATGGATTGCCAACAATGTGGAGCACTTGTCACTGCCCTTTCCCAAATTACCACCTACAGGTATGGATTGCAAAGAATGTGGAGCACTTGTCACTGCCCTTTCCCAAATTACCAGCCACAGGTATGGATTGCCAACAATGTGGAGCACTTGTCACTGCCCTTTCCCAAATTACCACCCACAGGTATGGATTGCCAACAATGTGGAGCACTTGTCACTGCCCTTTCCCAAATTACCACCCACAGGTATGGATTGCCAACAATGTGGAGCACTTGTCACTGCCCCTTCCCAAATTACCACCCACAGGTATGGATTGCCAACAATGTGGAGCACTTGTCACTGCCCTTTCCCAAATTACCACCTACAGGTATGGATTGCCAACAATGTGGAGCACTTGTCACTGCCCTTTCCCAAATTACCCACCACAGGTATGGATTGCCAACAATGTGGAGCACTTGTCACTGCCCTTTCCCAATTTACCACCCACAGGTATGGATTGCAAAGAATGTGGAGCACTTGTCACTGCCCTTTCCCAAATTACCACCCACAGGTATGGATTGCCAACAATGTGGAGCACTTGTCACTGCCCTTTCCCAAAATACCACCCACAGGTATGGATTGCCAACAATGTGGAGCAATTGTCACTGCCCTTTCGCAAATTACCACCCACAGGTATGGATTGCCAACAATGTGGAGCACTTGGCACTGCCCTTTCCCAAATTACCACCCACAGGTATGGATTGCAAATAATGTGGAGCACTTGTCACTGCCCTTTCCCAAAATACCACCCACAGGTATGGATTGCCAACAATGTGGAGCACTTGTCACTGCCCTTTCGCAAATTACCACCTACAGGTATGGATTGCCAACAATGTGGAGCACTTGTCACTGCCCTTTCGCAAATTACCACCGACAGGTATGGATTGCCAACAATGTGGAGCACTTGTCACTGCCCTTTCCCAAATTACCACCCACAGGTATGGATTGCAAAGAATGTGGAGCACTTGTCACTGCCCTTTCCCAAATTACCACCTACAGGTATGGATTGCCAACAATGTGGAGCACTTGTCACTGCCCTTTCCCAAATTACCACCCACAGGTATGGATTGCCAACAATGTGGAGCACTTGTCACTGCCCTTTCCCAAATTACCACCCACAGGTATGGATTGCCAACAATGTGGAGCACTTGTCACTGCCCTTTCCCAAATTACCACCCGCAGGTATGGATTGCCAACAATGTGGAGCACTTGTCACTGCCCTTTCCCAAATTACCACCCACAGGTATGGATTGCCAACAATGTGGAGCACTTGTCATTGCCCTTTCCCAAAATACCACCCACAGGTATGGATTGCCAACAATGTGGAGCACTTGTCACTGCCCTTTCCCAAATTACCACCCACAGGTATGGATTGCAAAGAATGTGGAGCACTTGTCACTGCCCTTTCCCAAATTACCACCCACAGGTATGGATTGCCAACAATGTGGAGCACTTGGCACTGCCCTTTCCCAAATTACCACCCACAGGTATGGATTGCAAATAATGTGGAGCACTTGTCACTGCCCTTTCCCAAAATACCACCCACAGGTATGGATTGCCAACAATGTGGAGCACTTGTCACTGCCCTTTCGCAAATTACCACCTACAGGTATGGATTGCCAACAATGTGGAGCACTTGTCACTGCCCTTTCGCAAATTACCACCGACAGGTATGGATTGCCAACAATGTGGAGCACTTGTCACTGCCCTTTCCCAAATTACCACCCACAGGTATGGATTGCAAAGAATGTGGAGCACTTGTCACTGCCCTTTCCCAAATTACCACCTACAGGTATGGATTGCCAACAATGTGGAGCACTTGTCACTGCCCTTTCCCAAATTACCACCCACAGGTATGGATTGCCAACAATGTGGAGCACTTGTCACTGCCCTTTCCCAAATTACCACCCACAGGTATGGATTGCCAACAATGTGGAGCACTTGTCACTGCCCTTTCCCAATTTACCACCCACAGGTATGGATTGCCAACAATGTGGAGCACTTGTCACTGCCCTTTCGCAAATTACCACCCACAGGTATGGATTGCCAACAATGTGGAGCACTTGTCACTGCCCTTTCGCAAATTACCACCTACAGGTATGGATTGCCAACAATGTGGAGCACTTGTCACTGCCCTTTCCCAATTTACCACCCACAGGTATGGATTGCAAAGAATGTGGAGCACTTGTCACTGCCCTTTCCCAAATTACCACCCACAGGTATGGATTGCCAACAATGTGGAGCACTTGTCACTGCCCTTTCCCAAATTACCACCCACAGGTATGGATTGCCAACAATGTGGAGCACTTGTCACTGCCCTTTCCCAAATTACCACCCACAGGTATGGATTGCCAACAATGTGGAGCACTTGTCACTGCCCTTTCCCAAATTACCACCCACAGGTATGGATTGCCAACAATGTGGAGCACTTGTCACTGCCCTTTCCCAAATTACCACCCGCAGGTATGGATTGCCAACAATGTGGAGCACTTGTCACTGCCCTTTCCCAAATTACCACCCACAGGTATGGATTGCCAACAATGTGGAGCACTTGTCATTGCCCTTTCCCAAAATACCACCCACAGGTATGGATTGCCAACAATGTGGAGCACTTGTCACTGCCCTTTCCCAAATTACCACCCACAGGTATGGATTGCAAAGAATGTGGAGCACTTGTCACTGCCCTTTCCCAAATTACCACCCACAGGTATGGATTGCCAACAATGTGGAGCACTTGTCACTGCCCTTTCCCAAAATACCACCCACAGGTATGGATTGCCAACAATGTGGAACACTTGTCACTGCCCTTTCGCAAATTACCACCTACAGGTATGGATTGCCAACAATGTGGAGCACTTGTCACTGCCCTTTCGCAAATTACCACCTACAGGTATGGATTGCCAACAATGTGGAACACTTGTCACTGCCCTTTCCCAAATTACCACCCACAGGTATGGATTGCAAAGAATGTGGAGCACTTGTCACTGCCCTTTCCCAAATTACCACCTACAGGTATGGATTGCCAACAATGTGGAGCACTTGTCACTGCCCTTTCCCAAATTACCACCCACAGGTATGGATTGCCAACAATGTGGAGCACTTGTCACTGCCCTTTCCCAAATTACCACCCACAGGTATGGATTGCCAACAATGTGGAGCACTTGTCACTGCCCTTTCCCAATTTACCACCCACAGGTATGGATTGCCAACAATGTGGAGCACTTGTCACTGCCCTTTCGCAAATTACCACCCATAGGTATGGATTGCCAACAATAAGGAGCACTTGTCACTGCCCTTTCGCAAATTACCACCTACAGGTATGGATTGCCAATAATGTGGAGCACTTGTCACTGCCCTTTCCCAAATTACCACCCACAGGTATGGATTGCAAAGAATGTGGAGCACTTGTCACTGCCCTTTCCCAAATTACCACCTACAGGTATGGATTGCCAACAATGTGGAGCACTTGTCACTGCCCTTTCCCAAATTACCACCCACAGGTATGGATTGCCAACAATGTGGAGCACTTGTCACTGCCCTTTCCCAAATTACCACCCACAGGTATGGATTGCCAACAATGTGGAGCACTTGTCACTGCCCTTTCCCAAATTACCACCCACAGGTATGGATTGCCAACAATGTGGAGCACTTGTCACTGCCCTTTCCCAATTTACCACCCACAGGTATGGATCGCCAACAATGTGGAGCACTTGTCACTGCCCTTTCCCAAATTACCACCCACAGGTATGGATTGCCAACAATGTGGAGCACTTGTCACTGCCCTTTCCCAAATTACCACCCACAGGTATGGATTGCCAACAATGTGGAGCACTTGTCACTGCCCTTTCCCAATTTACCACCCACAGGTATGGATTGCCAACAATGTGGAGCACTTGTCACTGCCCTTTCGCAAATTACCACCCACAGGTATGGATTGCCAACAATGTGGAGCACTTGTCACTGCCCTTTCGCAAATTACCACCTACAGGTATGGATTGCCAACAATGTGGAGCACTTGTCACTGCCCTTTCCCAATTTACCACCCACAGGTATGGATTGCAAAGAATGTGGAGCACTTGTCACTGCCCTTTCCCAAATTACCACCCACAGGTATGGATTGCCAACAATGTGGAGCACTTGTCACTGCCCTTTCCCAAATTACCACCCACAGGTATGGATTGCCAACAATGTGGAGCACTTGTCACTGCCCTTTCCCAAATTACCACCCACAGGTATGGATTGCCAACAATGTGGAGCACTTGTCACTGCCCTTTCCCAAATTACCACCCACAGGTATGGATTGCCAACAATGTGGAGCACTTGTCACTGCCCTTTCCCAAATTACCACCCGCAGGTATGGATTGCCAACAATGTGGAGCACTTGTCACTGCCCTTTCCCAAATTACCACCCACAGGTATGGATTGCCAACAATGTGGAGCACTTGTCATTGCCCTTTCCCAAAATACCACCCACAGGTATGGATTGCCAACAATGTGGAGCACTTGTCACTGCCCTTTCCCAAATTACCACCCACAGGTATGGATTGCAAAGAATGTGGAGCACTTGTCACTGCCCTTTCCCAAATTACCACCCACAGGTATGGATTGCCAACAATGTGGAGCACTTGTCACTGCCCTTTCCCAAAATACCACCCACAGGTATGGATTGCCAACAATGTGGAACACTTGTCACTGCCCTTTCGCAAATTACCACCTACAGGTATGGATTGCCAACAATGTGGAGCACTTGTCACTGCCCTTTCGCAAATTACCACCTACAGGTATGGATTGCCAACAATGTGGAACACTTGTCACTGCCCTTTCCCAAATTACCACCCACAGGTATGGATTGCAAAGAATGTGGAGCACTTGTCACTGCCCTTTCCCAAATTACCACCTACAGGTATGGATTGCCAACAATGTGGAGCACTTGTCACTGCCCTTTCCCAAATTACCACCCACAGGTATGGATTGCCAACAATGTGGAGCACTTGTCACTGCCCTTTCCCAAATTACCACCCACAGGTATGGATTGCCAACAATGTGGAGCACTTGTCACTGCCCTTTCCCAATTTACCACCCACAGGTATGGATTGCCAACAATGTGGAGCACTTGTCACTGCCCTTTCGCAAATTACCACCCACAGGTATGGATTGCCAACAATAAGGAGCACTTGTCACTGCCCTTTAGCAAATTACCACCTACAGGTATGGATTGCCAATAATGTGGAGCACTTGTCACTGCCCTTTCCCAAATTACCACCCACAGGTATGGATTGCAAAGAATGTGGAGCACTTGTCACTGCCCTTTCCCAAATTACCACCTACAGGTATGGATTGCCAACAATGTGGAGCACTTGTCACTGCCCTTTCCCAAATTACCACCCACAGGTATGGATTGCCAACAATGTGGAGCACTTGTCACTGCCCTTTCCCAAATTACCACCCACAGGTATGGATTGCCAACAATGTGGAGCACTTGTCACTGCCCTTTCCCAAATTACCACCCACAGGTATGGATTGCCAACAATGTGGAGCACTTGTCACTGCCCTTTCCCAATTTACCACCCACAGGTATGGATTGCCAACAATGTGGAGCACTTGTCACTGCCCTTTCGCAAATTACCACCCACAGGTATGGATTGCCAACAATGTGGAGCACTTGTCACTGCCCTTTCCCAAATTACCACCCACAGGTATGGATTGCCAACAATGTGGAGCAATAGTCACTGCCCTTTCCCAAATTACCACCCACAGGTATGGATTGCCAACAATGTGGAGCACTTGTCACTGCCCCTTCCCAAATTACCCACCACAGGTATGGATTCCCACCCTCAAAAAAAAAACTACCCACCAAAGACATGTATCACAACACACAGAGCAATTGTGTTGTTTCTGTCCCCAAATTAATATAAGTGCATTTCTGTGTGTTATTGATTACCTGTAAGTATACCGGGCCATACACAGTTGCTGCTTCAGGGCTGCTTGTTTGTTTTTTTAATTTTGGAGAACCACACAAAATTCATCTACAACCATGCCTGCTTTCATTCCTTCAGCAAAAATAGCGAAAATAAAGCATCAATATCAGAGGACCTTGGTTCAAGTAAAATTCATAGACTGTATATATTTACTTTCAGTTCTTGTTGATGAAATTAGAAAGGCTGTCTGTAGTTGAAAGTATTACATTTGGTAAATATGAGAAAACCCATGTGTGCAATTTAAAGAAGTTCAGAGTGTATGGTGGACTGAGTGAAGACAATATGATGGAATTACTACAGAGGTATGATTTGTCTATATCAACTTGGGACAAAAATAGTCAAACATTTTGATTAAAAACTGAAAATTTACTCTGTTGTCTGTTGGTTCCAAAATTAGTTTTGATTTCCTGAAATGTTGAAGAATTTAAGAAAAAAAGTGCAGACAAATTTGGGCAAGAAAGTCTAGTGGTGAAAAAGTTGATCATTAATTGTAGTATAATATTATAGTACCGTATTTATCCGGGTATAAGCCCAGGGTCTTGAACATGGAAAATTGCCAAAAAGAAGGGGTGGGCGTTTGCCAGGAGATCCCCGGCAAAAAAAAACTAAAATTCGCGAAAATTGACAACACGCAGCTCGAACTGCGGCAGGGAATAGAACGGCAAAATGAAAACATGCAACGGAAATAAATGAACAATATGTAACACTAGAAGTAAAACAAAAATAATGTATTGCTTATGATGTGACAAATAAACCAGAAATAATAAAAATCGACAGTGAGGAATCATTTGAATTAGGATTTTTCTGCCGACAAACACGCCCAATACGCGTGAACTAAAAATGAATTAAAATGTCAGGGGTTAAACTGCATAAAATGATTTCCGGTTTCGACAAATTACGAATCAACCGTCATACAAGATCAATAATAATTTACAAATTTACACAGTAAAAATTATAAAAATTCATAGCTGTTTGAAAAAAACTTCTCAGATCTTTATTTTACGTTCATTGCCATCTTCGTCAAACTCAAAACCCTCAAATATCCAAATCGGTGTCACTGTAGCCATCGAACAAAATCCCTACAACTTGTTCCTGAAGTTCGTCGACATCGTCCCACACAATTTGGACTTAGCACTTTTAATCCACGGATTTCGCAGTCTGTCAGCTTGGCACTTTTCATTCATGTCTAATCATAATAAAGAGACAAGAAAAATGGGGTCGCTCTGCAGCGATGGCGCACGATGCTTTTGTTTACAGTCTAGCAATCATCTTTGACCTTTATGCATCTGCTTTACTGATTGGCTAAGAATGACATCACTACTAGTATTTCATCATAAAGGTCAAACCGTGACATTGCTTTCAAATCAGACTTGACGCTTATTAATCACAGTGAAAGTTATCATTCAGCAAGTTCCGGCGGTTGGAATGTCTCACTATATGGATATCGCGGTGGAATGTTTTTTTTATCCAACGACAAGAATAGTTTTCATGACAGAAATGCAATACGGATGATAAAAGATGGTAAAAAAGCTGGCAGTCTTCGGCGTGACATTGCAAAATTGCTGGCCCCAGTTATGGATTCGCAAGCTGCTACAAAATATTTATAAAGCCAAAATAACGCGATTTCAACCATTCTCCCATGTACGGGTTGCTACAATATTACAACATTGTTTTCATTGTCGACGACGCTAAAGCCAAACGAGTGCGACACTTGCTTAGCGGTTCTCCTTATACGATTTGTTTGAATCATTTCTAAGGAAGCACAATCCATGGACGTACAACCAAACGGCCGGCCCTTTTTAGGGCCACGACATATTTCAAAAAGAGAACTACTGTTTCTGCTTTTATATTTATTTTTATAGACTTGCTGACTGTTATGATTCTGAAAAAAATCAGCGGTGAACGCGCTGCCCTGAAGGCAGAAGGCTGTCACAGCTATTTTGCGTTCACCCCTTGTTTTACGCAATTAACAATTTTTATAAGTAACACGACTGACTTCAAGAAAGTCAACTATTAATACAACCACAGTCAACGAATAGAAAATAGTTTTTTTTGTTTTGTGTAGAAAAAGACTCCCTGGGCGTGTGCCCGAATATGACCTCAACTTCTTTATTGTGTCAAAAGTTGGGGGTGGGCGTTTATCCAGGCATGGGCTCTTACCCGGATAAGTACGGTACTTCTATTTCTGGTTGTATTTTAGTGGCTTGAAGAATGATCATGTTAAAGAAACCTTTCAACTAAAACACAGACTTGAAGACCATGTGTTTCCTTGCAGATACATCAAAATTGGTGAGTTTTTTTTTTTTACTCCTTTAAAAATTATTTTTCTTCTGTCTGGTGTTTTAAATATTAAAAATAACTTGGTGATACACTCTTTAAGTTACATTTGTTTTGGATTGTGATTCCAGTAAACCATATAATTTTATTGCAGTGAACATTTATTTTTGATCTTTAAAGTGCCTGTGAAATGGCTGCTATTTTCACGCCTAAAATTATCCATTGATACATAAATATTATTAATTTTTATGTTTCTAAGCATGAATTATTTTTTTAAGTGAAAAAATGTGTTTTAAACTCAGTCTACGGCAACTTTATTTTTGTGTATTTTAAAACGAGGCTCCTCATTAGCTTCTCATTTGCATACAGAAACTCCCCTCGTGACGTCAGAACGGGAAGTCGCATGACAGCTTGCATTGCCGATACGTGTAAATAAGGCAAATTTCTTGTGCAGTTTTCTCGTCTTTGACTAAATTGTCACTTATGTACTTGTTCGTCGAGGAAGAATGGACCATAATGAACACATAGTATCAATTTTTGTTGCATGGGGTTGAGTTAGATGCGAAATATGTCTGTTCTGGTGTAGCTGGTCACCGTGATCGTCACCGACACCGGCACACGTTTGTCACTGTCACTGGACAAAATATAATTTGACGTCAGAATTATCTTGTTATTTAGCAGGTTACTAGGCACATAACTACACTGTTTTATTTCATCGATCGTCTGGGTAAAACTTTCAAAATTAAAATAAAAGAGAACATATTTTGACATTCTAAACATTAGACTATAGTGATCACTATAAAATAATTAAAAAAACGACAAATCAAAGTTACTAAATAAATGACAGCCACGTGGAAATAAATTGACATTTTGTAGAAATAGGTGAACGCGTCGGGTCACGACGAGGGCAAGTGCGTTAAAAGCGGCGTTTCATTGGATAACAAAAATAATCGAGATCGACACACATAAGATAAATTCAGAGTGGATTCGAATTAGAGCGTGATTCATGGCGTGATTGTCATAATTATAACATCATATTAAAATTTTATTTGGTGGAAACATATTGACCAAGCCAGGATTCTTATTTCATAAATTATTAGCTGCAAGCATGGAGGTAAAAAAAGACAATTCAGAAACTTTTAGCCTTCGAAAATGAAAACAATTAGCAGTGTGTAAGGGCTGTGTAATTTCCTGTTTGTCCAATGCTTCGTTTTCGTGTCACTGTCAAAATTATTGCTACCTTTTACTTAACAGGAACTAAATGGTCTCTATGAAACGATGATCAGGATCGCAAAAAAAGTCAACTCATTTTAAACACTTGCCGGACGTCTCTCTCTCTTCTGAAATCCGCCTCGGTGATCATGGGCTAGTCTGGAATCTATTTCTTTCAAAAGTATTGCGCAAGGTTCTCTTTAAATCTAGTTGTTTTTAACATGGACGAGTACAGTTTTTCCAAAAAAAAAAAGAAATCACTGATGTCGCACCTTCGGATCGATTAGAAACGTGTGAATACTTAGACTATGACTATACGTTTCACTGCAACTGCCCACAACACATCTTAAAACTCTCTCTCAAAAAACAAAAAAAAAACAAAAAAACGCCGACCGAAAAATGTATATCGTTTAAAAGTATACGGAATGACCAGTGTTATTACGGCTCAGGGGTATGACTTCCTCTCACATTTTGTCATTTGGTGGCGCACTTTCGGCAAGAGTCGGAAATCCAGAAACAGTCGACCGTTTCAGGATAGGTGGGCGTGGCTACAACACGAGAAATATCCCAAATTTATTTGGATACGAGTAATCATTTTCAGCAAAAAAAATCAATAACTGCCCATTTCAGAGGGACACAGATTAAAAATGAGAAAAGTGAGGGTGGGCATTGCACCGGCACTTTAAGACATGTCGTCACAGCGACTTATACCAGAGCGCTATGGAATCACAGTGACCTTTACTAGAGTCCTATGAGGTCACAGTAACTTTCACTGGAGTCCTATTTTGACTTACAAATGTTTTCAAATTATTCATATTAAAAAATAAAATAGTTTGTAGTCATCCATCTTGTTGACTATTGTTTTGCATCATATGTTGTTTTTTACAGTGCCTATAATGTCATGGGGTCCTAGTTTTAACTTTAGTATTTGGTATGTTGAACTAAGTGGTGTGGAAGATCCTGATGTAGTCCAGCCTTTTCTCAAGTGGTATAATCAGGTAATATACAGTGATTCAGATGCTCATGGAATTTTGCTAATATTTTTTCAACATGTTTTAATTTTATTCAATTGTTTCATCAAGTCCCTAGGTGCCTTCTGTTAAATTTAATGTTTAACAACTAAAATATTCAAATAATTTTAAATGTCATTTTTGACAAAATGTTCTAAATTAATTTTGAGACAACCTATTACCAGAGAATGAACGTCAATATTCTAAAGGCAGCCAATTTCAAAACCAAAACTTTTAAAAATGCCTTGTACTGATTGAAATTGTGGAAAAAAATGTTTGAGTATTTTGAGGAACATCCAGGCATTCACCTCCTTGGCCTTTATGAATGTTGAGCCCTGTATTACTTGTATTTTTGTTTTATCATGAAAAAAAAACCTTACCCAAAATAAACACACAAAGATAAGTTTACCTGGTCCAGAGGAGTGGTTACACTATTATTTTAGGGAGATTTCCTCATTTGTCAATGTACATTGTATACTACTACATCTTTGATGATTTTGACGTTTGACCAATGCAAACAATGAAAATTACTTGGAGAAATTCTCAGAAATTTATGGCATATACATTGTATATACAAACCTGTGTTAACGGCCACCTGAATACAGCGGCCACCTGCCTATAGTAGTCGCAACCGAACAGTCCCTGCAAAACTTAAAGTACCCCATATATAGTGGCCACCTGTCTAACTCTGCCAACTGCCAGGTTTCAGCGGCCGCAGTGATCAGTTGAACTGCATATAACGGACATAGTTCTCGGATGTCTTGCAGTGTACTGCCTTAAACCTCAGCCAACTAATCAGCTTCAAAGATCACAAAGGACAAAGTTAGCACATTTTCACACCTTTCATTCAACCGATGGCTTCGGCAATTATGTTTTATTCAGTTTTCCACGGCCAGCACACCATACCGATGAAGTCAACTTCAAATCTTGATGTTCAACAGTCAAATATGTAATGTTGCCCAGATGTTGACATTTCACTGTGCAACTTGTTGATGTCATTAAGCGAGTTATGCATAAAAATTAGTATTCCAGGGACACTGGTTTATCAACTACCCCGGTAGTTAAGAGGATACATTAACTATCTTATGTGTCAGCACTTGTATAGAGTTTATTTATATCTATCTGTATCTTTATGCTGTGTGGTAAACTTGGATATACTTGTTGGTGTTTCAGTATCGAGAAAGAGAAGCAATTAGGTTGTGTATGAAGCATTTCAGACAGCACAATTACAGTGAAGCGTTTGAAAGTTTACAGAAGAAGACAAAGATTTCATTAGAAGATCCCCTCCTCACAGAGCTACACAACGTACTGGTAAATAAAATACATGACTTATTAACATATACATGTACATGTACCGGTAGTACCGTATTTATCCGGCTAAGAGCCCATGCCCGGACAAACCCCCCCCCCCCCCACACACACACACACACACACACACTTTGGATAAAAATAAAGGAGTTGAGGTCATATCCTAGCATACGCCTGAGGAAGGGGGGGGGGGGTCTACACCTGTAATTAAATTAAAAAAAAATCTTTTTTTGTTTGTTGTATCAACAGTTGACTTCTTTGCAGTCTGTTGTGATTCTGATAAAAAAAAATGAAAAATAAAAGTCAATTGTGTAAAATGAGGGGTGAACGCAAAATAGCTGTGACATAAATAGAGCAACGCGTTCACCATTATTTACGCAGTTTACATTTATTTTTTAAAGATTTTTTATCAGAAACATAACATTTTAGTTCATTTTGAGTTCACGTGTATTTGGCATGTTTGTCGGCGGGGATTCATCACTCGATTTTTATTATTTCTGGTTTATTTGTCACATTATAAGCAATACATTATTTTTGTTTTACTTCTAATGTTGCATATTGTTCATTTATTTTTCTTGCGTGTTTTTATTTACCATTCTATTCCGTGTCACAATTTGATCTGCGTGTTGTTGATTTTCGCTAATTTTCGGGTTTTTTGCCGGGCATATCTGGACAAACGCCCACCCCTATTTTTTGATGATTTTCCATGTTCAGGACCCTGGGCTTTTACCCGGATAAATACGGTATTTACTGCTAAATGATATACAATTTGATGTCAAAAATGCCTTCACAAGGGCTTAATATTAATATTTTTTCTTAGGATCCAGAGTGGGTCACCTAGTTCCAAAGCAGGTAGTACATGTAATACAGTTGTTAAAACATAAAAAAAACTCACTTTGTGTAGATCACTGCATACTTTTTCATTTGGGTATATCGGTGTACAAACAATTTTCATTATTTGTACATTTCTATTAGCCACTTGCCCTGGAAATTATTAGTTTACAGTATTGTATATTTTTCATAATTCACAGAACATCAGATTATTAAATATTTCAAATCATAGTCCCAAGACCCAAGTGTACATTGTGCCTTTAGGAATGATCTCTGAGTAACTATATATTTTAACTTCCAATTTCTTCAACCTTGAATAAGCATAAAATCATTACTAATTTGTGTCAAACTTAAATATATAAGTTTATCATGAATTAACGGCTAGCCTCTCCCACTGCATTAACTAGATGTTTTTACCAATCCACAGAGAATACACTGACAGCCAACTCCAATAGACATGAAAAGGAATTTAATTAATGATGTTCTGTGCTTGTTGACATGTTTCATCCATTGAAAAATGTAATTAATATTTTCCCCTAATTTTGTATGTTTGTGATGAAATTTGTCTTGGACTATTCAAGTGTAATCTTACTTGCTGAAAGTTCAAAATCACATTAAAATCTATATAGAGACGTTTCAATGATTTTTCTTATTTCCGGTAGGTTGTGAATGGTGATTTTGATCGATGTGAAGCAATAATAGAAGATGCAGTGTCTGATGGTCTGTTTAATCACTACATCAATCAGCAAGATTACAAACCTAAGTGGACTGCTCTTGTACCACTTAATTCTCGTAGTGAAGATAGTAGACCTGGTATGAGAGGTGGTCATCAAATGTGTAGTGATGTTGATATAGGTGGGTACAAACCATTGTTCAATTTATATTTTTAGTGAAAATAAACAATCTGAGAAACATTTCTCATACAAAATGACAAATATTTCAGTGCTAAAACATGACTCTTACACATGACTGATCATGTTTAAACTGCACATACACACACACACACATACACACACACACAAATAATACACCTGGGGATACATACACATTCACATTTACTTCACATTCCAAATTGCAGGCATTTTAATAAAAAAAATACATTGAAATTAAGAATTTCACCTAACCTGGGACCAAGCCTCAATTGGACATATATCGATCAAACTCAAACATTCATTAAACATACTGAGATCTTGATGCATGTTATTTTTTATTTTCAGTTACAAATGGGTTAACTGGCAGTCATTTTGATTTAATAAATGTTGTTTAAAGCTTTACCTCTGACATGCCTTGATATATTGCAATCAAATTCATTACCTACATTATACATTATGCCACACTGATATGCAGTCGTTTTAAGTTCTGATAAAGATGTGCCTCTTTGTGTTAACATGGATAATATTTTGTTGATATATTCATAGAAACCATTTACATGTATGGAGGATGGGATGGAGTCCGTGATTTAGCTGATTTCTGGTCATATAATGTTAGAACTGAGAAATGGACTTGTATTTCAAGGAACACAGAAGAGGAGGTATCAGTAATCTTACAATCTACTTTCCATAACCAGTTCTTTGTAAAGTAAGATAGCCTGAGACACAAAAACTATAAATTTTTGTCCCAGAGCTTCCATGTTTGGAAGTTGGTTGACCTATAGCGAATGAGTAGATTATTATTTACGGTACATGTAATTGTTCTTAAGCATACAGTACAGTTCTCGCGGAAGCTTTGGCTTTTGTGGCATCATTGTAGCATACGCATGGCTTCATTGTCGCCTCAGCATTGCATCATTGTGGCATCAGCTTCACGTCAATGAAAATTGAAGCTGTGTTCGCCTCTCTTATTTTGTGGCATCATCGTGGCCTCAGCTTCGCAGTCTCATGGCATCAACATGGCATCAGCTTCAAAGTATTGTGACATGAGTATGACCTCATTATTTTCACATGGAAAGGCAGTAGGGAAAAAACACATGTACAGAAGTTCGATATGTAATCGATTTGAAATTCAAAGCGGTAAGGGGAATAAAATAATATGACCAAGAGTAAAATGACTTTTTAAAAAGATATCTTGTTTTAATTATTTAATGTTGCGAGTATTGGGTACCAAAAACTATGTGAAGTACATTGCAATCTGCAAGGTGACGAGTGTCATATTGACTGCAAGGAAAAACGTGATAAATTTAAATCACACGATGCAATCGTCGTTCGGATACAACACAATTTGCTATACTGCTATATATGCTATATATACTATATATATATATTTGAAACTGTTCTTGTTATAAAATTACCTTATTTTCGTTCATTTTATTTGCTGGTAAGAGAACAGATTCAGATTCCTCATTTTGGTGGTATTTTTCTGTGTTTCGTTTAGTTTTAGCCGAGTCCGATCCCATGCCCGGACTACTAATACATGCAAAACCCGCGAACGCCGCCTGGCGTTGTCGCCGGCCATCTTGATACAAAGTTCCAAAACAAGTGCGTACATTTCCAACTATGGTTGGTTGGTTGTGGTGGCGTCGGTCTGGTAAAATTTTACATCCAATTTTCAAAATTAAACCACGATCAGTGGCCTGAGCTCGATCTATACGTACTTTAAAAGTATTCTAAAAAAAAAATATTTTCAAATAAAAACGAGCCACAGGCCTGGTAAAAAATCGAATAGCAAAAAAGTGTTCATTTAGTTGTAGCCGTAAATATTTGGTGACCAGTCGATGAACAATTTGAAACTCATTATACACACGGAAATCCTTCGATACTGAATATCATCGACCCCAATCTGGTTTACCTTAACTTGCAAAACTGATTTGTATCTCAGCCCAGTTTTTCCTTTTTTCTTTTTTTGAACTGAGGTCAAATCCCAGCCGTTTGTCAAAATATACCGATGTTTTTCAGTGAATGATTGTGAAGCCTGTCACAGCACAGTGAATCGACGCCGGAGATTGGACAGTACGACGACTCTTCAGTTAGCGTCAAATATGCTTTGTTACAACATCATTGATTTGCTGAAAGTCACCTGATCGGAGCACGACCTGGGTCACAGAACCATATTTGTCCGTATTATCAACGGGACTTTGCGAGAGAACCACACCCACATTTTCAACCATTTTTTGCGCGGAAGTTGCCAACAAATGTCGAAAAACTCGTGAATTTTATGGATTTGAATAAAATAAAGCTATCGGTTGGTAAGACTGGTTAATAATAAATCCCCTAATGCTCTTCGAATTTTTTTAATTTTATTTCAAGGCGAGAAATAGATAATTGAAGTTCCATCGATTTCAAGGCGACTGTTTCACCGCGACAACTCTACGCTGTGTTGTAGTTTCACGAAGTAAAAAAATATATATAATAAATAGTACGTGTTTAATTATTTGGTTTTACAGCCCGCAAATTACGGGACATGATTCCCATGAATTACAATAAATAAATGCTGATTGTGTTGAATAATCGACGTCGGGACCGTTTGGAGAAACCAACGGGGATCGATATTCCAAACAAATTATTGGGACACGGTCGGTAGACATTTCAAACAAATGATATTATTAACGGGAGACGAGATTTTTCCAGATATTTACGAACATACTGTCACAACAAATATATGCAAAATTGACAAATACACAAAGAGATATTAGGTTTTATTTTAGCCTTAGAAATATTTTGTAGCAGTGCGTCACGTCAGAATATTGTTTAAAATAAAATAGTCAATCCCAGCCAAATCTAGGTCAAAGGGTCAGATTGCGTGCATATAATTATAGATAGTTAAAACAAAAAGTATTTGAACTTTTGACGGTTGTTTAACATCTATGTACGGTTACTAAACTAGTAACCGTGATCTATGAAAACCATAAAATTGTTAGTAGTCCGAATTTTTGCACAGTCGAAAATAAAGCGGAAATTCAACAAGCGGTCGCAAAAGCGAGCGATTGAAAAGCGGAAGCGGGCGAGAGGTTGGGCGAAATGAGTTCTGTACCTCTTTGTTTGATGAAGCGATGCTGATGCCACATTGTCGCCATAATGAGGCCACAATGAAGCGAAGCGATAACCGCCTAACTTTTTAATGTCGCGACATTGAAGCGATGCTGAAGCCATAACAATGCCATAATGATGCGATGCTGAAGCAAGGTGAAGCTGAAGTGAAGCCAAAGCTTCCGCGAGAACTGTACTGTAGCTTCAAGAACCAACTACTAAATATTGACTCTACTTAACCTTTCAAATTAGTAGCCCCTATTAGACTGTCCATGAAGGTAAAAAAAGGAGACTGAACTGGTTTTAATCCTACTTGAGTCTTTTGTTTTAAGCTGATTATTCTTTTGTGTTTACGCGCCTTTCATGTCGATGACTTCTGCCGGCTGCCGTCACACTGATTATTCAGCCGTCATCGTCTTCCTAAGGTGTAAGGATCATTTTAGTTCTGCACAGTTGACGTCAAAGGTCGGTGAACATGCGCGTAGCGGTAATTATGAAAGAGTGTCGTCAGTTCTACAGGTCTGCGTTTCGGTCATTGAAATCGGACAGGTTTTCAGCAAGTTATTACAATTTATGCGGTTCTCATAATGTCAAAAACATTGCTCACAAGAAATTGATTTTAAAATAAAATACTCGGTTGCGGACGATAAAATTACCACCATTATATAGTGTTTTTCATGTACTTTCCAACAAGCTTGAATTGAAGTGCGAGCTCCCGTGGCCAAATTCACAATCACGTTTTTCATTTTCGTTCATCTGTCCTACTTCCTGTGTGGGCCCTCATAGACAACACATGTTTTGTATAAACGACACGTTAGATTTGAGCTCCGGTAAATTTTATTTATTTTCGTCAAATCTTTGCCTGTGGACGCCGAAATTTAGTTCAATAGTAAGCTAACCTCTTCTACGTCATGGTAGGGTAGGTGCCAATAACAGCATATCACGGCCAAACCGGCAATCGCCGATTGAATTTGACATGCTTTGCGTTGCTTTCATTTGTGTTGTTAGGGGATAGTTAAATTGTGCCAGGTTGAAGGTTAATGATATTTTGTTCCCTGCTACAGTGTTTCCTTCACAAATACTTATGTAATACACAACACCAATTTAGCCGTTACTGAGTAATTTTGACCATGTTTTTTTCCCACTTGAGTCGTTTTAAAAACAATTTTTCGCCTCTCACCTCGCTTTGCAATAACGGTCGAACTCATCCCAGAACGTCCGATCATATCTAATTAAATATTCACGTCTAGTAATCCCCCGGTAAACCCATCAAGTGTTAGCTGTTGACCAAATAGTCGGCAGAAGTCATGGTAACAATCGCATGCAAAGGGAGTTCTCTCTCCTTTTTTTAGCTCCATTGTGTACGTTTAGCACTTGTGTACGTTCTGCGCATGTGCTAGTGTGCAATAATAGATCGTTCACACTCTTAGATGAATTACTGGCGATGTTCGCTGCTGTTGTTATTACATATATATATATATATATATATATATATATATATATATATATATATATATATATATATATATATATATATATATATATATACACATATACACATGTGTCCCTGTTAATAAACAAGTTATGGGCAATATTGTCACATTTGTTCAAATCAACCTGCTTTATGTTGTACCTTGATGCACTGGTCCTAAGATTTCATAAAGTTTGCAGAAATAAATGTGCCTGTTTATGATCAGTTTTTGAGTGAGAAATCTTAGTAATTTGCATAATTATTAGCCATTTTATACATTTTCCCGCTGATATCACAAGAACCTCTCAACAGATTTCAATGAAACTTGGCACATGAATGCTCCATGATAATCTGCAGGCCCTATTTGTTAAGAGTCAAAATACATGCTTGCTTATTATAATTACCTAATTTACATAAGTCAGCCAATTTGGCCTTAAAATGTATCTTTGAAGTTGAAGCCTTACAAATCTATTTTGTGCCTAATATACTGAGATGATTTGGTTTTCATCCAAGTGTAAGTTGATAGTAAATGTTTTACATTGTTATCACTACATGTATGTTGTGATTTGTCTTGTAACGTGTTGTGTTTTCCAACAGGGTGGACCAGGAGCTAGATCATGTCATAAAATGTGCTTAGATCACCATAGGAAACAAATATTCACACTAGGAAGGTATTTAGATTCTGGTGTTAGAAATAGCCAGTCATTAAAGGTATGTCATCAATTGTAATTTGATTATCACCACAGTGTGATGTAACACAACCCACATCACATACTGCACTGCCTGCATGGTTGCCCACAGCTTCCAGGTTTATCTACGGTCTGATGACTACAATTTGTGGTAACAGTGTTTTTGACTCCCATGTGCGAAGCACAAAATGGGAGTCTTTGCAGTTAGTGTGTCTGTGTGTACTTGGATTGCTATATGTTGCGAGGACGAAAATACAGATATATAGCTACTTCCGAGGACATACACACCTTCCGAGGACCTTTTTCATAGTCCTCGGAAAACATAATTTATATTAATAGTTAATTCGATTATTAATACGTTTTGCGTAGCTTAGGTTTAGTATCGGGGGAAGGTATGGTTCACGTTATATTAATATTAATATAATTATACCATACCTTACCCCGATACTAAACCTAAGCTTCGCAAACATTTCTATGTTCAGTCACGGGATATTCAACTCTTGTTTAATTAAACTTAATTAAAATGCAATTCTCCATTGTATTGCATTGTAATTGAGTTTAATTAAACTCCAATTAAAACGCAACCCTATATAGGAACGCGTTTTAATCGAGTTCATATCGCAACTATATTAAAATTTAATTCAACTATATTAAAAGTTAATCCAATGGAGTCCTCGGAACATATTGCAATACAAGTATGTGTCTGTGTCTGTGTGTGTGTGTGTGTGTGTATGTCTGTCTGTACATGTATGTGTGTCCGACTGTTCCACTGCTATCTCAAGAACCATACATTGGTTTTTGATGAAACTTAGTGCATAGATTAGGTTTTGGTAAAAATCCATGCTCGTTAATTACCTACCGGGTAATTTGCATGATAATTAGCTAATTTTTAGCTGTTCTATGACTGCTCCACTGATATCTAAAGAACCACTCATTGGATTTCGATGAAACTTGGTACATAGATGCACTGAACATATGCGCAGATTTGATTAGTTTTTGGTAAAAATCCGTGCATATTAATTACCTAATTTGCATGATAATTAGCTATTTTTTAGCTGTTCTATGACTGTTCCACTGATATCTAAAGAACCACTCATTGGATTTCGATGAAACTTGGTACATAGATGCACTGAACATATGCGCAGATTTGATTAGTTTTTGGTAAAAATCCGTGCATATTAATTACCTAATTTGCATGATAATTAGCTATTTTTTAGCTGTTCTATGACTGTTCCACTGATATCTAAAGAACCACTCATTGGATTTTGATGAAACTTGGTACATAGATGCTCTGAACATATGCGCAGATTTGATTAGTTTTTGGTAATAATCCGTGGATACTAATTACCTAATTTGCATAATGATTAGTCAATTTTCGGTTTTTCCACTGATATCTCAAGTACTAATCATCACATTTCAATGAAACTTGGTACATAGATGTCATATGACACTGCACAGACCTGATAGTTTTTATGGTAATATCAGTACATATAATTACCTAATTTGCATAATTAATTAATTTTCAGCTTTTGATACAAGTAGTGAGCATTACATTTCAATGAAACTTGGTACTTACATACTCAAGGACTATGCAGAGATTGATTGTTTCAGATAAATATTTGTGCATATTACTCACCTAATTTGCATAATTAGTTAATTTTCAGCTTTTCCACGGGTATCTCAAGTACTAATCATCGCATTTTAATGAAACTTGGTACATAGATCCTTTAGGACTATGCAGAGACCTGATTAGTTTCAGGGTAAATAATTGTGTATATTAATTACCTAATTTGCATAATTAATTTTCAGCTTTTCTACTGATATCTACAGTACTAATCATCACATTTCAATGAATCTAGAATTATGCAGAGACCCAATTAGTTTTTGGTAAATATTTGTGCATATTAATCACCTAATTTGCATAATTAACCAATTTCCAACTTTCACACTGATATCTCAGGTACTAATCATCACATATCAATGAATGTTTATACATGGATGCTGTAGGACAATAGACAGACCGTACATGAACTACGGTCCGACAATGACCTGTTAATAAAAGTAAAATGCAGTGAATTTTTCGAGCCATAATTTAGTTTCCCTATCAAAAATTGCTAGTTACCAGTTTTTTTAGAAAAAAAAACCATGCCGTTTATTCACCAAAATTAATTCAAACAGATTGTACTTCAACATAGATAATTCACATCCGCATTGCATTACAAGAAAGTCTTCCGGAATTTCTGAAAAATTACGTCGATACAACACACTTAATAACAGACTTGACCCATTAGGTCAAAGGACGTTGTTGCAGGTCAAATCATGCGAGTACATCCTGGCGGAAAGTGCTTTTCATCGAGAGTTTGTGTACGATCCCACACATTCGTCAGTGGAGAAGATATTGACTTTGACTGTGTTCCACTATGTATTAACCTTGTAAATTCGGATGGTACGTAATCAATATTGTAATAAAATGTGCATATTTTTTGTGATCATTTCTGTTTCTTCATTGTAAAAGTCAATGAAGACACAACTAAATTCGTAATTTTATTTTCCCTCAAAGACTTAATATCCCCCTCAATCTGTCGCATGGTGAATTAAAATTGTCATTTGCACTCTTTTCCGCGGCGGGGGGGGGGGGTGCTTGGGTAAGCGTCCACCCCTAGAGTTGTGGATCTGGATGCTAATGTAGGCAAGTGTGAGGTGTGTATGGGGATCTAAAAACTAACTCTGTGACGCGATTGTGCGACTCGCCGAATATCGATTATTGCACTCTGCGACAGGATCACAGTGTCACTCTTCGAAGAGCACGATTCCCATTGGTTGGTGGGTCGAAAAGCGTGAATCTCAATGGTCGATCGATGTAAGGGTACACAGCATGCCTTATAGAAATGTTTAGTTTTAAATGGTTATTTCACCGACTGCTCGCGAACTACGGTAAACAAGTACCGACGACATGCTGCACGGTACGGTAATCAACAAGTATTTAACATTGATTTATTAGTCCCCGTTCGGACGCAGTCCGAAAACGGGGACTTATGTTTTGCCCAGTGTGCGTCCGCCCGTCCGTGCGTCCGTGATCACCTGTATCTCGAACATGCATGGACCGATTAAGTTCAAACTTCACTCATACATCACACATTATGTCCCATACATATGCACATGCATTTTTTTCATGATCCGATTAACGATAGCCGAATAGCGGCCATTTTAAGGCCGAAAAAGCATTGAAATCGCACATTTTCACCATTCCGGACCCAGATCTCAGTTATGCATGGACGGATTTCATTCAAATTTGGTACATACATTAAACATAATAGGACCTTGATGCACGTCATTTTTTTTTCTGATCAAGTTCGAAATAGCCGACTGGCGGCCATTTTGTTTTAAAGAATTCAGTTCTGGATCCGTATCTGAGACATGCTTGGATTGATCAAGTTCAAACTTCACACACACAAGGTACATCATGTCACAAATATGTATGTGCATTTGTTTCATGATCTCATTAACGATAGCCAAATGGGGGCCGCTTTAAGGCCGAAAATGCATTGAAATCGCACATTTTCACCATTCCGGACCCGTATCTCAGTTATGCATGGATGGATTTTGTTCAAATTTGGTACATACATTAAACATAATAGGACCTTGATGCACATCTTTTTTTTTTCGGATCAAGTTCGAAATGGCCGACTGGCGGCCATTTTGTTAAAGAATTCAGTTCTGGATCCGTATCCAAGACATGTCTGGATTGATCAAGTTCAAACTTCACACACACATGGTACATCATGTCACAAATAGATATGTGCATTTGTTTCATGATCTGCTTAACAATAGCGGAATGATGGTCATTTTAAGGCCGAAAATGCATCAAAATCACGTATTTTCACAATTCCAGAACCGGATCTCAGTCATGCATGGATGGATTTTGTTCAGATTTAGCACAATGTGTTGTACATATGCAGGTGCATTTCGGTCATGATCTGCTTTGAATGTATATGTCACTCAAATATGAACGGAACGGGGACGTGTCATTGACAATGACTTGTTAACATATATAATGAAAGGATGAAAGGGGTTACAAAACACATGCACGTTGGTGTTGGCTGCCTTATTACGGTGTAACATCAGGGAGCTGGTAACATTAACGTCATCTTGAAGTTGTAAGGCTTCGTCCGCAACAATGCTCATTAGCATAGGCGGCAGCTTTAAAGCGAGTAGAGCGCGAAGTACGTTTCACACGATGTTACGTTATTTTTTTTTTTCATTAGCAAGTATAATTTGTTATTACTATATTCATCACTTTAAATTCCCAAATAAAGCGTGTAGCGGGTCAAACTGTTTCTAGGCAATCAATATCGTTTTATTAAGAATATTAAGAGAACAAAAACATAGCTATGTGAATGGATTGAAACTACTGCTGAAAATAGAAAACTAAAACAGCAGTGTCAACGAAAAATTAGATGGGCGCAAGCTCTCTGCATAAACGGAACAATGGCTTTTATTTATTTGGCCGATGTCGACGAGCAACAGATTTCCTGTACTCGCTTTCTCGTCTGATCACCGACCCTCAACGGTCTCATGTATCGGTGTCGTCATCGGTTAAGTAGTTGAAAGTCTTTCGTGTTGATGCGAATATTTCAGCCTAGTCGTCCCTTTCGAACCACTCGCGAGGTTGGTCATAATATGACCTAGATGACAAATTCTTAAAAAATAAATATAAATTGCGTTAACGAGGGGTGAACGCGAAAGTCCTGTAATTTTATATCGGAATCACAACAAGCTGTAGGCAAGTCTAAATTAGTAAATATTACCCTTAGTTGCAATTTTTCTTTGCCTCGTCTTGTCATTGGCGTCTTTGCTTTTGTTTTTTACATCGTCATTGCGTTAGTAAGATGGTGTTATTAAAATAGAATATAGGCTTAGAAAATAAAACGATTTCTCAGACGAAGTCTTGACTGATAATAATGCTGACAATGGACGTTAGATTAATATGCATTGTTTGCGACAGGAAGCTTGTCACTCGTTCTATCAGAATCGTCAACAACAGAGTATTACCGGTAGTATACATATACATGTACATGTTAGAAACATGCAAATATTAACGAAACAGTAGTAGTGTTAGCGCTTGAGCGCTGATCTTTCCGAAATTTTGAAAAGCTGGGATGATGAATCAAGGTACAAATTTTCAATTATTGAAAAATCAAGATAAAAAAAAAATTCCGTTCTCGCTACATTAAGATCAATATGGACCACCGAAATTTGGCGTTCATTTAAAAAAAAATAAACCATAATTTTCAGTAATACTGACTTCGAAAATTATGATACAAAAATAATTCCATTCATACCACAAACCAACGCCGTTTTTGTTTACTTTTCACAACTGTTACAAAGTATTTCATTTCTGGTTAAAATACCAGCTAATCGATCGTAGACCACAAGTTTGGAGTCTGTTTATGATCTAAACGAAGGCAGACGATTGCAAACAACTGATGTGATGGCAAAACATTGCACATCGTGAATGATTTTTTTTTCACTGCATTCAAATTATTTTCCCTGATGCACTCAACAAAGTCAAAGCTGACTTACAACATTCGTTGCAGAACGCGTGAAAAGTACTTCGCGTTCCACTTGCTTTGAAGCTACCGCCTATGCTAATGAGCATAGTCGTCAGGACGAAGCCTTACAACTCCAAGATGGCGATAACGTTACACCGTAAATAGGCAGTCAAAACCAACGTGCACGTTACACTATTCAATTTTTCTAGCCAGCGGTGTGATGTGTCTAATCACTGTAAACCATGTGTCATTTGTTTGGTCCCACAATTTGTCTTCCATGTGCTTGCCGATCATCGAACAGTGTGGCATGTCGCCGGTACATAGTGTTTACACACTTTTTTTTACCGTACCATTTTTACCATTTAAAACTTAATTTTTTATAAGTCATGCAGTGAACATCGATCATTGGGATTCGTGCTGTTTGACCCACCAATCAATAGGAATCGTGCTCTTCGCAGAGTGACACTGCGATCCTGTCGCAGAGTGCAATAATCGACATTCGGCGAGTCGCACAATCGCGTCGCAGAGTTAGTTTTTAGACCCCAATACATACATGCAAGTGTGGTATAATTAATTTTTTGTTTATTCAATACATACATGCAAGTGTGGTATAATTAATTGTTTGTTTATTCAATACATACATGCAAGTGTGGTATAATTAATTGTTTGTTTATTCAATACATACATCTGCAGTACTTTTTGATGCAACAGAAAGATACAGCAATACTATTTTTTTTTCAGAGCGACTTTTATGTCTATGATATTTCAAGCAATAAATGGACTTTAATTTGTGAAGATACAGGATCAGAAGGTGGTCCTAAACTAATATTTGATCACCAGATGTCTATAGATGAAGACAGGTCCACAATATATGTATTTGGTGGCCGTGTACTTACAAGGTATTGTCTCATATCAGCTCATTCTCTTATATTCTGTTTTTAAGGGTACCATAATAGTACCACTTCAAACATCCAATTCCAAACCATATCTTTCTCTGCCTCTAGTAATGCAATATTTACTCAGGCATTTAATGATTATGCAACTATTCAGTGCTGCAGTCATATTGCCCCTTGCATTGTGTACATTCTGCCATAGATCGTGTGCTATTCCTGCTCTAGATCAAGTACCATTTTACCACTAGATGTATTACAATTTCAAGTTAGTTCTGCTTGCACTGACTCGTAGTCAGTGTCATTTTTAACATCCATACATACTTAAGTATTAGAAGCAATCACCAATGAAAGTGCACATAAACTAACCATACCTCAGTCTGCACTAAGACACAGCCTTCTTTCTGTACCATTGCATCCTGGGAAATTTGAACCATTATGGCTTGCAGCTCAGGAATTTGAGATTGTAAACAAAGGTCACTGTCAGTGCACTGTTTTGTTATGAAAATTATGAAAATGATTTATGTTACTATTTTTTTACTTCAATCTGTATTTGATAAACAATTAAAGATTAACTTAAAATCATGAAAAATGGCAAATTTAATGATTTTGCTAACTCCAATACAAACCTGAAAGATTTAATCATACTACACAAATCCTGATTTGTATTCATACCAAGACTGTAAATACACATGGACGTCGATTCTCAATGCACTGAAAGCAAAATGAGATAAACAATCTGGATACACTATAATATAAGGGGTTGTCCGGTCCAAGTTAGGTACAATTTTGTTTACTATGTACTAGATATTTATAAAAGTGGGTAAAAAATTATATATGTGTTCTAAATTCTTAATCCCGCCCATCAAAAAACATGTAAAAAACACAAAATGTTCGTCATTTTGTATAGTGGGAATTTTGCCCCTGTATCACGTGCTATCTCCCCTCTTTAAGTATTGTTTTAATTTGAAAACTGTTTTGAATCCCCCAACATTGCAATACACTTATTGAGTCCCGTTTTAGTCTGTGTATAGTGAGTAGTTTTCTGTTGCCACAATGTTTTGGGCACAGTCATTATGGCATTACGTAGCTCGCAACTTTACATACCGTACCCCAGGCCGGCCTTTATTTATCTTAAACCACTCTTTTATTTCTCCTTGCAAGTGTCAAACTTTTATTTCGACTGATTTCAATGTCAGTTACCGGTATGCACAAAACATGCATTTCATTTAGTGTGGAAGGGATGGCGGGAAAACCGAGCATTAATTACATGAGATACCATCGTTTTCCCGCACACTATTGGTCACAGCTTATGCTAAAGAGACAGCTGGTTGACGGACTGCTGTCATGGTGAAAGGTCGCTTGGTTTCACGATTAGTCACATTGCATACATGTGCTTGGAGATTTGTGAATTTCATCCTTGTATTTTGGATTTTACTATCTGGTAAGTATTCCTGTACTAATTGTACTAATCTCTAAAGCATATAGGTATTGTAATGTAGCTCAGACTGCAGTTTTGGACTAAGCCAGGGTGATGGTTTCATTGCAAGTTGAGCCTAGTATTGTGTGTAATATTTCCCACAAAAATATTCTGTTTTTCCAGTTGTTCCTCAACTATATTATTGTGACATGTTGGTACGATATCTTGTTTTTAAAATTTTCTGTCACGGGTGTAGGGAGCAGCCCATATTTAACCCTGATTATTGTTAAAGTTCCAAACACTAAATTATTATGAATCATTTATTTCTTGACATGAAAATTTTATTAACTTTATATCTGTTTTATCAAAACCTTAATTGCCAAAAAACTACCACGGATAGGAATGAAGTGAGCCCCCCCCCCCCAAAAAAAAAACTCTGGTCTCAGAGCAAGTGTATACTGATTTTTTGGGGGGGTATTAATAATTAAAACATATATTTTTAGTATTGTGATAGTGGGACCCTCAACCCATATTATTCACTGAACAGTGACTACCCTTTTGCTAATACTGGAATTTGTTTTCAAGCATGATATGTAGATGTGTTTTAAAGATATAGGGGTGAATGTAATTTAGTTTAAAAGTGCCTTCATTGAAAATATAAATCCAGAGTATTTATTAATTACTTACCAATTATTGAGTCTAACAAGTTTTAGTTTTATTTTCAGGAATTGGTGCTGCAGTGTACAAGAATCTGAACAAATCTAGCAATTTTTTGCTGTTTTAGTGGTTGTCTATTAAATATTAATTGACTTTGCCTCTTCCTTGTCTGTATTTGTAAAATGGATAAAATACCCCCAAAAATCAACTGATTATTAAAAACACAGCTAACAAAAAAAGAATCTGCTGTGTATGTGAAAACACACATGAAAGATTTGCAACAGAAGAGTGGTGTAAGGGTTCATAGCAACAGATGTCAACTTTATCTCAATAAAACCAATATACAACTTCTCTGCAACATATGCTGGAAAAAAATCCTTTTGTTTGATGCTATGACAAATTGTGTTGTGTGGCAAAAAATCTTATGGTAATTGGTATTTTGCAGGAAAAAACCATCACAGTATTGAAAATTTGAGATTGTTTGCAGTGTTTGCAAGCAGGCTGTACTGACAGGCTCTGATCTTCAAAGCTCTAATAAAAGCACTTCAGAAAATACTTGAAAAAAAAATATGTATTTCAGAGTGAAATAATGGATATGTATGAAAATGATCTGAAAATACTTGCCAACATTAATAATTTTCAGAAAAAACAAAACTGTCCTACACAAGTATTGTGAACGAGTGATACAAAAACACAATTTGAGCACCCTGTGGAGGAATCCTAAACATGGGAAAATGATTTGATAGTAAATCATTGACTTCAGTGGTAGCCAACAATATATACACACTATCAGAAAAAAATATCTAACACAAAGTCTATGTTAGAACAGTTAAAAACAGTGGCTATTAGAAAACTACAAAAATGAATTAAAGAATAAGTTAAAAGGGTTCCACCAATGGAACAGTTTGACTATCAGACTATATTTTCTAGTTTTGATAAGCCATGTGACAATACATTTTTACTAGACTCCTATCTTGAACCAGAGTTGGTTCAATAAGTTCCTTGAATATTTGTGTGGCATAAAGCAAAACTTGACACATGATTTTAAGAGTAGTCAATCTAGCAGCAGGGATCCTCACTTTCTCCAACATTCCATCAAACTTAAAATTTAAGTATAATTTGCAGCATTTTTAGGAAGCGTGTCTCGGTAAACATTTAAAACAAAGGGAATTAGCATACTGTTGATGTTGCAATGACAGTCATTTGCATGAAATTAGATATTCGTTCAAAGACGATTCCATCGATTGGGGTTTTCTGTAATTTTAAATTTTTTTCGTAGCAAATTTTCCTAATTTATACAGCATTGTCAGGATTTAGTAGGAAATTCTAACACTGAAATAAAAAATTTATATTCAGATCAAAATTGCGATATGAGACCATACAACTTCCTGTGTCACTTAAACTGCTACTGGCAGCGGTCAGGGAAAAAAAGATGTCTGGTTATTCTAACTACCGGTAACTACTATTTCGCAAATTTGCGTAGCCTTGCTTCTACTCCCATATTGTCCTTAATAGTGAAGGTTAATGCAGATATATTGTAAATTACACAGAGGTAACACGACAATACATTCCCCTTTACATTTCCTGGTATTACACAACAGCCTTTGTGCTGAGGCAGTTATGGTTCACAACCATCACCAGTTCTCTTGTAATATCTTTGGTATCCCATGGAAATACTAGACTGGGTTTCAAAACCAACTCATAGAGAGAGTTTTTGCACAGTCTGATACACATTTGCAAATCTAAAACAGAAAACAAGATGTCAGAAGAAAATCAATATAAGCACTCCTATGAATTGGGTGCCAATTGACAAAGAGTTCATTCGATAAATGAAAATTCACGGGAATTTGTTTTAGCTATTAGAAAAGATTGACAGAGCTTTTATAGTAATTTTAAATGCACTTTAAAAACAAAGATTGCAGTGTTTGAAGATGTAGATTCTAAGGAGGCAAAGTACTGTTGACTTTTCTCTCCGCTGGACACCAACTAACTACTGTAGAATACTTAATTTTCGCTTGGAATTTATTTTTGCTATTTTCGCTGAAGGGATTATTCCGTGAAAATAAAATCCAGAATATACATTTTTTCCTATATTTCACATTAAACTCGTCCAAAATCAGTGAGAATAAATTAATTACAGCGAAAATAAAAATGTTTCCACAGTATTTAAGTTGATTTACATTACAAAGCAGAGCTTGCAACATGATAGCTATTCATAGAAGGTGTTTTTGTTTACTTTTCAAATAATACAGTAGTCACACAATGAATATAATATTAAGTTCATATTTGTCCCAGTGAATCATTAATTTTTGACAGACACCTGTACAAAATACTTGGGCAAAAGCCAGCTAAGATTTTCTGGTTCTGGTTTTTTGCATGGTTTATGAATCTATTCACGTCTAAATGCAGCACCTTTTTTCTGAGATGAGGCATTTGTTTTTATACTAAAAAATCTGAATTACTTTGAATAAAGCTGGAAATTATGTCCTTTAAAATAATTAAACGAATTAGACACCAATGTTTTTGTAAGATATTTATATCTATCAACGACATTTGGTAAACTGCTTTTCCACTGTTGTTTCAACCCTAATACTTGTTTGCATTCAAAATTAATTATGACAATGCATATTCATATTGAAACAAACTATGATAGAAAGAATAATATTATATAACAAAGGGCAAGGTCACCAGAGTTCAACTATGTTTTCGAACTGTTACGACATAAGCAGCCAAAATGGCTAACGTCACTAACCTCAATAAAAAAAGTGTTATTGTCTAAAGTTACGATTGAAACTAGTTATGATATACGTAACACAACATTAAAGTACCCAAACACTAACGTAGTAACGAATACTAACATTTTAGAACATTCCCAGACAGAGTTTTTTGTACAAAATTCCATGGTAAATTTTGATTCACAGACGGCAAATCTGTCAACAAAACAAACTATCAGTATTTTCATCTTTTTCAAGAACAACGAATAATTGAGTATCACACAACATTGGCACAGAAGTCGTTGATGCTGATCTACGTTGATCTTTCGGCTTAATGAGCTCTATTTCTTTAATTTAGTGGGAACACATGGAAAACGAACGGCAATAGCAATATAAGCGATGACGTCATAGTGATTGGACACGCATCAAAGTGAAGTCGACGAATAATTAGCATATCTAACAATAGTTTCCTAACCGTTCTTCTCGGTTGAACTTGCTAACTTCCCAAGTGAGCCACCAAACTGTTGAAATGTTGAATTGCTATGATGTTTTGTATAAAGAGTCTGATGATTCTGTAGTTTTTCAGACTGGCAAGCCACACCAATTGGATGTTTCAGTGGCTGATGAATCAAGCCAGACTGTTAGTGTACCCAATTAGTGGTTTCTTGTGCTCGGGAGTCCCTTCAGTCTCTTGTCTCTCAAGGTGGTGGGAAGCAGGAGGTGTGCTGTTTTTTCAGAGAATAAATTCACCCTACAAATAAATACAGAAGAATTCAATGAATACAATAAGTACTTAACAGGATTATTTAACTGTATTCAGGCTAGAAACATTAATGAAAATGTCAATACATCATTCACTGAAGATGTGCACAAACTGGGCATGCAAACCATGTTTAAAATGTTCTTGCATAAATCCACACAACAATGGAGGAAAATGTAACAGATGTTCAGATATTGGTAATTTGACTGATCAAAATGATATTAAATTGCAAACGTATGTTGAATGTTAGTTATTTATTTATTTATTTAGTTACCTTTTCACTGTTTTTGACTCCCATGTGCGAAGCACATAATGGGAGTCTTTGCAGTTAGTGTGTATGTTTGTGTGTATGTGTGTGTGTATGTGTGTCCGACTGTTCCACTGCTATTTCAAGAACCATACATTGGTTTTTGATGAAACTTGGTGCATAGTTGCTCTGGGCCAATGCGCAGATTTGATTAGGTTTTGGTAAAAATCCATGCTCGTTAATTACCTAATTTGCATGATAATTAGCTAATTTTTAGCTGTTCTATGACTGTTCCACTGATATCTAAAGAACCACTCATTGGATTTTGATGAAACTTGGTACATAGATGCTCTGAACATATGCGCAGATTTGATTAGTTTTTGGTAAAAATCTGTACATATTAATTACCTAATTTGCATGATAATTAGCTGATTTGTAGCTGTTCCATGATTGTTCCACTGATATCTAAACAACCACTCATTGGATTTTGATGAAACTTGGTACATAGATGCTCTGAACATATGCGCAGATTTGATTAGTTTTTGGTAAAAATTCCCTGCATATTAATTACCTAATTTGCATGATAATTAGCTGATTTTTAGCTGTTCCATGATTGTTCCACTGATATCTAAACAACCACTCATTGGATTTTGATGAAACTTTGTACATACATGCTCTGAACTAATGCTTGGTTTTGATTAGTTTTTGGTAATAATCCGTGGATACTAATTACCTAATTTGCATAATGATTAGTCAATTTTCGGTTTCTCCACTGATATCTCAAGTACTAATCATCACATTTCAATGAAACTTGGTACCTAGATGTCGTATGACACTGCACAGACCTGATAGTTTTTATGGTAATATCAGTACATATTAATTACCTAATTTGCATAATTAATTAATTTTCAGCATTTGATATAAGTAGTGAGCATTACATTTCAATGAAACTTGGTACTTACATACTCAAGGACTATGCAGAGATTGATTGTTTCCAATAAATATTTGTGCATATTAATCACCTAATTTGCATAATTAGTTAATTTTCAACTTTTCCACGGTACATTTCCACTTGGTACATAGATCCTTTAGGACTATGCAGAGACCTGATTAGTTTTAGGGTAAATAATTGTGCATAATTAATTTTTTCAGCTTTTCTACTGATATCTAAAGTACTAATCATCACATTTCAATGAATCTAGAATTATGCAGACCCAATTAGTTTTAGGTAAATATTTGTGCATATTAATCACCTAACTTGCATAATTAACCAACTTTCACACTATCTCAGGTCCTAAACATCACATATCAATGAATGTACATGGATGCTGTAGGACAATAGACAGACCTGGATAATTGTGGGTTAAAATCTGTACATATTAATTACTGTGGAATACTTTATTTTCGCTGGAATTAATTTTCGTTGAAAAGGCTTTTTGGGCGTTTTGTATGGAATTTATTTTCACTGATTTTTGATGAGTTTAATGTGAAATATAGGAAAAAAAGTATATTCGCTGGATTTTATTTTCACGGAATCATCCCTTCAGCGAAAATAGCGAAAATAAATTCCAAGCGAAAATAAAGTATTCTACAGTACCTAATTTGCATAATTAACCAATTTTAAGCTTTCACACTGATATCTAAAGTATTAATTATTCCATTTCAATGAAACTTAGTACAAAGATGCTCTAGGACAATGTACAAACCTAATTAGTTTGGGGTAAAACTCTGTTCATATTAATTCCCTAATAAGCATAATAATTCATAATTTGTTGGTTCTAATCACATTTCCATTAAACTTGGAAACATAGATTTTCTGTTACATTGCGCAGACCTCATTAGTTTTACACTCAAATCTGTTCATATTAATTTTCTGATTTGCATAATTAGTTTTCAGCTAAGTAATTTCGAATTATATTTAATGTGTCTCCAATACTCTCAGCACATGGGAGTTCTTTCTAAGCTTTCTTTGATTTTTTAATCATTATTCAGTTTAATAAAGCTAAATATTTCGACACCCCTTTTTGTTAAGAGAAAGTGCCAAGTGATGACATCATCAGTAAATTAGCCAATAGTCGTGCTGGTAGCAGACACACCTCCAAAGTAGGGGTTTTAGTGCAGACTGCCTATGCACATGCAATTACTGTATATGGAATGTGTGTAGAAACTGCATTTGGTACATTATAGAATGTGTTGGCTCTCATGTATCTGTATTCTCTAATATTCATCATTTTTATTAGTTCAAGCTCTGAAGATAGAAATCAAGAAGCAGTGTTTAGTGGACTCTATAGTTATCATATCCCAACCAATACATGGAAAAAAATTCGAGATGATGCACCCAATGGAAATAATTCACAAGATATTAAATCAAGAATTGGACATTCAATGCTCTTTCATTCTGTAAGTTCACAAGTATATTTTCTACTGGTCATTCAGTGATATTCTGTGAGTTCACAAGTATATTTTCTACTGGTCATTCAGTGATATTCTGTGAGTTCACAAGTATATTTTCTACTGGTCATTCGATGCTCTTTCATTCTGTAAGTTCACAAGTATATTTTCTACTGGTCATTTAATGCTATCTCATTCTTAGAGTACATGTACTGGTAATTTACTTTTCATTTTGGGATTTACAAACACAAACTAGTATGCTAAACAGTTTTATCATTGCAGTAGTTTTTTTTTTTATTTGCAGGGAAACCAGAAACTGTACATATTTGCTGGCCAGCGATCCAAGGAATATTTAAATGATTTTTTTACTTACAATGTCGACACTGATGAAGTGGAAATTATATCGGATGGGCAGAAAAAAGATGGATCACAGGGTATGTTGTTCTATATGCTGTAATTGTGGGTATTAACAGTATTGATTTGCATTATGATCTCTAAATTTGGTCTTTATTGATTAATAGAAGTGTTCAGACATTATTACTGGTACTGCTGTAGTGCAATCCATGCATAATCTCAGACATAATGATAATATTGTTTTTGTTGCTTGTTCTACTTCTCATTAACACATTGCTTGCTGACATCTTTATTTTCATTGATTTTGGTATGTCTGTGTGTCTGATTTCAACAGGCAATGTGTTACTATATTAAATCAGCTGTATTTTATTGTTGTAGTGCCTGCTGCTGGTTTCACACAGAGGGCAACCATAGATGCTGAACTCAATGAAATACATGTTCTTTCTGTGAGTATTGTTATTAATAATAGTCAAACAAATGACTGTTTTTAAAATTAATGTACGTGGAAGAAAATACCATCCTCCCTCAGTATCTTCATGAACAAACTAAACTTTATATATTTGACAGGGGTTAAGTAAAGACAAAGAAAAACGAGAAGAAAATGTAAGGAATTCATTTTGGGTATATGATATTCCACGGAATAAATGGTAATGTAACTTTCTGTATTCTTGTCATAAAAAGTTTATGTATATGTATTGCAGGGATTGCTTTTAGTGGGGTTTCTTGGCATTATACAATGATGAGAGTAATCTTATAAAAACAGGAACTGTATTTCTTGATTTGATTTGTCTGACAACATTGTAGCTACACATCTATTATTTGAATGTGTCATCATTTATTTTGCTCACATGTTTTGGTCAATCTTAAATTAATTTTATATGAAGATTGCACATAGTAGTTAGAGGTTATCTGCTGTTTTCAGTGCACGATTTCATTTAAAATGGCGAACTGGTGGCCATTTTGTTTTGTTTTATGTAATTTGATTGTGTTACTGACACACATCATTTGGTTTTGCAGTTGATAATTTTACATATCACGACATAACTAAATGTACATGTTCTGTTTTTGAGGCTAATGACCTTCTACATACATACATGTTTTCATTTTGTAGGTCATGTGTGTATAAAAATGAAAATAATAGCCAGAGATATTGGAATAAGATGCAGCACGTAGAACCTTGTCCTAGATTTGCCCACCAATTAGTCTATGACCATGCACGCAAAGTACATTATTTATTTGGTGGGAATCCTGGCAAATCAAACCTACCTAAAATGAGACTTGACGACTTCTGGTCATTAAAGGTATGTACTCTTAGTGTATTTTATTGATATGGGAATTACATGAACTGACATTACACACCATTCATACCTGCTATCTGTGGAGTCTTTCAGCTGGCAATGTTTTAACAGTGTGACACACCCATATACTGTGAAAATGAATATATTCATTCACCAGTATTTTATTTCTCCATTTTCATATTTGATCATATCCAAAGATATTCCAGTGAAACAATGAGTTATAATTTATTCAATTTAGTTGTAAAATTAAAACCCAATGAATAATTACATGTATGAAGTTTATAAAATGTTTGTATGTGAATGTCCATGTACGCCAAAAACAATGACAATTAATACTCTAGACCCATAATGATGATGTTGAATGTTTTGTTTTACTTTTAGCTATGTAGGCCATCCAAAGATCAACTACTTAGGAGATGTACGTACCTCATACGCAAGACAAAATTTCAAGAGATAGCTTCTAAGAACCCAGTAGAAGCATTAAACTTTTTACAGAAAGATTTAGCTGCCACTGTTGATCACAAAGATCCTGATGAAACTAAAGAGGTGAGCCATAGTTAACTATTACTTTCTTCACTCTTTCCTGACGTCTAAAATAGTCTATTTAAGTTTTTATTCAAGAGCGTGTTTATTCTTATTCGTTTTGACAATGAGCTGTTATCACTGTAAACAATGTTAAATTATTTTTCTAATGCTCAGTTTATCTTTTGAAAAACAACTATTTTTTGATTTGAAAAAAAAATCATGCTGTTTTTCAATCAAAATCCAAGCCAAAAGATTGTACTACAACATCGGCAAATCTCTTTCCCGTTGCATTCAATAACATTAACATATTTAAATGATCTATGGTAATTTGAACACTTGGCATCATCCAGCATTTTGATTGGTTAATTAGTGATTTGACTCATGCAAAAGAAAGAACATGGCTGATACCAGACATTTGTTACGATGAAACCAAGTTGGATTTAATTTGCAATTCATAACAATTCAACGATTTATTTTTTTGTTTGTTATTACAATCACTACTGAGTAATAATCAACAATTCTGAAACTGAGCATGACCAGATTGCACAACCGTGATTATTTGCTGCTATGCAATGCAGTTGTGTTTAGAATATATTTTTGTTACCCCAAAACATGCAGACCAATATTCATGTGAAACGCAGGGTTGAATGCTGTTCCACTTAGTAAAGGCACCCAAGAGTGATTAGTGACCCTTAGGTGTAACAGCCGATCCTCAAGTTAATTTGGACGATGCTAGTCGATAAAGACACTCTAGTATTGTACACACAACGATTTGTTTGTGAATAAATTAGCATAAATTATCGCTCGTGAGAAGTTTTGACTTTTATTCATTTATATGCCATCCCCCCCCCTAATTTTTCATCAATTTGCCGGTTTTCCTGGAGGGGTTTATACTCTGACAACTACAATAATGTTGAATCAAATCCTGGTCATACATTATATGCGTGGATTTTGTTCAAACTTGTTTCTCACATTGGATGTTATGGAACTTTGATACATGCCATTTTATGTTTAAACAACTAGCTGACTGTTGACCATTTTTATTTTAATGAATGCCCTTCTCTGACATGTCATTATGTTCATGTTGTAGTTTAACCAATGAGTACTATTGTAATGCAATTACTTGTTTTCTTCTGATTGTTAAATTTTGTTTACCGGGTATTAGCAAACTAATGACATGTTTTGAGGCATAAGTATGATTCCTTTTGTAATTTATTAAGCAGGCAAACACTGGTAATTTTTTTTTCAGTTTTTGTACAGGATTGAAACAAATGAAGACTTGGTCAGTAGTCCTGATTGTTCTACAATCAAATTTTAATATATTCTCATTTCTTTCCAGTTTCAGTTACTTGCATCAACACTATTTTCGCAAACAATTGAATTACCTGATCATCTAAGTACTGTTGAAAACACAGAAGGATATGAACATTACACTACTAGAACTTTGGTAAGTTGAGATTCATCTCACTTAAAACCTGCTGAATCTTAATTTGTGCTATTTTTTATTAAAATGAAGGTATCTCAACTGCACAGACGTTTGTAACTTATTATTATCCTTACATGTTGTCTTTTACAAACTACAGTATCATTTGAATGTAAATTTAGGCGTAGGCACTTCTGTGAATCACCTCTTATGGGTAGACATTGTTTAATTTGACTAACTTTAGGAATCATATATTTCTTATTAAATCTTTTCTTTTAGCTCTTTGACACATTGGTGAGCTATTTTCCTGAAGACATGGCACAGCCAAAAGGGAATCTAGTAGACCTCATAACCTTTTGAGCTACATATTATATTAATAATGTATTTAATAATGTGCCTAATGAAAGCATACCACCTTGGGTGTTGCACTGCTTCAACGTCAGATCTATTGTAAGGGACAGCCATCTTGGAATGGGACAGCCATATTGGAATGGGACTGCGATCTTGGAAATAGGACAACCTGCTGGAATAGGAAACCACCTTAGTGTAGGATAACCATTTTCGAATGGGACATCTATTGTGAAATAATGATGCTGCACATTGGTATCTGTAGTCTTGAACTATCTAAAATTGGCAACCATCTTGGAATGATAACTTTTAATCTGTGTAATATCAGTACAGATGTATTTCTGAAAAAATTCATTGCTTCTCCTCTGACCTCCATACCATCATTATCAGGTTCAAATATGGCTGTACTTTTTCTAAAAATGATTACCAGTTCTAAAAGTAGCATGGGCTTCAAATGGAACTTGACATGACACAATTCCTAGCCTAAGTATGCTCAAGAGTACATACTGTGGAATACTTTATTTTCGCTGGAATTAATTTTCGCTGAAAAGGCTTTTTGGGCGTTTTGTATGGAATTTATTTTCACTGATTTTTGATGAGTTTAATATGAAATATAGGAAAAAAAGTATATTCGCTGGATTTTATTTTCACGGAATCGTCCCTTCAGCGAAAATAAATTCCAAGTGAAAATAAAGTATTCTACAGTAGTATAAGTAAACCTGATGACCTTGTCTGACAGAAGCTATTGTTTTAGAAGCTGTGCTTATTAGAAATTATAAGTTCATTGTTTGTGGTCACTCTTCGCATACCTTTAATATCTGTGCTGAACACCTAATATTTCAATCTATCTTAGAGGACACTTGAAAATGTGGCAGCCATCTTGGAATGAAGATGCTGGGTAGCCATTAGTTGTTTTTATTATTTTTTATCACTGGTGTTGACAACTATTATCAACCCTATGTTTTTGTTTAAATGTTTTAAAACTTAATGAACTCAGTAACTTGTGTAATAACCTCATTTGTATACTTGTTTGATTTTAAAAAATAATGTTTTATTTGGCAAGATCTGATTCAACTTATCAATGTTTTCACTTGTCTCTGAATGATTCCCATTCATTTTAGTTTTTAAATTCTCTAAATTGGCTAATCTTTATTTCAGTCCTCAATCTTTTTTTTCCAAAATCCCCAGCATTTTTTTTTTCTATGCTTTCTTTGATGTTACAGGCAGATTGAGCTGTAGATTGTAGCATATTTTATACCTAGGTTACCTCTTGAATTGTCTATATTTTAACTTTTTTTTTTTTTTTTCTCAATCTCTTTTTCAAAAATGCAATAAGAATGAGAATATTTTTAATATATATTTAATATTTTTGTTGATGCTATATTGATGGATACATTGGACAGTATTTTATCATGAACTTATAAAAGCTGTTCTTGTTCAATGAAACAATAACATTCTCTAATATGCATGTGCTCTGGTTGTTTTGGTATGTACAAGATCAATCACTACATATGTATGTATGTACTGGTTTTGATTCTTCACCTGATTTTAATTTATGATAAACCATAATCTGATATTTGTATGGAATATCAAATAATAATATTAAAAAAAATATGTTTTCATTCATGTTGCACCTTTGTAGCCTGTTTGAGATGACGAAACTTCTCATTAGAATCATTTCAAGTTCAATCAGTATGTAGAAAAATAATATTGTACCTGTATTCTTTTTATTGATGCATGTTTTCCTGCCCAACTTGTAACAGTTAATAAATTATCATAATATGCTTTCTTATTTTATGGAAAAGATCTTTTCTTTCAAAATACATTGTCCTTGACCATGAACGCTACATTTAACTACATGTACTATAAAGTGCCTTAATTTCATGAAATTTGGCTGCAGTGAAAATTTGTCTAAGATCATTGGCACTGAGGGTAAGTGACATCACAAATATGCCATACAATCCTCAAATCGTGAAAGTTAAGTGGTTTGCAGTATCTTGTCAAAACATCATGTTTTGGGAACCTTTCCATTCTTGGATGAAAACTTTTGAAATGTTACCATATACGCTACTGGACTTCACCATAGGACAGCCATACTTGCTAATTCCCCTGAGTAAGTCTGTTGAATGGTGAACTCTTCATCCTACACATATTAAAGTTGTACCTTTATGTGAGAATAAGAAATATGAGAAATATTCAAGGAATTCTTTCATTTGTTCTTCTGAATTGTGTGGTGAACAGTAATTCAGAAATTGCAAATCTGAGTCACAATGCAATTCAGAATTAATGAAAACTAGAAAGACTGAAGTAATAAAGTCATAAAGGAAATACACTGTAACGTACTTGAATTTTCCCGAGACAAACCCAAAATTACCAATCTTATAGTTGACCAATAGAGGGCGCTTTACAACTTAAATGTGTGCTTATTAGCGGCGAATAAAATAATAAAAACATGCAACAGAAATGAATTAACAATATGCAACATTAGAAGTATAACAAACATATTTTATTGCTTATAATGTGACAAATAAACCAGAAATAATAAAAATCGACAGTGAGGAATCATTTGAATTAGGACTTCCACGCCGACAAGCACGGGTGAAGTTGAAATGTCAGGTGTTAACTGTGTAAAATTATTTCCGATTTTGACAAATACCGGTTCAACAGCCATACAAGACCAATAATAATTTACGCAGTAAAATTACGAAAGTTCTTAGTTGTTCTCTATTTGTACGTTCATTGCTATCTTCGTAAAAGTCAAAACCCTCAAAGTTCAAGTCGGCGTCTCTGTCGCGATCGAACAAAATCTCTACAGCTTCGTCCTGAAGTTCGTCGATGTCGTCTAACACAATTTGGACTTATCACATTTAATCCACGGATTTCGCTTTCTGTCAGCTTGGCACTTTTAAAGGGACAAGAAAAACGTGGTCGCGGCAAACAACTCCGCGACAATGGCACACGATTCTTTTGTTTACCGTCTGGCTTTACTGATTGGCTAAGAATTGCATCACTACTACCGGTACCACTGAATCTAATTATACATGCATATCTTTTATTAAAGATGCAGTTTGAATAACTTTGATTTTTTTTAAATAACATTGTGATAAAACAATGTGATATATTTTTATTGTAAAAAGAATATACTTTTGGCTGTAACTTCAAATATTGCTATATTCTTTTGGTGAAATACTGAAAACGTTTTTTTAATTACCTACATGTAAACTTACATGCATATTACATCGAAGAAATACTTCCAAATCAGTATTATTTTATGAAAGATTATATTTTGGTTTCATCAATATGCAATATCAAAAAAATGGAAACATGCTCAACACCATTCGTCAATCCTTACTGTATACAGTCTCCTGGTCCAGTGAATGTTTCCTTTCCGAACGGACTGATTGAATTGCAATCAATTCAAAAGTTGAATTGCCATCTTGTATGTAAATACAAATGTTTTTTTTCTTCTTTTTTTAAACTAAAATTGAAAAGAGTCTTTTAAAATACGCTTGGACCAAATAGATAACGTATTCTTATGTAGTCCAGAGGATGTCAGAACCAATGCCCGAAAACAGTCTGAACAATCACAAACTAAATGTTTTTGTTTTGTTTGTTTCTGTTGGGAACAGACACAAATACCAATGACAATAAACTAATAATTTAAAATATTTGGTTGTTGTAGATCGTTTTGTTCAAACAGCACTCGCAATTGCCAAATATTTTTTTGATTAAACATTTTGGAAAAGATAACCAAGAAAACAGCATTTGGTGGCACTGCACATAAAGGGATTACATAAAGCTTACTCGACTCGTATAGAAGTATAAATCAATCACACTAGTTATCACTGTGTCGTATCATAATGTAGCTGATGTTGCAGGATCTTGAAGTAAAAGTATGCAAATTTGGTAGTTACCTGACTAATTGATGAAATATAATGTATAGTAAATAATATTGGGTAATATTATTATTCAAAATACTAGCTAGACGTTGCCGAAAGACGTTACTTATACAATCACACATTGCGTTAAAGGGCGGTAGTCGTCGAGCCACGCATGCTCAAGATATGTGGGTCTCGTATAAGCAAAGATTGGGACTTTGTTGCGCAGATCAAGGAGTACAAATTGAGACGTTACAAAACTTTAGACATTTTAGGTGGTTGGAAGGTACCGAACGAGTCACCGGTGGCAATTAGTGCAAGTCGCGCCCAGGTAAAACCTCATACTTGTGATTGCCATTAAAAGAGCGCATTGGGTTGTGGGTAAATCAATGTTTATCACCACAAATGTCGCACATGCGCAGCGCGACGAATACCGCGCTTTAACATTTATTTATGTTTAACCTTCATCGAATCCATCGTCATTTGCGACAGGAGGGCAGAGTTGCCAGTGGTTATAAATTAACTTCCAGCCTGTGTCCCTGTCCGCCTTTGTATTAAATACCCATGCGACTTTTGATGTTATTCTGTTTACTCACGCAAGTTTCCCCTCAGACTTCTATAATAGTCCGATACGTTCGTAAAAAAATACAAATATCTCAGACATATGGGCGTTGCATTTACTACCATAACTTACAAATTGTCTATAAATACATGAAGGTAAGAAAGCAGTCACGGTCTCTAAAATTAACACGAGTGTTGACTTTGCATCTACATGTAGATGGCAGTCGGACAGTATCAATATCACAGGGACAGCCTCAGACTGACGCACGTAAAGCAAATATTTAAATCGAGTACGATATTGTAAATTGCATTACAGCCCACCGCAAAGCTTGGTGTTTCGTCGTTTTTTGCAGGTGATGAAATACACAAACGATTTGTTTGTAACTTCAAAAAGGCGGATTGTAATCTCCTCAAAACTGAATCCTGGATTAAACTCTGTTCAGTCGCGGTTACTCTTCTAGTAGCCGTGGTTCAATTGGCACAATTGATCAATGCTCTGATTATTTCACGATCTCTCGTCGTTTTTTTCCGCAATGACAGTGTTCATAAGCCCAGAAATAGAAAATGTCTACAGTTGTTTACTCGAGACTTAGTCTTTCTGCTTGAATAAAAAGAACAAGTGCGTCATAAGCCGGTTCTCTCGCCGTGTAAATGCCGGAAAGCGAAATAATAAAAAAGCCATAATTGCAGTTTACATATTTACAAACTGTTCAATTTCGGTTAATACTGTTGTAATCTTTATACGTTACGTTTGAGCAATATAAAAGAAGATGAGTCGAACCTTCACCCTCCCTCACACTAATTTTTTCAACACCTCAGTACAATAGCAATTTTGATAAGCTTAGAATCAAGACATTGCGAGTTCACAATTATTCGTAGATTTTTCAAATCCTGGTGATTATAGACGGCATCTAGTCTAAATTCACTTTTGCGTAGTATAAGACAGTGTACACAGTTTTATTTTGCTCACCTATTTTCGGGTGAGTAAATTATTTTATTGTATGGTCATTAGTAATGGGATACATATTTTTCAAGGTGATCAACTTTTTCGTTGATATTATATTTTATTTTATATATTTCTTCTAAAAACAAATAAAAAAATGTTTCTTATTTAAATACATTTGATTGGGAGTTTAGAACAAAGATATGAAGCCAATTATTGTCAATTTATTATTATAGTAATTTAATATCACGCTGCATTACAATTATTGTGCTTCCATTTTTAGTTACCTCCTGATAGTAGTAAGTCTAGTATAACGTGTAGTAACGTGGCGATTCATCAGAGCATTCTTGAGTGTACTTAGAACGTCTCAGGATTCCATGATAGGTTGATTCCAATACTTTTCAACAGTTTTCGATTCGGTTAATCCTTTGTAATTGTTAATTCACAAACTCCGGGTCGTAATTTATTCATCTGTTATTTACATATTTGAATAGTAAAGTACAGGGTGGGTTTCAGAGATGAATTGTCGTCATGTGGTAATGTTACATCAAATGTTCCCCAAAGGTCAATTTTAGGAACTCTTCTATTCACAATGTGAATACGAGAACGAGAACGAGAACGGAACGAGAACGGAAACTAGTACGTCACTGTTTGGTACATGACCTCCGCGCGAACCAATGACGTCATCGGTTGCCTGGTCATACGGCAGTCGTTTTACAGCAATTCCAGGCACTGATTTGACGCTGAAGTAGTGCTAGATATTGATAACTTACTGCAATAGGTTACACACTTTGTTTTCAAATTTACAGAAGTTGTTACAAATAATGCAGACAGCATGTCTGCAATTTGAAGCGCATAGGAAGAAAGCTCCGCCCATAAAAGTGGCGGTACATCTTAGTTTTGAATTTCTCCTCCAATAAACGATCGAGGCTCTCAACTTAGTTTCGTACTTCAATTTGCGTCACATATTATTTCAGTGAGAGGGGCGCATAAAGTGGTGGCACTGTAAAGAACGTTATTTTACAGAACCAGCTGACCGACTATTCATGGCAGAATTATTGATCAAAGTGCATTATTCCTACTATGGAAATATCCGTATCACGCCGATATGTATCTGGAAGCTGCCTGTAACAAATGTCCTATGAAGACTTCATCCAGTATATCAATAATGAAATTGAATACATAATTAGAATGGGTGTTATTCGATTATTAGTTCTCGACGATGAGAACCAAAAGGTTGATGTGCCACCAAATAATCGCTTTAAAAAGCTTATCACTGGCTACACATGATCACACGTCCGGGAGGGTTGCCGCCGTACACAAGTAGTTTTTGTCGAATTTCCCGTCCGTAAATGCGCGGTGCAATGTTTTATAATATTCGACCACAGTCCCTCTATAGAGACAGAGGGACTGTGATTCGACATAGTCTATAACGTTGTCAGTTTCCTGGAAGGATACTCTCGGTGGTAACAAACCGTGTGACGATATTATAAGCTGTCTGCTTTGAAACACCATTTCGATCTCCAATCTCAGCAAATGACAGTCCACGAAAATACAAATCGACAACGCTTGTTCTCACTTCAATGGGTTTTTTGACTACTTGCTTCTCCATCGTGGTGCTTAATTAAACAACTTGGACAAATGCCGATTTGTAGACACGCAATCGACACGATGACCGACCAAAAGTGAATGAAAGACAGACGCGCCTCAAAGTCTAGGTGTACCTGACTTTGTAGCAAAAATAGAAAACATTGTGGGCAATATTTGTCAATCATTTCTCTGATTTGCAGCCGATGTTTATATTTCTAGTTACAACTTATGTAAATGTGGAAACAAACTGTGTAACCTATTGTAGTAAGTTATCAACATCTAGCACTACTTCAGCGTCAAATCAGTGCCTGTGGAATTGCTGTAAACGTGATCAAGGTGACTGACTCGTAGTTGATTCCCGAGAGCTTTTCCGCTGTCGATTTTGATTAATTCTCACTGACATTGATAAAACGTTTTATATCAGAGTGATTTTGTATATTTATGCTGAAATAAGAAATATTGGATGCATTTTAGCTGATATTTATACCCACTGAAAACGCATGACATTGATCTGCCGAAATAGGATTCGGCAAACAGGCCTGGGACCTCAGCAGAGTGGATGGATATAGCTCTGTCAAATGTCTTGGAACTAACAATCTGATTCAGATTCCGGACGTGAAATGACATAACAAATTTTATTGGATAGTTATTTTATGGTTGCCCAATGAAAGACGGATTGACATCGTTCTGTTTCAGTTACGTTGCCGTTGTGGAGCGCTTGTACTTAATCGTTTTCTGACACCCAAGAACGTAACGCAAATGAAATGAGAACAACACGTTACGTTCCCGTTACGTACGCAATTCTTAAACTATCTAATGTCGCAATGTATCAACGACCCGCAACTGTTTTGGTAAGCTGATGACTCGAAATTATTCATTTGAATCATTGATAGCGCAGAATACCAAAACTCCTATCCATTGACAGATTTTGGATTATGGTTATCAAGTACCCTTAAAGTACCCATGCATGATAAACTATGTAACTCTAAGACTTTCGTTTTTATGACAGTACATTTTAACTGTATATAAGCCACTAAAAACATTATGCATCTTCTTGTCAGAAGCCACATGGAACTGAATATTGTTCTTTTTATGCGTGCATAGAGTCACAAGTCACAAGTCAAATGTGTATTTCGCGGTAACCCGGCCTTTCGTCATTTACACACTCCCATGTTGCTGCAGTTTAGCAGCTCTTATTGGCCGCTTAAGCTATTTTGATATTACGTTGCGGCCACAGGGAGCCCAGGAACTATAATCAACTGTAATACGCAGTCTCTATGAGCGGGGGGGGGTATCGGCTGGTATCTTGTGTAAGAAATAGACAAGGGATGAAGGCTCCAGCCAGCTCACATTTTTTAAACTCGAAAAAACAGACGAAAAAAATAAAAAATAAAATCTAAAAAAAATACCAGGTTGAAGAATATTAGTTGCGCCTTCGAATTTCGCCAAAGCCTTACCTACATTTTACCGATATCTGCAGAATAAATCAAGAAAACTACACAAATTGACTCCATTTAGGAATTCCTAACGGTTAGTCCGAACGCACGACACCGTTGGAGGCGTGGCCTGTTCAGCATTTATCAACAACCAATCACAAGATTGGTTACGAACCAGTTGAGCAAGACTAACCGAGTCGTGACCTCGATGTGGTTCGTAACCAGTCTTGTGATTGGCTGTTGACAAATGCTGAACAGGCCACGCCCCCAACTGTGCCATGCGTTCGGGCAAACCGTTAGGAATTCCTAAATGGAGTCAATTTGTGTAGTTTTCTTGATTTATTCTGCAGATATCGGTAAAATGTAGGTAGGGCTTTGGCGAAATTTGAAGAAGCAACTAATATTCTTCAACCTGGTATTTTTTTTATATTTTATTTTTCGTTCTTTTCGTCTGTTTTTTCGAGTTTAAAAAATGTGAGCTGGCTGGAGCCTTCATCCCTTGTCTATTTCTTACACAAGATACCAGCCGATACCCCCCCCCCGCTCATAGAGACTGCGTATTACAGTTGATTATAGTTCCTGGGCTCCCTGTGTTGCGGCCATAGAGCTGCAGATCGCGTCCATTGAGAACCGCACAGTTCGCCGCCCCGGGATCCCGGGGCGCACGCTATTTTTGATGTTATCGAACGATTTCAATGAAATTTAAAACGAATAAAAGTTATCCTTGCAAACACAAACATCTTAGGTATCTACTGACCGAAAATGAAGGACTATTTCTTCTTGAAAAGTATATATTTCTGTGTATAATTAGACCGAACGTAATTTAATTGATTGAACGACGGATTTCAAGATGACCTCTGTCATGTGACCTGATCACATGACAATGACGAAACATGCGCAGTTGACATTTTAACTGAAAATTGAGAATGGCAGGTTCTTGCATTCATTGTGGAGATGAGTTCCAGAAGAAAGTTAAAGGGTATCGCAGGCAATCCATTGCATCTAGACTTAAAACCTCGGAAACTGTTGACAATGCATTAGTGAATGTTCTAAAGCTGAAACCCATTACCCCGTTGGCTTGTTGTCTCTTTCCGCATAATATTGAGGAGCATTGGTGGTAAAATATACATCATACTTTTGCCATACCCTGTTGGTAATATGGCCAATGTGTGTATATTATTTAAAATACAAGTAGTACCTTCTACTTGTTGAGCTTTTAGGTCAAATTTAAAAATATCTTTCAGATTCTGGTCAAAAGACTCAACAGATTTGTCCTTTGTGAATTCCATGCTGTCTGCTGTCTACTCCTGTCACTTGTAACACTCTTTGGCAAGTTACAAGATTATTTTTAGATTTTTCACAATATATAAATAAAACTGCTTGAAAAAAATATTTTTAATAATACATGTACTTTATTTGATTTTTTCAAAAAAAGATGAGTCACTTAATGGTGAAATGAAATTAAAATTATAAAAAGCCGTCTGCCGATGTTTCGTCACATGAAGCGCTGTCCCAGACAGGCGCCGATGGCCGTCTGCTGTAGTCACGTGATTATACTCGTCACTAAAAGAGCCAAGTCACGTGATAGAGGTCGGCTTCAAAATGGCGGCGTTCAATCGGAGGTTTCACTTCGGCACAGTTTTAACGTAAAATAGTCTCATTTACACGGGCAAATTTGCTTAAAGCTTGCTGTAATCAGTAACAGATATATTTGTGAGAACATATTTGTCTATTTTTTCCTGCAAGTCGAGGTAATTTTATTACAATCACAATTTTAATGATACATAACTGGCATATTTAAAAATCTGTGCATTTCTTTAGGGAAGGGAACTGCAGCTCTCTGGTCGCCCCGCAACGTATACCACGACCAAGAGAGCTGCATAAACTGCAGCAAACTCCCATGATATGTTTTATTGAGTTTCCCACAAGCCGTGTTCTGTGCGTCGACTATATTTTCAGATGCGCTATTCAAACAGTATTTAAGGAGGGTGGGCAAGGGGGGTAGCTGATACAGTTTTACGGGAAATAAAAAAAACTTTTTACAATTTACAAAGAAAAAAAGACGTTTTTACAGTTTACAGTGATAAAAAATGGAACATTGAATGGTCCGAAGAGCTCTCCGACTCAAATTCTCCGCCATTGCTGTGCTGCATATAGAGACGCATGCGCATATTACCCTCGTAATGCTCTTCATTCGGTTAGAGGGCCTTTTACGTCTTGACATTCAATTTTGCAGTGAATTGTGTCATCTAGTCGTTTCACAGTTTCTAAAATGTAATTTCCCTGGATTATTCTTTACGATTTTTTTATTTGGATGTAAATTCTTGTACGTACCGAGAAAAATGACACATTTTTACAGTGTACGAAAAAAATATTTGATTGATTACGTTGTACGTCTAGCCTGTGATTACAGAATTATGGAATTTATTTTTTCCAATTTACGTTGTACGAACCAAAAAATATTGCAATTACGAACGGTATCATACTTAGGTTTGGAGTACCGCCGACGGCACAACCCACACGACCTTGTCAGACTAAGATAAATGGGTCTGTCGATAAATTGAAGACCATTTCAAAGATGTACATTTTTAAAACACAATTCTTAATACACAATTCCAAAGTAAATAAGTAACAAGTAAATGCTTACACCTCTACAATTCGCTGTCGTATAACGTCTGTACTTAAACAAATAATATAAAATATTGCTTTATTTATTACGAACTCGGATGTTTTTAATCTAGTCGTAAGATAAAATGTTGATATTTTTGATAATTTCATTTTCAGGCGTGAATTATGTAACGTTTTATTGACTACACCTCAATAATTATCATTAGAGTAGGTGTGTATTTTCTTATAGGATATTTTTGCTTTATATATATTTTTTGTTTGTTTTTATGACAAATTTTACAGGGCCCAAAATACACCTTTTGTTATCAGTTGATATTTGTACTAACTAATTAACAAATCGGTTATTGGGACAATGTTGGTTAGTAAATAAATAAATAGTTATACAGTGTATGTACTTTTTGGGGGCAGAAAAAACTAATGTATCAGTCAAGCTATAACCTATGTTCACCAGTCAATGTACCCCTCTTCTAAAAAAAGACAAGGTTTAACCTGGGTTGATGTGAGACAATTACAAAATACACAACATAATTGCAATAAATTCCGTCAGTACCAAGCTAGGTAATCTACACATGCTCACCTCACCCACAGTCAGCTGGCGCACACGTGATAATAAAATAAATACAATATTTACTATATGGGGGCGCCATTTTGAATGCAGCATAAAACTAAATAAGAGACAAGTTGTGAAACGCGTTTTTCAGAATCCTACAAATCAGGACAAAAATGCCAATCTTTCACAAAAATGCGATCCGTTGGGCTTATATTAAACCAACCGATTGTCTCTTATTTAGTTTTATGCTGCATTCAAGATGGCGGCCCCATGTAGTAAATATCGTATTTATTTTATTATCACGTGTGCGCCAGCTGACTGTGCACCCACCCTTCATGATTGGCTGCCGCTCAACTTCATGGATACAGTGTCATCATTGTTTCGTTGCTACAGGGTCACATAGACGATCGTGTACTACATGGGGCCTGTATTTATACCCATATCCACTTTATATCAAGCGAAATCAATACCAGAATTTCTCGGTATAGTGGCGGGCTATCTGGAAAAGGTTGTTGACCTCGTACCAAGCACATGTAGTTCACGTTAAATCTGTAGGCTCTTTAAACAGCAGATATGACTTGATTAGTCGAGGGTAGCATATCTCTTCAATCGCACTGACATATCTCGCACCCAGGAATTCACGAAGGATACATCGGCAATGATGTTGAAGTGATCGGGGCGTCTTACAAAGATGGGACAGACTTGAACACAGATTCTTATACAAATCCATGTCACATCGAAAAGCCCAGAAAGAAAGTGACTCTCCATTCCCGTCAAGTTTGAAGTTCCAGTTTGGAAATGCATTTACAATTAAAGACATGAAATTTACTGGATGACGACGAGGGCGCATATTATGAATATTGTTTCTCATGTCCACAATATCTGAGGCAGTAATGTTGTTAAATCGTGCCCCTTTTAACAGTAATGACTCCAATAAAGAAGTCGTGACTGTATATATTAAATCATTCGTTACTAAATTTCGAAGAATTCTGTTCACTGTTTTTATAAACAAATCTAGGACCGTGTTATCGTCACAATCCAATGTGTTCAGTGTAATATGTATATCATCCGTGTTATCGAGGATATATAAAATATTCTGTAAAACTCGGAGTAACTTGGCCCTTGAATAACCAAGATATATAAACGTGTTGAACAAAAAACTATGGATACAAGTGCGTCTACTTCGAAAACATTGTATTTTCACATCAGCTCCTTTTTCCACGAGAAGTTCAATTATCTTGTCAGCTTTCTCGAATCCATAAAACAATGGAGTCTTTCCGTCTCTATCTGGTGCGTTAATGTTTGCGCCATGTAGCAATAACTCTTCAGCAAGATTGTAGTTACCGTCGAGTACAGCCCAATGAAGTAACGACCGCCCAAGCCATCCTATTTTAACGTTGGTGTCTGCCCCGTGTTGTATAAGCGCCTGGATAATTTCAAATCTCGTGTGGCGAGGAACGGCAAAGGCCACATGTCGGCTATGTGATTTGTTTCTGTTATACACACCAAACAACAATTTGTCGTTGGCTTTTGCCCCGCTTTCCAACAAGAGTTTGATAGCTTCTAAGTTTCCTGTCATGCATACGTAGTAGAGCGGCGCGTTCAGTTTGTACGGGTTGTTGCACCGACTACATGTAGCAGTTGGAGTTTTATGTCGTACATCCAGCCCGTAATGAATCAGCATTTTGAGACACACTGGTTCCTGGTCAATTGGACACGCGATAGACGCGATCTGTAGCACGCACACATCATTCACTGTGCGTGTAGAAGGGCATTTACAAAGTTTGCTATCAAATCGAACATATAGTGTAGACAATGCCAAATGGTGGAGATCAGAAAATCTCATATTCGGACAAAAACCCTTTTCTAGAATGAATTTGAGTTTCTTCGCATCATTGTTGATCAACACTTCCTGGTACAGCTGTTGAAACTCTCTTGTCGTTGTTAGTTGACCGTCTTCTACGGAGACATGGTATGAACGTAAACGCTCACAAAATTCCTGCATAGTTATCACGTAAATCGGCAGCGTTTTCCTGACTCCAGATCCTGGCCCAGTTTTCATGGATCAGCCAATGCATCAAAACAATTTTGTTGGAGCGTTTTCGTGGGTGTGGTAAAGTGAACTTTGAAACGATATAAAGTGAGCGTAATGTTTATTACTTTTGAGCATGCGTGACGACCTTCTAGAAACAATTGTTAGATTTTCGTAATCACATCTTTTTCTATTTTCGCAATCCGTACATTTGCTGCTATAATTGCGCCCTCACAGTTAGATTGTAGTAAACGACCAGACTTGTGACCCGGGCCGGAAATTCACTAGAGGTAGACTGACAAAGTCGGGACTTCTTTTTTGTTTTACAAAAAAAAAATATAATTAATTGTCAATTTAGCCCTTTTAACGTGATCGCGTGACCGCAAAAAAAAAATCCCGACTGGACGCATCTACATGCAACCCCCTGAGTTGGGGTTAAAACCGGAGCGGAATCACTCCGGTGATTATGCTAATTAAAAGTTGTTGACTAGCATTGACAACGAATCAGAGTGCAGCTATATACATCATATCTTATCTTTCACTTCTAAGGTCCCGGCGATTTTGAAACACTGCTTATATACATCGGACCACAGTGTGGAGGGACTGTGATCGGACATTTTAAATCGACTTTTTGTCAGTAAACATGGATAAAAGTATCGCCTTCATACTTTAAAGTTAAAGTATCCATCTCTGCGATCGAATCGAATCAACCTTTAAAAGGTCATGTTAACACACCCACTCATGAATAATCAATGACATCATGTGCTGGCGTGAAAAGAAAGTATTCGAACACAAATTATACGAGAGTACTTGTTAACATCGTTGCTATGACTTGTAATCCAACGCTGTAATCATGATTTGCCACCCACTGAATTTCACTTCTCTAAATTATATCATTCTAAACCGAGTCTCACCAAAGACTGGGTCAAATATAATTTGTCAATTATTAGATTATGAAATGGTCTGAGTCAACGTTCACATTCATACGTGATGTGTCGCCTAAATGTGTTACTTTACCCCTAAAATTCCTCGAGCTATGGGACAACGTTTACGGGGGGGTGAATTCCCTAAACATGGGTCAGATTTCTCGGAAATGACGCTATTTTAATTTTTCAAAAGAATTTTTTCCTAGAACAAGTTCGATGTTTTAAGTTTGAACGACATTTTAATGCCTCTGGGTTATTTGTATGCGCTTTATTTGAACCTATTTCAGTATAATAAAAAACGTAATTTAAAACCGAAGTCATTAAGGTCGTACAATAACGTCATTGTAAACAAAGGAATACAATACGCCATCTTATGAGTGTTTCATCATGATGGAATGGGGAGTGGAACCGGCATACTCATTGGACTGAAGCACTTTATAAACATTTATAAATATGTTTTCTTTGCTCAATGTACTCCCAACTAAAGTCTTGCGTTCTTTTTAATGGTCCCCTTACTGAATATTTTAGTTGTACTGTGGGAACAAGGCAAGGATGTATTTTAAGCCCCTTTCTTTTCTCTATTTTTATTAACGAGTTGGCTAATTATATGGATTTTGAACCAGGGGGAGGGATTTATGTTACCGGGGATTGTCCATCAGTCAGTATACTTCTATATGCAGATGACGTAGCAGATGGAGCTGACATGCCAATTCATTTACAACGTAAATGAAATAAGTTAGAGTTATTCTGTCAACACTGGGATATGCAGGTGAACCTTGATAAGACAAAAATAATAGTATTTCGTAATAGCGGGTTCCACAGGAACTATGAAAAGTGGATTTATGCTGGTAAAAGTTTAGATACAGTAAAACATTACAACTATTTATGGTTGACCATTTTTTCTAGACTGGTATGGACTCCAGCTTAACAAAATCTAGCTGTACGGGATGGCAGTTCATGCTTTCGGGTTCAGACAGTAATTAAAAATTTGGGTAGTATTTCTGTATCTGCTGCTTTCAAACTTTTTGATGCAATGATTGTACCCACCTGTTGTTATGAGAGTGAAATCTGGGGCTAAGAATATAGTGAAATTATTAAACGTGTTCAGGTAAAATTTTGTAGATTTTTATTAGGGGTCAATAGCAGTGTTAATAACATGGCAGTTCTGGGCGAATGTGGACGAGTATCATCATGTTGTATTTATTTTAGGCGATGCATCGCCTATTGGTTAAAACTTTTAAAATTAGATAACAATAGATACCCGAGAGCATGTTACACAATGCTCAAACGTTTGGATGAAGCTGATAGAACTACCTGGGCTTCTCGTCAAAAATCTTTTATTTAAGTGTGGTTTGGTATCGTTTGGATAGAGCAGCAAGTTGAACATACTGACAATTTTCTAGATTTATTTTCCCAGAGAATTAAAGAAAGCTTGTGTAAACTCTGTTATAGAGCATCCTCACAGACACCACAGGCGACTTTCTCCTATCTGTGTAATGCTATTTATATAACACGTATATGTCAATGGAATCGATCAATAATTGGTCACTGGTCTGTTTAATTTGCATGTTTAGTGCACAGAAAGTGTACGCACGAATTTTCAACTACGAATGACGAAATCTCCGCGCACGAGGACAGCCATACAATATATATAGTCACAGTCGAATGACATAGCACTTGAAACAGCCACGTAATGTGGTCTATGATCGGTGACTGTGAATGTGATGATAGACACAACGAACAACATAAACACTCACTATTGTCTACTTAATTAGGAACTCGCGATGTGATTGTGAATGTTCACGGTATTCATCACCTGGATTTATTCGTTACTACAATATGGATGCCACTCCTGGAGTCGGCCAATGACCGACCAGATATGTCAGCTATGTTAAGACAGATGTGAATCTGGTGAGTTTAAAATTTACATTCTTCACAGACAAATTTCTAATGATGGTAAGCATGGACGTCTTTTTCTGCTCTCTTCAAAAATCGTTTCATATAACCCAAAACGTGTTTAATGTGACACCTTTTCACATAATGTGATACTAAATTGCATGTTATAATCATATAAGTTATAAGTGACATTTTTAAACATTCTTAAATCTTTAAAAAAGTACAGCTTTGTCTTCTTTTGCTGCAGTTTCGCTTCAGGTTCGCATTAACAAAATGCCGACTTTACTGCAATGTTATCAGTGTCGCTACAGAATTAGTTGTAGCGTCATTACACACTATTGTTTTATTGTAGGGGGGGGGCTCGGCCCAAAGGTGGATAAACATCCACGTTACAGAATACACGTGGAAAGGATGTTTCGTTTCGACAAAAATCAAGTAACTTGCGCTACGTGTTTAGATTTACAAAAACAATCATTTCAGGTAAAGGGTATACAAATTGAAATATCAATGTCATGTCTTCTATCGTACTGATACTGCAATGATCTTCCTGCCGTAGAATGCAAAGATAACTAAATTGTAATCCGTGAAAATACAAGTACTGACTTTAAACGGACTGCGACTACTGACTGACCCACGACATAATGGCTTCATAACTACATGCTGGGACCCCCGCAATTTCCTAAACACTCGTACTTTCCCACGTTTCTGTTGCCCTGGACGTTTGTGGTCGAATGTTAGTTTCAATGGTGAATTTACAGTAATAATGGGCTTTGACATTTGAATAACGAGATTGAATGCATGCTAGTTCAGCATTGAAAATTACTTGTTCATAAACATAGTAGGTAATAATGTTGCGGCTTTAAATTTTTAGTTGACATTTGATGAATCTTGATAGTAGAATGCTACTTCTACGGCCCATTCTTGCATAGCCTGTCATGGTCGGCGATGGTTATTGCGCCCTCTCCGACGAGTTCATAAACTGTTGAATTACGTTCGAGTGAATCAGTCATCGAAGGGTTAACCGGTTAACCGGTTAATTCTTGAAGTATTAGGTGAAAATGCTTTGTGCAGTTTATTGTTAAAATTGTTACCCCGAGTTCAGAACAGTTTTCATGGTCAAATGATGCTGTAGTACTATTAAAAACGCTACTACGCCCCCCCCCACTCAGGATCCATAGGGGGCCGCATGCGCGTTCCCATTTTCTCGGGAAAGAGGGTACTTTTTGACGATCTGTCTCGGGAACATTTTCCCGTGAAAATCGTAGAAAAGGGGGTATTTTTTGCTTGTTTTCCCGAGATTCTCAAAATAGGGGGTGTATTTCAAAACACTTCCCGAGATATACAAAAAAGGGGGGTTTAAAAGGAGTTCTAGACTGAAAAGTTCCCTAGATAGGGGGTGAAATTCATCGGAAAAGCCCGTGAAAGGGGGGGGGTTAAATTTTCTTCTTTTCCCTAGATAGGGGGTCAAAAAAAATGAGGGAACAAGCATAGGCCCCCCCTAAATATAGGGAGTGGGGGGGGGGGCTACGGCCATAACCCGCCGGATAAAGTCCCAAACGGGGACTTGTTTTTTCCCCCGCCTCCCGTCCATGTGCCGAACCGTCATCATTGCTTGTACGTGACTGGACCAATTTTGATCAATTTTGGCACAAAGGTCAGCCATGGTGGGAGACGCACGTTTGCCAATTTTGTATTTTGTTTTGGTGACCTTTGACTGACAGCAACAAAACACACTACAAATTGACATGAGCATATCAACAGATTCTCGGGCATGCCTAAACCGATTTCCTTCAAACTTAGCTTTTTGTTAATGCACATCACTTTGGCTATTTTAAAAAGCTGACTGGTGGCCATTTTATGTGTGTTAAAGATGCAATATGGACGTGAAATTGAAATTTTTCTCAGTCCTTTGATACTACATCCTGTAGAAGAGATTGTATCTAAACGCCTAACTCTTGTAACGCACTAAATAATATTCGTTCAGTTAAACAACAAAACGCGCTTCTACGGTTTGTTATTGTACGTACAGGCAAAAACAATGTAAACACAGAAATCGCAACGTCATAAGTGGTGTGAGAAAGATTTTGGAAAACTTGAATTTGAGTAATAGCTGGAAAGATGGGCAAATTAAATACGGCAATGCTGTTATTGAAGACATTACAGAAAAACTTAAAACGCAATTCCAGAAAAAAAGTAAAGAATGTATTTTTGACGATAAGGGCATGCATCACAAAAACAAATTGAGAACTTAGAGAAATAGAAACTTGATTTTTCTTTTGAGAAATGCCTCCAAATAATTGAAAATCCACTATATCGTGTTGCAATGACTAAACTTGGAATAAGTGCCCACCGTTTACAGATCGAATCAGGCAGATACAAAAACGTATCCATATCTGATAGAAAATCCCCCGTTTGTGATCTTGGAGAAATCGAAGATGAGTAACATTTCCTGACCACGTGCCATATGATAAAGAAAGAACCATCCTTTTACTAAACATAAAATGTATCCAGGGACATCAATAAACATCTTAAATAATAAAAACAATCACATGATTAAAGAAGTTTCAAAACGCATTTATACTTGTTTTATGCTTAGAGAGCAAAAAATCAAACAATAACTTCAGTACCAGCTGTCTCATTTATTTACATTATATTACAATTGTTCATTTATTTATTATTTTACAGTCAGCCAGTTGCCAATCACCGAAATATTCGACACCGACAGGACAGTCGTTGCCAATTTAGCGACTGCCCGAGCCGACCGTAGACTGACATGATTTTGAAGTTTCAAACATGCATTTGTGTAGAGATGAGAATAGATGTTTTTGCTTTGTATATTGTCGAGTAACTGATTGTTCGAAATATTATTTGCATTGTCTACCATCACGGGTATTGTTTATATCTGTTATGCACCTATCAATGTGCTTTTACATAGGTTGACGGGGTCAGTTTTAGGTGGCTTCCAGCTGCTTGATTATGACCGATGCTCATCCACAAATTGGAGCTGAGATAAGCAAGTTTAAATTCTGTCCAGATTCAATGCAATCTAGTCAAAGCTGAATAAATGAACTGGCAAGCCATAGTATGTTACCTGGTAACATTATTGTGAAAAATATATAGTATGGCTTTCAAGGCACAATGCTTTTCTTGAACTATATTTTTCTATATAACCTGTGTTTAAATCCTACTTTGTTTAATAGATGGTTTGAATGATGGCCTCATCACATCACTGGAACTTGCTGTCTCAGTTTTAATGAAAATAAACTAATCTTTATTTACTTTTTGCAGGCAATGTATATCCAGAATGAAGCATTCCTTGAACATGTGGCATACTGCTAAGATTCTTACCAAGACAACTATCAAAGTAGGTAGTCTTGTATAACTGTCTGTCTGTCTGTCTGTGTGTCTGTCTGTCTGTCTGTCTGTCTGCCCGCCTGCCCATCCATGAGGGTGTGCCAAATTTAACTCGACAAATCGCAGGCTGGATTGGCATGAAAATTGAGGGCTAATCTGCACTGGCTCGGAAGGTTGCAAATGATTAGCTAGTTTGAATTTCTAATTTGCATAACATTACTGAGAATGAACGTGCATTCAACGCCACAAGTCTTTTGTTTTTTTAGCCAATCAGAATTCATCTTCCGAGCCAGTGCAGATCAGCAGAAACTTGAAGCACAGCTGCTATATCACGATCACATGGCCTAATTAGATTTTAGTACCAATCTGTGCATGTTAATTAGCTAATCTACATAGTTTTACTGATCAATCAGTTTTCAAATCATTTGGTTGTATATCCAATAATTACCAACAAAAGCGCAGTCCATGTGTGCGTCTGTTTATGCTTGGGTCTGTATAGCCATATCTCCAACATGCTTAGACCGAACTTCACACATACATTATATTGGACAATTATGTTAATACAATTCAAGATGACTGAATGACAGCCATTTTAGGAAATCTCACAGAAAAAAGAAAACTTTGTAGTGTAGAGGATTAAGATGTTTAATTTGCAAGAGGTAAATTGATAGATCAAACAAATTCCATGCTAAAAACTTTCTCTTTTATTTAAATTTGTTTCTTTTGAATGAATTCTATAATTTCCATTTGTTTCTTTGATTTTTTTTTTACTCAGCATTGTCTTTGTTTTTTTATGCCACGTTCTTGTTTTTGAGATTGAGGGCACCCGTTAAATTTTCTTTAATAACTTCAGTGTTTTAACATTTTGAATGAATTTAATAACCCAGCTGCCCTTGTCTGTTTTCTCTGCTTCGTGACCGAAAATAGACTCCAGAACAGTTGCTCTACGACTCCTGTTCGCCCACTATAAATTTGTGTATCTTGACCTTTAGCCGTTGAAAAACCACAATGTGTAAGACATGTCAGTACCAAAAATTACATGCCCATAGTTGTCAACTGGCAGTTGATTCAAATGCCATAGAATCACGTAGGCGTTTGCTGATGTATTTCTGTTCTTATTTGATGTTACATTTTCAATAATAGGGCACCAGCGAGTATCCAAGATTTATCCCAGCAGGCCGGGATCACCAACTTGTGGTTTTGACCCACAATATGTTGCATAGAATTATATAATTTTAATATTATACTTCTATTATTAAAAGCACGTCGAGTGCCGTACATAACACAGAACATTTGTTTTGTTCTTTGGTTATACAGTTTATTATTATGTAACTAGCACAACGTGGAGTTACTATGACACCATATGGCCACTGACTGGCCATGAAATGCCAGAAGCAGCAGAAAATGCAACTTGATTATACAAAATATTTGGGGCACATATAGAGCACTATATATCATTACTAGAAAAGATGATTCAGTACATGAGGGAATGTTTTTTTCATTTTTCCATGCTTTCAAAGATTTTACAATTTAGCACTAACAATCTTATTGATTTTAAACCAATATGACCACTCAAGTAGTCAAGGGCACCAGTTCAAATTATTCCCAATCTACATACACTGAGGATTTAATTCTTACGGAAATCAAAGCAAAACCAATATGACTCCATATCCCTATACAAATGGAAAGTTTTTCACCAAATAACCATTTAACATACTTAAACATTGTTATGACTGTATGATTCAAAAACATTAAAGTTATCTGGCTAACAGTTTTGGCGTGAAATCCATTTCGGAAACCAAGAACCTGTAATAAAAATAACAAATGGTCAGTATCTGTCGCAGAATGTGAATTAATGCATAATGGCAGTGCTCTTGAAATTTAATTGTGACGAAGGTAAATTCTAATAATCATCTTACCATTGAGATTAATATGGGTTATATCTCGCAGGAGGCCGCCTATTCCTTAAAGGATATCGTCGCCCATCAAGCTGTGAATAAGTTAAACACGTCTATTAATATCTCAATTGGGATAAACATATGATTGACTTATTTTAGTAAGCGCACAGAAACTTTTAATGATTCAAACGTCATCGTAACTAAATTTTTTAAATTTCATGAAGATATCACTCACAAAACACCATATGTCACACGTCTGTCACTCGTATTCAACTACATTATCAATAACAAAAACAGGAAAATGTTTCTAGTTGCATCACATGTGAATGAACTATAAAATACATGTATGAAACTCGCATTCTGGGCTGCCTCCTGTGGGTCATCACGACCAGCGGGTCTTCTTGGCCTTCTTCTCGGCATGTGAACATGTGGACACCCGCTGGCCATGTGATGGTGTTTGGTTCTATGACCTGTTTAAAATAAACAAATGAAATAACAGTCAAGTCAGGGGGAACCAACAATAACATTGGATCTGATCATTAGAAATATTCATATCATTGTGACTTGTATAAACACAAAGTTTGAATGAAAATAGCCCAAGCATAATAGCCAACTATTTGATAACCTGTTGAAACTGATTTGAATATGAATATAATTGTTAACCATGGTCACCAGTGGTCATTTTAAAGCAGAATCTTTAATACTAACGTGCAACAGTAACGCATACGTGATGTTCATGCCAAGTTAGAATAAAATCTGTCAAACATGCCTGAAACATTGTTGCTAAGTTCAAATTTTGTGATTTTAAATAATTTGAAATTGATCCATAGTTTCAAGTTATTTTTCAGACGTGTATTAATTAAATTCAAACTTTGCTACAAGACGTTCCATTGTATTTCACAAATGAGTGCTTTCACTTTGCACCCACACTTTGAGCATACATGAATGGATTTCCACATGCATTAGTTTGATGTCAAACATAAAGCGTTTACTCTTTCAGACGAAATTGTCAAAGGCAATAAAAATTGACCTTTATATAATATAATTATGTATTATCTAAAATTGTGTGCATCATTATCAATGTTTACTATGTGGTAATCATTAATATTCTTACCTGTGCCGACATAGTAAGGCCTGACAATATGATTAATAAATGGCTTTGAGGTAAAACACCAGTTAGATTACAAAATTCTTAAATAAATGAAGAAAATGAGCAAACCATATTGTATTGTCACTGGATTTACTTGTTCATAGAGAACGAGTAAACATTTTGTGGGTGGGACCAATATATCAAGCATTCGTCGAGGCCTTCTTGGTGGCCGTGCAACTCTTGGGCAGCCACTTATAGTATGGTGTTTAAATTTGCCTGTTCTGTGTCCAGTGCCATCACACCCAGCCGTTGGGCATCTGGGACCTAAAAAACAGTAATGAATTACATTATTACTATTTTTCGCACATAAGTATTAAATTTGTTTGCAAACCATAACAGTAAACAATTTAGGTTATACACCTCAACGTCGAGACATGTTAAAATAGTTTGTACCAAATGAGCACGTATGTATATAAATCTCAAGTGAAATGCATACTATCAATTTGATATTCACATTCCATGCCATGAAAGTCACTCCATAAAAAATAAACTTTGTATGTCTCCAACTTCTTTGTAGGAAAAACTAGCTAAGGCGTTAAATAGACATGATTGCGCATGCTCCTGTTATTTTGCTAAATTTATTTACAATAATTGATATTTTAAATCATGATTCGGGTAGTGTTCTGCTATTCAGTATTGAGGACACGCGTATTTCAGTGACGGATAAAAGATACTGTTTTAGTTTGTGGAGTATGAAAGATACTTCCACAAGTCATGCGGTGTTATCCTGCTGCTGTATTTCCATAAAGAATGCTACTGAAAATACAACATAACAGTGTATCACCAGAACTATAGGTTATGATACCTTTGACATTTTGTTCAAATTGAATTGAAAATTTAGCATTTATTGATCAAATGCATTAATGTTTGAGAAGCGCACATGTAGCAGTTATTGAAAAACCAAAATCAACTTCTTCTTTCCCCCCATTAAAGACCTGAAATGTGTGAACATAGACCGTATTATCGATCGAATGTATTACGACAGTGTCCATTTTAATCAAATAAGCAAATAACGTATGAACATGAATTGAATAAAATGGCAACATTAGAATACACATAATGGTTTGATACTAGCAATGTTAATGTAACCATATATTACCTGCTGCCCCATCATTGTCATCTATGTACAGTGGATCGGGTGGTGATCCAGGTGGATCGCCTGGTGAATCCCGGTTGATCGAATGGTAAATCCGGCAGATCAGCTTGGGATCCGCCAGATATGGCTGGAGATCCACCGGAAGCAACAGGAGATCCAACAGAATCAACCGACGATACTCGGCAACTTGCCTCTGTTGTCCAACTGGCTGGTAAATCTGTCGGCGAATATGGCTGCAAGATGTACAGAAATAGCATAACTATTACAACCTTATCTGTTAGGGGCTTCTAGGTAATAAATACAGAATATTTATAAATGATTCAAAAATATGCAAACTACCGGCACACTGTATTAGACTATACCTAGTTATGACCAAAGCAGCATTTTAACCCGCCACACAATCTCTTGAATCTCTTAGTTTTAAAATATTTGTATTGGTCTATGTATCTAATTTACGAGTACGTCCTGTTAAATTTATGAAATCTTTGTAACTAGTATTTAATTTTGGAATCTAAAATGTTAAACGGAACTATATTATACCTGACATACAGATTTTTATATGCGAAATCTCTCCAAAGTTTGACGGCACGTTATTTTCATGAAATTTACTACCTACCTACCTACCTATTGTATTCCTTGGGCACTGAATACAATTTGAACCTGATGATGTGCTACTTAAGTTAAATTATTGCACATGTGATAGTTGCGTTGGAAGCATGGAGCAAATTGACTCATAAAACTATCATGAATTTGTTTTTGCGTATCTGTTAACCAACTTAATTAGTTGATTATTAGCTGAATTGCTGTGTTATGTCTGTCATCGTTTAGGTCTATTTGAAGTTTTGGACGGAACTTGGCTCAGTGATTTGGAACTAATTACAAGATACCGTCGCTATTCTGACATCCATAGTTATTAATGTAGTGAACGATTAATCAAAAGATATGACGTATTCAGTACTTAGTGTGGTTGGCTTTATGATTGAAGGTTACGCCCTAGAGTCTTTTTACTGCTTTGTAATTGGTTAGAGTTTTGAAAATGAATAAAGAGAGTTTGAGTTGGTCTTGGCGAATACTCCACGACAGACGCAGCCTTGGGCAGTCGAGTCCAGTCGAGTCCAGTCGAGTCCAGTCGAGTCCAGTCGAGTCCAGTCGAGTCGAGAGTCGAGAGTCGAGAGTCGAGAGTCGAGAGTCGAGAGTCGAGAGTCGAGAGTCGAGAGTCGAGAGTCGAGAGTCGAGTCGAGTCGAGTCGAGAGCCTTGAGGCGGTTCAGCCTTGTGAGAGACTTGGGGACTTTTCCCCAGGGCGCTGTGTCTTATAGAGTGCTCCAAAAGATCGACTAAGACGAGAGCTGAAACGTATTTCGTTGTGTGTGCCTTATTTGACTGTAAAGTTAAAGTGACTTTCCCGATCCCGTACCTCAAGGGGACGAGATAGAGACGAGACGAGTTTCCCCCTGACAGTGTGGAGAACCCCGTGGAAAAGAGATTTTACCCCTGATAAAACCATGGGAATTCTAAACACGATATATTTTAGTAGAATCCAGGACAAGAATACAAGAAATATTCAGTATTACAAGCTTCATATCAGAATTAGAGAATGAAACACTTTTACAAGCCTGATTATTAAACGTGCATTTGGTTAATACTGTAAAACGTGTTTTTTTCGAGAGCATGTTCTTTTAGTGAACTGATTCGCTAATTCAAGATGTCACCTAATGACTTTATTGTCATGATTTATATTTCAGCCTAACGGTGGTTGCCATGGCATCTACTGATAAAGGTTAATGACAAGGCCAGATGGCGAGCTAGTCGAAATTAGCTAAAGACATCTTATGAGTCTGCAGTTTTAAAAGATTACAGTACAGTAGCTGTAATCCTAAACCAATCTTGTTTGCGATTCTAACTAATGTGGTATCTTTGTGGAATGTTATTGCAAGACTATTACCCCATAAATATTAGTTAGTGTTGACATATAGTAGTGGGTTTCTAAATAGCTTGACGATTAATCAATTGATTATGATGTGCAAAACTTTCATGTGATTGGTTGTTTGTTTGAAGGCAAGCCCTTGGAGTCTCTTATACTGATTGTAATTGGTGAAGGAGTGACAAGAAATAAAGTGATTTAATGCTGTCTCGGGTGAAAACCAGGGACTTGGGAGAGAATCGTTTGGAACATGAATGGAGCTTATGTGTGTTTTTTGTGAGTCTAGCGTGGAAAACGACCGAATCCCGGTTACCTAAGTGAAAGGTTTTTTAAACATCAAATTTACCTATCACATTATTATAAATTCAATATGGCCAAGGGTTCGGGATTTGTATACAGTAATCCGGAACATAAAAATCTGGGCGCTTCCTAATTACACTTACAGTTTTTCTTTGTTTTTATGGACGAGATAACTGCATATGCTTCGGCACGCGACAGACAAGCATTGTGAAAACAGGATATCAACAATGACAAGAGAGATTCGCTAAATCAACATTTCGCTATTACATCATTTTACCACAATTCGCTGAAATTGCATGTCGCTTTTTCAACGCGTTTTACAGTATCACCTTGATCATGGCCGCCTCCCTATTTGAATAACAATACTACTTTTATTATACATGAATATTTAACAATCCAACTATTGTTTTCTCTTTTTTGAACTTTTGGTTGGACAATTGTTTGTCTATTGGTCTTTTTTGGTCTAATGATGTGAATTAATCAGCAGTCATGAACTTTCTTTGTAGCAAGTGCTGGGTCATGTACGACTACGCACGTGTAGTTCATGCTCAGTTTGAAGTTTGTTTTTTTGGATGAATGCTTTTTTATGTGCAAATTCATCTTGCAAACTGTTTTGATTGAAATTTGTGAAACCAATTGTTTCGTTCAAACTTATCAAATTGCCACTTAACATTTTTATAAAATGAAGAAAATTTAAATGTACATTACGTTCATGGAATATATACATGCAACATTTCTATTACAATGGCAAAATGTTACATTCTTATTTCTACGTATATCACATTCCTATAAAATACTCTCCATTTGTTTTACTTTTTGTATTTAATTATGCTTAATGCATCCTATTTAATTGATTACTGGTTGAATTTTATGAAAAAACTTAATTACCTTCCATTGAAGAAATAATGAATACGACACATTAGGAAGTAAAAGAAGTAAAGTAAAAGCAACTTGTATCACGTTTCTAAAGCTTCTACCTTTTAGCTAAACTACCTTTTTGTCTTTTCCGTAAAATCAAATTTAACGAATCAGCTGAATAGATTATATATAAAAAATAATATATATATACATTTAATATATAAAATAACGATATACGCAGTATTTAAAAGAAAGAAGGAAAGTATACAAGAATTGTATAAAATTGTAGTTTATCAATTATATTACTTTCACCATTAAATTGCAGGCGTACGAATGTGTAGATTCAATTGCACGATTCTTAGTGTCCCATAAATAAGACTGAACACAACAAAGCAAGTATTGTAAATGTGTATTTTGAACAAATTAACGCCATGTCATTATTCAAGACATGAGCTGAATCATCAACATAATGTGTAAATTGGACATTGATTTAATTTTGCAAGCTTAAAAGCAACGGAATATGGATAATCTTATTGAAAATGCAATTATGGAGTTGTCTCTATGAAAGTTGCTGTAATGTACTGATGACATTATCGTAACAGTTCACCATGCAGATGTTACAATTGCATCAACTCTACATATACTGGGAATTCTTTCTGTATGTTCCATTTCATCAGTCAACAATTGTGATTCCAGTTCTATGTGAACGTGTATATAACGGAAATTCCGACTACAGTGAACCATACGATGTCAATCTCACCAAGTACACTATCATATCTTCAGACATGTTCCAATATAAACTGCATCATCTCTACATATACTGCAATCAATAAATACTACAGAATGAATGTTCATTAGTCAACGGTTACGCTGTCAGCTCTATGTGCGTGTGCGTGTGTGTATAATGGACATTCTGACAAAGAACCAGACGCTGTCCATCTCGCCAACCAACAAGTATACTGTCATCTATACGTATTTGTATTCGTGTACCAAATAGACAAACACAAATTATACTGAGAATTTCTACTATAGTGTACAATTCGACTCGTTGCACCAGCAAATAGGTATTGCCACTTCTCAACTCAAATTATCCACTGAACACGAGTCTTTCGTGTGAATTCCGTACTTGATCTTGCACAATCTCGATTCATTCTCTTGTCTATGCTTGCTTTGCTGTGGTTTCATATATAATTAATATTAAACATTGATACATGTAATATAATAGACTTATATTGGTGCACCATATTTTGATATAGAGAAATAAAAAAAAAACGTCTGTTCTGTCCAGTCGATTTTCCATTGCTCTTACCGGTAGGTCCGTTTCTTCAAAATAGTCATACCCATAATAAATTAGTCATAATATAAGAAATATCAAATTAAAACTACTACCCTGTTTATTCATTTGTATTACCAAAGAAGAGACGAAGGGTTAGCTCGGCTGTGTGGCATCTGCGGTGTCAAAATTTTTTTCTGTCTTTCCAAAATGTATATTATCAGTGTTTAAGATTGCTCTGGACACAGTCCCTCAACACCCGATTGGGAAACACTAATACTTCTTTTGTTTCAATGCACATTTTGCGTTGATCATTTTTTTTATTCGTCAATCTGTCATGAATTTGTATTCGCGTATCTGTTGGTCGACTTAATTAACTGATTATTAGCGAATTGCTGTGTTATGTCTGTCATCGTTTAGGCCTATTTGAAGTTTTGGACGGAACTTGGCTCAGTGATTTGGAACTAATTACGAGATAACCGTCGCTATTCTGACTATTAATTCTGACAGTTGGTATTCGTAGTTATTAATGTAGTGAACGATTAATCAAAAGATATGACGTATTCAGTACTTAGTGTGATTGGCTTTATGATTGAAGGTTACGCCCTAGAGTCTTTTTACTGCTTTGTAATTGGTTAGAGTTGTGAAAATGAATAAAGAGAGTTTGAGTTGGTCTTGGGGAGCACAGCACGATAGACGCAGTAGAGGGAGAGTGCAGTCCTGGGCAGTCGAGAGGCAGTCCTGGAGAGCCTTGGGGCGAGTGTTGACGCAGTCTAAGAGAGTCTTGGGTCAGCCTTGTGATAGTCTTGGGGATTTTTCCCCAGGGCGCTGTGTCTTATAGAGTGCTCGATTGACCGACTAGGACGAGAGCTGAAACGTATTTCGTTGTGTGTGTCTTATTTGACTGTAAAGTTAAAGTGACTTTCCCGATCCCGTACCTCAAGGGGACGAGATAGAGAGACGAGACGAGTTTCCCCCCTGACAAGTGTGGAGAACACCCGAGAGTACAAGAAGTTTTACCCCGTGATAAATCTATGTGAACGCAAGCATACTTTTCTATTAACGTAAAATTAGCATATGGTATGACATAATTTTTAACAGGAGCCTTCTTGATTCACATCTATGTATATGTATAAACTTTGTTTTGATTTTTGCTACAGAGACAACATTATTTACCGAAATGTTGGAAAAAGTATGAGGACTTTGTCAATTTAACAAGTGACAATATATTGGGACCAGAGTATGTTGCTGCTGAATGCCTGAAATAAGAAGGCGGCGGTGGCGGTGGCGGCGGCGGTGGAAACGTAGGCATCAACGCAGCCATCCATTCTGCCATTCGACCGTAGTTTATGTGTTAAAACACGATCCACATTTTTGAACTTAACCTTAATATTAATAAAATAAGTTCAAGTTGGAAACGCATGTTTGTGAAGGTTAAGGTCAAATACTCTCGTTATAACATCGACTATGGTCGTTTGAATTGCTATCTTAATATAACACATTTTGTATGCTCTAAATTCAGTGATTTTCTGAGAAGAATATTGAAATTCTTCAAAATTGTATTCATCAATATTAAAAAAAAAAACTAAACAGTTTTCTTCTAGCAATCACGACTGCAAATCACGATACTGTCATGATTTATATTTCTGCTTATTGGTGGTTGCCATGACATTTACTGATAACTGCTGATTGGTGAGGCCAGATGGCAGGACTGGCTGAGATCTGTCGACATGTTCTCACGAGCTTGTAAATTTTAAGCTTATGCGGCATCTTGGAGGGTATATGGCCAGATTTCAGAACTAATGATGTATATTAATGTCAACCGTGGAATGTTATTGCAAGACCATTAGTACCCATAAATATAAACTGACGTTGACACTATGATAGTGGTTTTTCTGATATAGTGACGATTAATCAATTGTATTATGTGTAAAACTTTCGTGTGATTGGCTAACTTGTAAAAACTCAAATGCTGGTTTTGAGTCGGATTTGCCTTTCTGTGAAAAAATAAAGGAGTATCATTGTCATTGCAATTAAATATATATTTAAAATATCAGAAATGACACTTAACTTTCTTGATAGTTCTACAAGTGTTGATTGATTTCGGCTTCTATTCACAGTACGAGTCATCCTATTGAATCTACTTCAAGGAGCCTATTCTATATTCACTGATACTTTGTTTACATAAAATTTACAGTCATAATAACAATGATTTCCAGAACCAGGCCAAGTGAATGCGTATTTTAACAAATATTGATTCTTAACCAACAGTACGCACTCGGCATTAACAAAGACTGATGTTTTTCCTTGACAAGATTGCATCAGGTCATGGGTACACATGATAATACTGAGTTACCACATGCGTTTAGAAACCATTTACAAATTTGATTCTTTATGAACAAGCCTTTCACCGTCTTACAAGGAAATGTTGGAATTAGTAATATGTTTGATTACATGCCAATCACTGCCTGGTGATGCATTAATCATAATTCAGAAGATTATTTGACCACGCAAAATGGAGAGTGGTTTTGTGGGACAGGCTTCTATTGTACGACTCAACAGCATTGTTAATTATAACTGTGCGTGCACCAATGCGGCTGAAAGTGCTGTGTACATGCATTGGGCTTGTGTGAAAGAACCTTTCTAGGTCATGTACTTTGCAGTGGCAATGCTCCAGTCTAGTACTGATGGACCATATCAATCCCTTAAAATGGTTTGGATTAGTGTATCAGATCAAACCACCATACACTGCCTCATCTCTGACAGTGGCCGATTTTTTTATCATTATTTGGTTATACATCTAATAACTGGTTTAGGATTAGATGCACGACTAAGCAGACTGTCATTTCCATAGGATTTGGTATCTGCAGCAAGATTGTTGCTAAGCAATTATTGCCATTGACACTATATAAATTGGACAGTTTAACTCATTGGTAGTATATCATCTTCATGACAAGTTTATAAATCTTTAAATATCCCAGTAATTAAAGTATTGTATGATCCATTTTTGTTAATATTTTTTGTGTTAAAACCATGCATCACTGACATTCACACCTCGTTTAATCACTGAACTGCACTCATCTACATTAAAACTTGCACACTGTAAGTACAGTATCTTCATTTCGAAAATGGATTAAATTAGTGAACTAATTTTACACTAAATTCTTAATGTTACAATTATTTGTGCTTGCAATATTTTGTTGGTGGGATTATCGTCTAACAAAATGATACATTTTGCCATATGTGCGTTTGAACTATCAATGTCCCATGATAAAGATATTGTAATCGATTAGCTACTTCTATGATAAACTTGTCACGTGACGGCAAAGCTTGTCTAAAGTTGTCATTATTTATACAATATCAATATAAAATAGAGTATTCATATTTAAGCAGGTGCCATATTAATTATGATCCAACTGTAATGTTGAGTAATCTCGCGTATAATCTAGTTTGTAACACTTTAAAAACTTGGCCTTTGCTTCAGTTACAATTTCAAAAGTTCTATAAGTTTATTATTCTATGAGTGCTTTATATATCTTTCGGTTCAGTGTAATAACAATCAGATTGAACTATAATTCACAACATTCACAGGATACAATGACAACCCAATAGGAAGCTGTTTATATTTCAAACTCTGAATTTGCACAATTAATCACAAAGTTTACAGACTGTGTTAAAGCACACCAAATTACAAGTCAAAATGTTTTTTATTACTTTAGTACACATTTATAATTCAAAGCATTCAAAATACTTATAAAACAAATACAAATAAATAAATAGAAAATACAAAATAAATAAATGGATAATTTAGTCATCTAAAAAATGAAGTCTGAGGTGTCCTTTTGTTCTTCATACAATTTACTAACTTGTGTGGTTGATAGGAAATGTCTAATATACAGTAAATTGTGAGTGAAACTTTAAATACAACTGGCTCTCAGCTCGTTTGCTACTCCAACAAAACAGATAATTTTAATTGTATCATATCATAAAGGTGCGAAAATGAGACGCACATTGGTGTACCATTCTACAAAGTTCAGATGATGGTTTGGAGTCCTGCCTAAATCTAGCTAGGTTTTAGGTTGCACTCGAACTGCACTATATAACCTATGTAATATACACCAGCACACGTCATATTAAATTCGACATAATAAGACACATTACTATGCACAATTCGATGTTTCTGAAAAGCATGCTTAAAGCCAGCTGAATATTATTTTGCACTGTACTATGTAATAATATAAAGGGGAAGAATGGTTGAACCATTAGTATATTTTGCATATTCAAGGGAATGAAAAAGAAAGGCTGCAAGAGGTTTCAATTCATTTGTCTTCAGACAATAATAACATTAACAACTTCTCAGATGCCTTGTTTATAAAATATACGATCAGTCCTGATTTTGGAATAATTAATGTTTTAATGCTAGGTACCTGTCACATAATTACATTATGACAAACCTGTGTACTCTGTATAAGGGAGGCAAAACATAAAATTAATGAAAATATGTCCCTGTCCAATTACCCGACCATACCACAATCTCCAAATGCAATTACCACACCCAATGCAACCCATTTTGTGTTCCATAAACCGACCATCCCTGAAATTCACCCAATCTCACCCCCAAAAAAACAATACTGTATCCCAAAACCATTCAACGTCCCAATATAACCCAGCACCGCAAATGCAAACAGAGCACACCTTAAAGCTACTGAAAGTACTCCTGTGTGAAGCTATACCAGTATAGGAAACCCTATTGCACCTATGTGGATTTATTAAAAAAAAATTCTTAACCAAGCGACATGCATTTAAAAATTATACGAGTCTGCAGGTGAAGATGTAGCCATGATCCACGGGGTGTTCTATGCTGTTGACCAAGGGCTATCACTTCTTCAGGGCTTACTCGTATCGTGTCATTAAACCTACTTGGTGAATCGTCGAGGTAGACAGATGCAGGTCTGCGTAACAGTCCATTGGCGTCACCATCAAGTTTGCTTGGTCAATAACGAATTGCCAAGTCGTACATACTCAGTGCAGCCCACCACTTGTGTCCGGCAGCATCCAACTTTGCAGTTGTGGCTACACAAGTCAAAGGGTTGTTGTCCATAAGCACTTCTGTATGGACTCCATACAAGTACTCATGAATCTTCTCAGTCGCAGACCATTTCAAAGCGAAGAATTCTAATTTGTAATCCGGGTAATTAACTTCACTTTTTGATGAACGGCGACTGGCATACACCACAGGTCTGAGAACTTTCACCATTGATATCCTGTGTCTGATATAATGCTGCACCTATGCCGGGTGTATACTACATATGTATGGTGTTCAAACGGTCAAACAATCAGCATACAAGAGTACTGGTGGCGTCGTCAATTTTTCTACCATGGTTTCGAAAGCGTCTTAACACTGATCTGTCCATACCTACTTTCTACGTGTGGTGCTACAATATTTACGTTTGAATGATTGAACTGCAGCCAGTTCATGGAGTGGGCAAGCAATTGTTGAATAATCTGTCATGAACCTACGATATTAATTTGCAAAGCCGATGATATATCTATATACAAATGGCTATGTGCATATCAGTGGGCACCGGCCAAGTCTTTAATGCTCTGGTTTTCTCTTGATCAGTATGCACTCCCTCATTTGATACTGTGTCCCAGGTAATTGACTCGATCGCGAAAGAACTGGCACTTCGTGTGTTCGACCTTCAAGTTGTATTTTTGTTGTCACTTGAAGATTCTTTTTAAATATGCTAAAAATATCTTTGTTGAGATCTCCCAAGTATTGCTCGAATACCCTCTAACATGTCGCTCTGGCATTTTTCAGCCTGAATGGACAGGTATTGTATTCAAAGAATCCGAAAGGTGTCATAAAAGTGGTCTTTGGAATGTCTTCATCTTCCATTTCTATCTGGTGGTATCTGTTCTTTATATCCACAGATAACCATTTTGCCCCTTTCAATAAGTCAATGTGCACTTTCTTTGACACTAGGCAAGGTACATGTGTCACCAACGGTAGCACTTTACAACTTTCGGTAGTCAACACAGATGTGAGTAGTTCTGTTCTTTTTGCCGACCTTCGCCATCAAGCTTGCATTTTAATTGCAGTGTGATTTTTTTTTCGTGTAGTGCGGTGATATTTGCCAGTGTGATCGCCAAAATGGTTGGTTTTTGGAAGGTTGATCCGATGTTTCACTTTATCAAACCTGCCGAGATCACCATCTTTTGAAAATGTCTTGTCATTTCGGTCGAACATTTCCTTTGCTTGCCGTAGCTGATCGTCACTCACTGGGGAATCAGTCGTATCAAATTGCAGACCACCACTAACGATAGAGCGTTCCAGGTTTCTCTGTACTATGCGTCTGATTGCTGTGGTGTTTCAAATGTAGGATCGCCTATTCACCATCCTCACACTAACTATCACTAGGTTATATTATGACGTCCATCTGCATTCAAGGACATGACTTCCAAAATCGGCACTGGGTGGCATCAACGACTGATATGTAATCTGGTCACTTACCTTTTCCTCCAAGTTTTTTATTCTACCAGTCAACTGGTCCATTTTTCTCTGACTTTGCTCACTAACTAATTTTAGTGCTTTAACCTTTTCTTCAATCTGTTCCATCAACTTCAGAGCCCTCACCAAAGTTGCCAACTGCATGTCAGTATTTGAAGGCTTTGAATATCAGAATCCAAAGGCGTTTAAGGCTGCAGCACTGGTTGAGCTTCTGGCGCTTCAGTTCACGTTGCTGTTGATGCTAGTTTCCTACCATTAAGATAGTCTTTTGCTACTCATGCAGCCACTAGCAACTCTCCATACGGCCAACCCTTGTTAAAGTTATGTCTGAGGGTATGCTCAATCCCTCAATCCATCAAACGGTCTTCTAGTCGGCAAGTCATTTATTTCCTCTTCGTGTACAGCACCTCTTTCATATGTGGTGTAGATCAAGCTCTGTATTTGGATACCATACTATACAAGATTATCTGTAATTATGCAAACATTGACTGTAATGCCTCGAATATCGGAAGCAGTGATATGAAAACGTGATTGCAACAGTTGTCTGGTATATTGTAAAATGCTTTCAAATAATATGGAAGATGTCTGCAATGGTAGCCAAGATTATCAGTAATTGTGCAAACATGGACTGGAATGTCTTGAATATCGGAAGCAGTGACATGGCATAGTTATTGCAACAGTTGTCTGGTATATTGGTAATGGTTTCAAATAATGTGGAAGACACCAACCATATCTGAAATACTGCAATGGTAGCCAAGATTATCTGTAATTATCCAAACATTGACTGGAATGCCTTGAACGTGGGGAAAAAGTGCCTTGGTAAAGTTATTGCAACATCTATCTGGAATATTGATTAAATAACATGGAAGATGCCAAGCATGTTTGGAACAGTAGCACAGATTATCTGTAATTATGCAAACATTGACTGGAATGCCTTGAATATCGGAAGCAGTGCAATGGTAGTTATTTCAACAGTTATCTGGTATATTGGTAAAATGGTTTCGAATAATATAGAAGATGCCAAGCATGTCTGGAATGGTAACCAAGATTATCTGTAATTATGCAAACATTGACTGGAATGTCTTGAACGTGGGGGAAAAAGTGCCTTGGTAAAGTTATTGCAACATCTATCTGGAATATTGATTAAATAACGTGGAAAATGCCAAGCATGTCTGGAATGGTAGCACAGATTATCTGTAATTATGCAAACATTGACTGGAATGCCTTGAATATCGGAAGCAGTGCAATGGTAGTTATTTCAACAGTTATTTGGTATATTGGTAAAATGGTTTTCGAATAACATGAAAGATGCCAAGCATGTTTGGAATGGTAGCCTAGATTATCTGTAATTATGCGAACATGGACTGGAATGCCTTGATGAATGTCAGAAGCAGTGCAATGGTGATGATAACGTTATTGCAACAGTTATCTGGTATATTGGTAAAATGGTCTAGAATAATATGGAAGATGCCAAGCATGTCTGGAATGTTAGCCCGGATTATCAGTAATTGTGCAAACATGGACTTGGAATATCTTGAATATCGGAAGCATTGCAATGGTAAAGTTATTGCAACAGTTGTCTGGTATATTGGTAATGGTTTCGAAAAATATGGAAGACACCAACCATATCTGAAATACTGCAATGGTAGCCAAGATTGTCTGTAATTATGCAAACATTGACTGGAATGCCTTGAATATCGGAAGCAGTGCAATGGTACTTATTGCAACAGTTATCTGGTATACTGGTAAAATGGTTTCGGATAATATGGAAGATGCCAAGCATGTCTGGAATGGTAGCACAGATTATCTGTAATTATGCAAACATTAACTGGAATGCCTTGATGAATGTTCGAAGCAGTGCAATGGTAACGTTATTTCAGCAGTTTTCTTGAATATTGGTAAAATGGTCTAGAATAATATGGAAGATGACAACCATGTCTGAAATTCTGGAATGGTATCCTAGATTATCTGTAACCAGGTAAACATCGACTGGAATGCCTTGATGAATGTCGGAAGCAGTGCTATGGTAAAGTTATTTCAACAGTTATCTGGTATATTGGTAAAATGGTTTTGAATAATATGGAAGATGCCAAGCATTTCTGGAATGGTAGCCTAGATTATCTGTCAATGTGCAAACAGTGACTGGAATAACCGAAGCAGTTCTATGGGGAAAAGTCGTTGCAACAGTTGTCTGGTATATTAGTAAAATGGTTTCGAATAATGTGGAAGACACCAACCATATCTGCAATGGTAGCCAAGATTATCTGTAATTATGCAAACATTGACTGAAATGCCTCGAATATCAGAAGTAGTTCTATGGGAAAAGTCGTTGCAGCAGTTGTCTCGTATATTGGTAAAATGGTTTTCAATAATATGGAAGATGCCAAGCATGTCTGCAATGGTAGCTTAGATTATCTGTAATTATGCAAACATGGACTGGAATGCCTTGAATATCGGTAGCAGTGCTATGGTAAAGTTATTGCATCAGTTGTCTGGTATATTGGTAAAATGGTTTCGAAGACACCATATTACATGTAATTTTAATTGTATATTTTTTTAAAGATTTTTTTTAACTATTCAGGACTAAACCCTGTACATATAATACCAGATGAACATGGCAATTCTGAACTTGAAGGTCAGTATATTATATATATATATATATATATATATGTTTCATCATAATATTATATATATTATGATGAAACATTGTTCAGGTTAGACAAATGTAAATATTTGGAAAACATGTGCACTTATAATCTCACTGGTCATGTTTTGTTTTCCAGGAACAACTGTAAACATTACAGCATCAGTAGATGGGGCATGGCAAAAACGTGGTAGTGGAAAAAGTTACAATAGTCTTTCAGGTTTCTTATAATAAATACATGTATGTTTTCTTATAATTGATGTTGTTGTAGGGACAGGGAGTAGATATGTTTAAGTTCAAACATTTAAAAAAAATTGTTTTTGATATTTATTTGAAAGGTCATGCAACAATGATAGGTGAACAAACTGGAAAGGATCCGTGGTACATCGTGGCCATTCCAGGATGTAAACTCGTTCTTACAATTAACTAAAAACAACATTAGTATATTAAGCCCATTTTATATATTTCAATCGTGTGCATGCGACGCAAAACTTAATATATTGCCAAATATTTTGATTTCAATTATTTCCATGGAATAGCAAATTTAGTATTTTTTGCCAAATTTGTAATTCATTATCAGTATCAGTGTTCAAATTTTCGCGGATTAACATTATGGCATTTTACGTCTGTCAAATAACGGCCAAATAAATACGTGGAATCATTAATTACTAAGGACCTGGCGTAGAGTTGGAAATTAGTCCAAATAAACAAATGTCCAATTCGGGAACAGGATAATAGTATATTTGGTTATTGATGAAATAGTAGGGCGCCACCAGGCTTCGTAAGTGCGTCGTGTTTTTCTCATAAAGTTGACGCTGATTGTGCTCAAAAGAAGCCTCTCATTCCGCCATTGGATGGTGGCACATCGTGTATGTGGTGTTTACAAAGGGGGTGTAGATGATCTGTGGTACATCGTGACCAATAATAAAATGATTAGTTGTCCAACTGTGGGAGTCTCTTTTATTTCTGTGCTAAATGTGCAACACCAAAATCCCGCCATTTATTTTTCATGGTTGTTCGAATAGTCGTCTGCACCAGTATCGCGAGTTCTAAGTTTGGTTTACTATGTTGGCCGCTCGACACTCTTTTTCGGTACCGAAGCCCATTTAAAATCATATTCTGGACAAGATTTGTATCAATTAAATGATCGGCTTCCATTGCTGCTCCAACTCATTCAAAAAATGGCAGAGCAAAAACCGCGCAAATTCATTTTACCGCCACTTTACAGCGGTTTTCACACCGACACCAGTTAATTCCGTTACCCAATGGCTGAAGCAATTTCACACCATTAGACACGCCCCAAAACAGATGACGAGATTTGTCAGGATCGGCCAATGCGCATGCGTATAAAACAGCTGGTACTAATATTCTAATATCCCAATTTCCTAATAACTTATTTTGCACTCGTACAATGCAAACTACATATTGGATTAGGTTGGTTGGCCATCAAGTACCATCCTATGGCACCCAATTCATATATCACCAATACCATAGTACAGAGTTATGTTAACGAGTCAAAAATAAGACTAATATACTAAATTTGTATTTAATTAATTGTAAGAATGAGATTACATTGTGAAATGGCCACGATGTACCACGGATCGGAAAGTGCATAGGATATGCAGTACGAAGTAAGAGCTGCAGTACATGTCAATATGCAAATGAGTTAAGGCTAAGTCACATGATTGTAGAAACAGCTGGACAGGCAGTGCAAGGGCAATGAAAGCTAGCATGGTAGTAGGCACTCTTGTAGGCGATGATGATAGCACCACTATAGCACATGCTAGACATCAGTTTAACCATAAAATAGTGAAGCGAAGTGACAAGATTCATGTTAAAAAGACATGAGGAAATGGCTTGTATGCTCTTAGAAACAAACACAAACATCTTACTGTATCTGTCATTAGCTATTTGAAGAAGTGTTTCAACTATGTTTGTGCACAGAATGAGGGAAATCCGGAAGGTCTCAGTTCAGCGATATTAAATATTGTGCCACATGCATTTGGTGAAATTTGGTGAAATTAAATTTAGTGTTTAACAATAACTAAATAAATGTTCTTAATATTGCCAAATACAATTGTTCCTTTAATCAATTTGAACTATTAAGGATGGTCATTAATATCATATTTTTGAAACCAAGAAAAAATATAAAATGCATGAACCAGATTTGAAACAATTAAATGTTATGTATTTTGGTAAAAACAAAATCAATATTTGCATATATTCCTACTTTTCATTTATCCTTTACTATTGTGATGAACTGTTCACTCATCAAAATATCAAACATGACCAATGTCTTATTAATAATAGAGGGGGGGCAAGGGGGTAGCTGGTACGGTATTACGGAAAATAAAAAGAGCTTTTTACAAAGAAAAAAAAAGACGTTTTTACAGTTTACAGTGATAAAAAATCGAACATTGAATGGTCCAAAGAGCTCTCAGACTCAAATGCTCCGCCATTACTGCGCCGTGTATAGAGACGCATGCGCATATTACCCTAGTAATGCTCTTCATTTGGTTAGAGGGCTTTTTACGTCTTGGACATTCAATTTTGTAGTGAATCGTGTCATCTAGTCGTTTTACAGTTTCTGAAATGTAATTTCCCTAGATTTTTTTTATTTGGATGTAAATTCTTGTACGTACCGAGAAAAATGACACATTTTGACAGTGTACGAAAAAAATATTTGATTGATTACGTTGTACGTCTAGCCTGTGATTACAGAATTTATTTTTTCTCTTTACGTTGTACGAACAAAAAAATATTGCAATTACGTTGAACGAAAATAACCCTTGCCCCCCCTCATAATACTTACAATGATACTGTTACAAGAACTCCATTAATCAATCGAGTAAGCACCATCCGACCAATTATAGCTGGTTACCATGGAAACAACACTTAAAATTGGTCAATAAACCAACTTTTCTTTTCACTCAATAACAACTAATATATTTATGTTCTAATGTTATTTTATTATACCATTCACAGGTTAACAAAAGCATAGACCTATCTCCAGGACGCCCAACTGTGACACAGGGCCTCAAGTTAGATAAAATAGAAAGAATTCAAACAAAGACTCATCGAACTTAAAAAAAAAGGAAAGTATAAGTGTAATGCCCATGAAGTTTGAGAAGGTGATAGCTACGAAAGCAATGTTACATTCAGTTCTGTAACTCTAGATATCAATGAAATTCCAGATCCTGTCATACCACCTAGTCGTACACCATTCACTGATACATCAGTTAACTTTGTTGTTTTTGATCTGGAGACTATTACTTATCTTACAATATAAGTTGATAAACCTAGGCATGCATGCACTGAATTGTTTGTGAATCAGATTCACTAAAAATTAATGATTTTTAGCTCACATGGGAGGTAATGAGTTTGGTGTATCTGTCTACATGTGTCTGTCTGGGTGTGTCCCTGTGTGGACAATTTCAAATACAGATATTGTTTGTACTCATTGCATCTTTTCTAACGTGTACATTTATTTACCTACCGCTAATTTCTATTTTTTTTTCTTATTTTAGATATACAAGCAGATATTGTGCAGATAGCAGCTGTGCATGGAGACAATTGCTTCAATGCATACACATTCCCTTCAAAATCCATGTCTTTTGGTGCAGAATTGGCAACAAAAATTTCAAAATGTTGTTTTAGTTAGTCATAATGAGTATTTATTTGACAGTCGTTTAATTATTAGGTCTTTACAACGCTGTAACTTAATTGAAGAGTTTCAGACCTGTTGTGCAGGATTTCTAGACATGGTTCCTCATTTTAAACGTGCATATTCTGGCAGATCATCCTATAAACGGGAATATCTTGTTCATGATATTCTTTACAAAACCTATGAGGCACATAATGCACAGAATGTCATAGCACTGCAAGAACTGTTTCACTCTTTCACAATAGACAATATTCTTCAGGTCATTCACTTCCAGGACAGGAAAAAGTTTAACCTGTCAACATTCAATCCTATGATAGTCTGGTACAATCTCAAAATCCATGGCTGACGAGAGGTGCTGATGGTATACGTTCACTTTTCACAGAATTACATAATGGCTAGAGTAACAAGATCAAATAGGATCATAAACTCTGTTGCTACATATTTTGACTCAAGCTGATCAAAAGTAATTTTTGGTGACTGTCCTATTAATGCACTGTGATTTGACACTGCAAATGTACACTATGTAATACCTTTCAGGGATATATATATTGTATTTTATTTGTGTATATTGAGCAGAATGATCTTATAATATACATGTATTACACATTTATTGTTTACTAGTATACCAGAATCGTATCTCTAATAGAAATAAACTAAAATGTATATGTACATGCATTTATGTTTACTCAGAAAATAAAATTAATTTTTGTATTATGTAACTTTTCCATTACTTGCCATCTTCATTCTTCTGTGTGATAGGAGTAAATAAAAATGGCCCCTACCCCGGATTGGTCATAATTTGATCACATAACACACTGGATATGCAAGGTAAATAAAACGCCCCACCCTAGATTGATCAAAAGTGATCACATAACTAGGGAAGTTGCCAGGCCTGATGCACCTTCTCTTCGTGGTATTAAACTGCCCTTCTCCCTGTCACCTCAACTAAAATATGTGTATTGTCACCTTTAATATTTACATGGCATTAAACAATTTGACACATTCTTAACTTATGGTTGCCATGGCAACACAAAATTTACATCTCGTCAATTTAGTTTCTACATCCCCCCCCCATAACTACCAGTTACTTGTTGCTATGGAAACCACTAGACTGCCATTATTAGGATTCATGTGATTTAAGTAAATATCTTAAAATCAAGATCCGTGACCCCCTATTTTTTAAAGCTTATTTGATTTAGGGTAAACTAACCAAGCTATATGGAGAGTTTTAGGAAATCACTGTTGCTATTATAAATTTTTAATAAAATGAAATTTTAAATTGCAATCATCTCCAAATATGCAGATAATTTAGCATAATTCAGTATCATTTTGCTATAGAGCTTTGATTACTTATCTGATAAACTGACTGTTTTGCCAGATATTTAAGTCATATTTGAGAAAAATATTTTTCTGATTTTTAGGAGTTAGTTTAGTCTGTCATGAATTGCTTGACACTAGAGGGCGCCACATCTCCGAAAATTTACCGGTGACTATACATTTCTTTTTATTCTTGAATACTCCAAACTTGGTTCTGCTGCTGTGTAACATTACCCTTAGTAGTGACCCTTCTTAATATACTTTTCCCTTCTATCTTTGATATGAGCAAGGTAAAAATAGATTAGAAAAGAAGTAAGACTGATTCAATTACCACTATGTATATTTTCTATATTATACATGTAACATCTGTTCAACAGACAAGAATTATTTCGTGTACCACACAGACTATTAAATTACACTGTCTGAAGGTTTTTTTCACTTTCTTATTGTAAATACATTTTTTTTTTATACAGCAATTAAAAACAAAAATTTCCCAAACTGCAACAAAATATTTTGAGCACCTTCTGATGAGAAACCTGAAAGATTCAACAAATTAAGTATGTTCAATTGAATGAAAATATGTTAATTATACATAAGTATTATGTGATCAGAAATAGTATGAAATAATTTGAAATAATAGACAATGTAAGTCTATACATAGAAATCATTTCTACAAGTACCAGTATATATAAATAGTACATTTGCAATAATAGTTTAAATATTTACATAGAAATCATTTCTAAAAGTTTTAAACTATTAAATATTTACACACTTTTCAGAAGCTAAAATTTATACAGAAAATAAATAGTCATATATATTTACGGTAATTCTTTTCTTGTAGTACAGGTAATTTTGGTAAATTTCTGATAAAATGGATAAATTATTAATCCAAGAGGTAAAAACTCACTTTATGGAAGGTAAAGTACAGAAAACAAAATTAAAATAGTTATATAATATTCTTTAATTTCAGTGTTGATAGCTGTTTTTATTTGGCGTAGGTTGGGTTGTCTCAGGAATTCTTTTTAACTTGCTGATTTTAATTTCGGAATTCCAGCTTGGTTTGTTTTTGGAGAACGTAGGACAAGACTTCACTGATCTGTTGCAGAATAAGTTTGGAGATAGGATAATGTTCTGGCAACTTCTTAATGATGTATGGTGATTGGACATAATATCTTGTGAGAAAAAAACAAAAACAATGCAATGTCATTTACAACAGTCAATGTCAAGTATATCATCCAGTATTGACATTGTTACCAGGTACAAATGAGCTTTCATTCAAATTGATGTACCTCCACAAATAATGCAGAATTGCACCACTTCAACCTAGCAGCCAATTATAGTGAATTAGGAAAATATAAGATGTCATGGAGTGTTGCAAGCAACCTCAATTGTGATTTTGAGAAAGAAGTTGAAAATATTATTGCTAATGAGTGAGAAGGGTCTAGTCTAGACACAATAATGCGCCAGGTGAATTGGCCATGACGTTCTTCTCATCTCATCCGACATTGTCCAGCGGATTATTCTTGCAATGACAGTAATACTCTATCGTATTAAAATGCTTGAAGTGATGTTAACATTTTTGTATCTTTTCTAAACAGCATGGTGAAGAATAAAAAAGTAGATGGAAAGCAAAGTATGAATGTGGTTAGATAAAAGACATTATAAACTCACTTGAACTCTTCTGTGTAGTTATTTTTCATATACAATGCCATTGTTGGACTATACTCTACAAATGTTTGTAGAACACTGAACTGCTGATGCAACAGAAGAGCCTCATCAGGTGACAACGTTTCATTCTTGGAAGGTGACAGCAGCCTCATGGCTTGGGCAATCACTCTTTCAATGAACTTCTCCTGCAATCAGAAATCACAAAATTGTAACAAAATTATAGACATGTATACTCACTAGCATAGTTGTCAGAGTATAAACCCCTCCGGGGAAAAAGGCTAATTGGCGAAATATACAATTCGACTTAGTTTCATTGTAAGCAAATGATTTCGGTCACATATAAACGCTCGATGCTGTCTGTTATCCGCCATAATCTTTCTCTTGCAGAGTTGACCTAATAGGTCAAATCGCTAAATAACCAATCAAAATGCTGGATGATGCCAATGTGTTCAAATCACCATAGCTCATTTAAATATGTTTGAGATTTGCCGATGTTGTAGTACAATATTTTGGCTTGGCTTGGATTTTGATGTGAAAACGGCATGATTTTTCTTTTCAAATAAAAAAATAGTTGTTTTCAAAAGATAAACTGAGCATTAGAAGAATAATTTAACATTGTTTTAATACAGTGATAACATCTCATTATCGAAACGAAGCTTACCCATTCACGCTAGTCACAATAAACACGCTCATGAATAAAAACATAAATAGACCATTTTAGGCGTCAGGAAAGATTTAAATGTCCGAAAAATTACACCAAAATATTTAAAAAACAACTTTAAAAACTGCCGAAAAATCGCCCATTTTATTTCTTTAAAAATCCAAACTGCCGTTTAATGGCCCAGGGCAAATTTACGGCAGAATCCGGTACTATCCGGTACACACATTTCAAAGTGGAGGTACATTAACTTTTGTGTATACTGTGCAAACACAAATCAAACGACCCTTTTCAATCTCAAAGTCCTTATAGAATAATATAACATGAGTAGTATAAACGTGTCTAAAAAATAATAGTACAGCAACACATCTAAGCATAATAACACAATTAATATTATTGGTACATGTACTGTATCAATCTCAAGGTCCCTTATAGAATAATATAACATGAGTAGTATAAACGTGTCTAAAAAATAATAGTACAGCAACACATCTAAGCAAAATAACACAATTAATATTATTGGTACATGTACTGTATCAATCTCAAAGTCCCTTATAGAATAATATAACATTAATAATTCTATTGAAGTTCCTGCAGTAGCATATATGTATACATAATCTAATATAATACCAGCCAGATTTGAAAAAGGCAGAAAACCACACTTGTCACTTTTTGAATTTACACTAATAATAACATATCGGTTTACACCTATCCAATAGACATGACTTATATTATTATATATAAATTATATATTATATATTACAGGTTCTCATCAGGCCAAGGATTGAATTAGCAGCATGTTGACCTGTCTACCCATTGCTTGTTCAACACAAATCAACTGCCTGAAGATATTCAGCCGTTTGTAATTTATCATTATAGGGTTGTTGATTACTCCAAAAACAACAACGCATCAATTGACAATTAGAATGAGTGACATTTTACAGCCTTTGCAATACACTGAACTTCAAACTGCATATTTAAAAAAAAAAAAGAAGATTTTATCTAAAATTGCCTTCTATGACTAGAAATGTCAAATCAGTTGTTTTTGTTTATTTTCCCTATATGAAATTTTTTTTAAAACATTTGAGGTGGTCATTTTTCAATGAGGCACAAAAGTACAAGAAACAAATTATTATTTTTGGCCTTAGCAGTATAAATGTCTCCACCAAATTTTACCCCATATTGTGAAAACTGTACTTGCTAGTTAAACACCAAAATTAAACTTGGATGATATTCCATAGTGATTAATAAGATTTCCAAATTTGAAAAAGAGCCACTTGCTTAAATACAAGATGAACTTACCGTAGATTGCAAAGTATCTAATACTTTTATCAGCCAAACAATATTGAAAAAGGATCCTTTTTTATCACCCCAGTTTGCCTGAAACAATAAAACATGACATTAGTGTAATTCTAACATAGTGAGAAATTCATTGTGTATGGTTTCAGTTGTGAAATTTATATATATTTATGGATGAACATCTTCACTAGCCAAGGTCTAAGTTTATTCAGCCAAGCCTCTAAACAGACCTTGGTAGAATGACCATCAAATAAGCGTATTCTAACAGCGCCCCCAGTAGTCAGTTGCGGCTAATCATTTTCCAATTTACGTGTTACAAATCCCTCATTAAACGTTTCATTTTAAACAAAATGGCGGTGCCCATGAATCGTGATATTTGTGATGATAAAATTGCGAAAGTTTTCGGTGTTGGTGCCCTCAAGCCTCATCAGGTACAGGCAATCAACGCAGTTTTGTGGGAAGGATGTCTTCATAGCGACAAAAACAGGAAGTGGAATTTTGTTTTATAATTTGGTACGTCCAAGCTGATTGGGCGCCTTGTTTGGAGACGCACCAAATCAGATCTCACTGCTTAAGATACGCAATTAGCCTATGCGATCCCGCACGGTATTGTGTAGAGGCCTATAGGTCAAAGACACAGGACCGTGCAATTCGAACGATGATGGATAAATAGAATGTTTCACTGCGAGTAAGTTATGCATAACTTGTTTTTATCAGGTTATAGTAATAGTATTTTTTATGGCATCTTTAGAAAAAGAGCATATCTACCAGTTGTTAGCAATAAATATATTATGTTATGCAGCTAATTTACTCAGAATCTGTTTTAAAACTAGAACTGTTCATTAGCATACATCAGTATTATGATCAGGTATGGTACATAGGTACATGGAGTTGAGAGTCATCTGAGAAAACTTGCCTGATGTGCAATAAGGGTCAACTCATACAGTACAGCAGTTGAGACATTGGTTAACTCTTGTACTAGCTTAGAAACCTATAAAAGTAAATATAGGATTAGACACTAGAATGTGAAACACACATCACTATGTAAATGGTGTAGAGGGCCTCCAATTCAGGTTCAATGCCTTAATGTCCAAGACGTCCCGTCTTAATGCTTAGATGTCCAACCTGTATGCCTAAAGACCTCACCTGAATGCCAAGATACCCCACCCTGAATGCCTATATGCAGCCTACCTGTATGCCTTGGATGTCTCACCTGAATGCGTAAATGCTCCATCTGAATGCCTAGATGTCCCACCCATACATGTATGCCTAGATGCACCACCTGAAGGTCTTGATGTCTCACTTGAATGTTTAGATGTCCCACCTGTATGCCTAAAGGCCTCAACTGAATGCCAAGATACCCCCCCCAGAATGCCTATATGCCCCCTACCTGTATGCCTTGGATGTTCCACCTAAATGCCTAGATGCTCCAGCTGAATGCCTAGATGCTCCAGCTGAATGCCTAGATGCCCCACCCAGAATGCCTATATGCACCCTACCTGTATGCCTTGGATGTCCCACCTGAATGCCTAGATGTTCCACCCATAAGCCTAGATGTCCCGCCTGTATGCCTAAATGCCTTACCGGAGTGCACAGATACATCGCCCTGAATGCCTATATGCCCATAATCTGTATGCCTTGGATGTCCCACCTGAATGCCCAAGTGCCCCACCTTAATTCCGAGATGCCTCATCTGAATGCTTAAATGCCCCACCCTGAATGCCTTGATGTCTCACCTGAATGTCTGGATGTCCCACCTGTATGCCTAAAGGCCCCACCCTGAATGCCTAGATGTCTCACCTGAATGGCTAGATGTCCCACCTGAATGCCTAGATGTTCCACCCATATGCAAGGATGCCCCACCTGAATGCCTTGATGTCCCACCTGTATGCTTAGATGCCTCACCTGAATGTCCAGATACCCCACCCGGAATGCTTATATGCCCATTATCTGTATGCCTTGGATGTCCCGCCTGAACGCCCAAATGCCCTACCTTAATTCCTAGATGTCTCATCTGAATGCCTAGATGCCCCAACCTGAATGCGCAGATGCCCCAACCTGAATGCGCAGATGCCCCAACCTGAATGCGCAGATGCCCCAACCTGAATGCCCAGATGCCCCAACCTGAATGCCCAGATGCCCCAACCTGAATGCCTAGATGCCCCAACCTGAATGCTTAGATGCCCCAACCTGAATGCCTAGATGCCCCAACCTGAATGGCTAGATGCCCCACCCTGAATGCCCAGATGTCCCACCTGAATGGCTAGATGCCCCATCCTGAATGCCCAAATGCCCCATCCTGAATGCCCAGATGTCTCACCTGAATGTCTAGATGTCTCACCTGAATGCCTAGATGTCCCACCCTGAATGCCTAGATGCCCCACCCTGAATACCTAGATGCCCTACCCTGAATGCCTAGATGCCCCACCCTGAATGCCTAGATGCCCCACCCTGAATGCCCAGATGTCCCACCTGAATGCCCAGATGTCCCACCTGAATGCCCAGATGTCCCACCTGAATGCCCAGATGCCCCAACCTGAATGCCTAGATGCCCCACCCTGAATGCCTAGATGCCCCAACCTGAATGCCCAGATGTCCCACCTGAATGGTTAGATGCCCCATCCTGAATGCCCAGATGCCCCCATCCTGAATGCCCAAATGCCCCATCCTGAATCCCCAGATGTCTCACCTGAATGTCTAGATGTCTCGCCTGAATGCCTAGATGTCCCACCTGAATGCCTAGATGCCCCAACCTGAATGCCTAGATGCTCCAACCTGAATGTCCAGATGTCCCACCTGAATGGCTAGATGCCCCATCCTGAATGCCCAGATGCCCCATCCTGAATGCCCAAATGCCCCATCCTGAATGCCCAGATGTCTCACCTGAATGTCTAGATGTCTCACCTGAATGCCTAGATGCCCCACCCTGAATGCCTAGATGCCCCACCCTGAATGCCTAGATGCCCCACCCTGAATGCCTAGATGCCCCATCAATTATGTTTGTTGCTTAAATTGGTTTTAATTACTGCATTTATAATTACATCATTATTCAATGTTAATAGCTAACATACATTTTATATTAAACATTGTTAATGAGAAACCTTAATATTTGATGAGACAAATGTGCTGTTTATCCAATCAAGTATTTAACCATACAAGAATGCGATATAAATGATTATTGTTACACATTTAATTTTTGTATTAAACAGTGTACATGTATATTACACGCCTTGTATGCATTGCATGGGACCTTTACACACAATATTAGAATATTTCTAATAACAGAAAACAATATTTTAATTTAATTAAAACATTTTTCCTGCAATTCCTTTCAATAAATATATGCCACAGTATACAAATGTACTATCACAACATGAAATGAATAATTTAATAACACAATTTTGGATACATAAACAGAAACAAACAATAGCATTTGGTTGAAGAGTTTTACAGTACCTCTCTCATTTCCTGTATTTGGCAATCCAACAGTATGAACAATATGGTAGTGACAATGGTACAGTGTGGTAGTAGCAGTAGTAGGGTCAGCGTTGAACGTAGAGTGGCAGTGAAGTATGGTGGGTGTTTTTTTTAAAAATGAAATAAAGAATATAATCATAGCAGCATTATTGTAAGTTATTGTATGACATTTAGCAATGTGGTGACATATGTAAATGGTCAATTTATATTAGATACTGCTTTAGTATGCAGAGTGACCATACTGTACATTTCTCTTCACTTCACTTCCCTTCCCTTTCCAACAGGTATTAAAAACGAGTTCAAAATTTATCTGTGATTGAGACATTCAGTTACTAAGCACGCTATTATAAAAACCTATACATTATCTGAAAAATAAGATACTCAGTAGGCAATTATGGCAGCGCATATACCATAGCAATGTTTGTCTAAGAGATTGCCTCATGTCTAAGAAATCTAAATATGGTTTTACCCCTTTGTAAGAGGTCTGTCTCCATATTCATTCTGAATTATCTTTTTGTGAACAGTTGTGTACAAGAAACTGTGTTTTAATATTTTTTTTATCTATGTTTTAGTTTTGTAATTACACTATGTCAATACTGTCCAATTAACTGTTGGTAGCATGTCTGTAGTTATTTGGTCATAGCTAGAAAACAAAGACATGTATATATAGTTCTCCAGTCTAGAGTGTTACAAATGTACAATGCAATTTGCAGGTCATTTGTCCATTTGAAAATGTTAAAATTACAGTGTTTTCAATAGTTCAAATAGTGGAAAAAAAGCTCAACAGCAAATCTGGTTGTCAAGTAATTCCCTAAGACAAACATATGCACTATCGTATTCACCTATATCTAAGCTTTCAGATGATGTATAAGTTGTTACAGTAGCATGCTTAGTAACTTTTAGAGAAAGAAGTTGGAAACTTTTGGACACACATTTGGAAAGTTTCAGCTGACTATAACAAATTATGACCTTGCACTATATGCCCAAATATGGACAATAATACCGTATATTATGGGATAGTGTTACCTCATAGATACTGACCAATTGTATTCAATACATCATGATGAGAGCAATTACATGTGTGCCAAATTCACTAAAATCAGAATTCTGAGATGCGGACTAGTTCTCAGGATTTATAGAAACTTCAAGTAGTCATGACAACAATCATCAGTCAACATCTTTTCCACGTTGAAGCACCACAATCGTCGCGCTGCACATTTTTTGGGATAATTATAATAATAATTTTACCCACACTGCGTTGTGTTCTTTTTTCTTTTAAAAACAAAATGGCGACAAAAGAAGGAAGATCTGTACTTTGCGAGTGAATTGAAGCAGCACGCCAACTTCAAAATGTCCAATCAAGTTGCAGCTTAAAAAGTGTTTATGGTTGTCATAAAAGATGTAAGGTTATGACATTTTCCGACGGCCAAGATCCCCATTTTAAGTTTTATAGCAACGCAGTGCATTAAAGAAAAATTACATAATCATTCTTTTTATGAGATGGGTTCCATCACCAAAATCATGCAGCATAACGATGTGGTGATTTGAGTTTACTACCGTATGTACATCAAAATTAATTTTTTAAACGCAGTTTATTGTAAAGATGTAATAATTTTAGACGAGAAATATTCACCAATCAGTTTATATGTCAGCTCAAAATTATTTATCTGTTAGATATTAGGATCCATTGCTAGTGATGAAAATATCTCATGGGAGGAAAGGCTTCCAACCACATTATTTCTATTTATATTCTTTAAGGAATTATTTTAATTTCATTTCAATCTGTTCCTATTAGTATACAGAAAAGGAGTTACAGTCACTCAGAATGTTACATATTTGTTCTATTAGAAGCGCATCTTTAATAGAGAAGCACATAAACAAAACTTGCATTTATTGTATTAATATATGGCTTATTTTGAAAACTTCTATTTTTTACAATATAAGCAAGTGCACTACTAATAAAGCAAACGAGCAGCTTGTAGAAACAGCAAGAGATAGTATATTGAGGCAGACAAGCGATATAGCGATATAAGCGATATATTACATTATAAATGCATGCAATGAAGTAAAACTATGTACCATGTCATGAAGAACGTTCAATGAAAAAACTAGAAACATCAGTGTTTTCAAAGCACTGTATGTTGCTTGATCTAAGTTCTGGTTGCCTTATAAGCCACAATACAAGATAATACATATTTTTTGTAATGCAATATTTTTATGTTAATTACATTATATAATAAGCATGTTCATTTAAATCCCAAAATTACAAAATGAAAAACAAGAATGAGAGAAATGTACATGTTATATTTTTAAAGTACAAAAATATGTAATTAATCTGCATACGTGCAGATAATTCTCAAATCTACTGTTATCAATACAAACTTGAAGCAATAAAGACTTAAAGTGCTGCTGCAGCTGCATATATAAATATATAAACCATGGATAAATAAAACATGCTAGATCAGACAAATATTGGCAGTCCTTCATTTCCTTATGAGAAGCACAATGGTGAGTAGAACGCTACTGCACTTTGCAATTTTTGGAAATGCACACTCTGAAATGGATACTTTTAAAAAAAATAAACTTATTTAGTTTTAACTATCCATGGCCCATAACAAGGACAACTGTGAAGAATTTACAATTAGGAGTGCATTGTTGTTAGTGTTATTACAAGGTTATTACAAAAAGAGTATGCAGTATAGCGAGACTATCAACTGCCAAATAGTCAATGTGGGCACGTACTGTCTGAGAGCATACTTTGCGATATCCTTATAATAACCCTATTAGTATACGTGTACATCTTCCTGACCTAATTGCGTTCTCACTATAACCTTTGTTTTCAAAGATGTTCGCCATCTTAGAAATTTCAAATACATTTCATTTCAAATTTTATATAATTTGGAATTCACGTTTGCTAATATGATGGGATGCAGATACTCGGTGCAATAATGCAATGTAGACATGCAGTAAGTTATTGTAATACAGTGACAGTATAAAAACAGGTTTAATGTCTATGCATTTAAATATATGTGCTAACTAGCCATACTGGTAAGCTGACAACAAACTTGTAGATCATTAGAACAAAATAGGTCAACTAATTGTTATTTGTATTATGTATATCTACTATTTACTGAAAGCACAACAGACATTATGAGATAATATACTGACCTCAGCATCTTCGTACGTACGCCAACTATCTGCAGTGCTTTCAAACATGAGTGTAGCAGCCTTTGTGATAGGTGAACACCACCTATGAGGTACTTCAGGGAAACATGTGAGAACAACCAACAAATCTAGGGCTGCTTTCCCCCTTTAATAAACAATTATGCAAATTACAAACCAGTTAACCCAGGGTAATGTAGTAATAATAATAGATCACAGACACCAATCAATTTGAGTTTGCAGAGATATCTTGGGACAAGACATATGCTAATTTCTGCTCCACCCACCAAAATGGTAGATCACAGGTTACTAAGATTCAAAGTGACATAACAATGATAGTGCTCAGCTCAGAAAAACTAATGTGGTTTTTGTTTATTTATGTGTTTGTTCAAATCTTCATTATGTAATGATAAAATGGTTTTGCCAATGAATATGGTAATAATATATACTCACTTATTGGCTCCAAGGGTAGAGAGTCGTGCTGGACATATTTCAGTTTCTCTGAACATCAAGCCAATTGTGTCCACTAACAATATAGTAAGACTACAGAGATTGAAAAAGAGAAATTAAAACGCTAGTTCATATTACAATATCTTGAGATAAACTTTATACAGAGAAGTGTTTCATCATTTCAGAATCATCATTAAATCTTTCATTTATTATTAAATATTGTTTGTGTTGTGTTCTCAGCATTGAATAACTGTGTAACAGGACCATTAAAAACTTTTAACAAAAAATTACAGAAAATAATAACAATTAAAAAAATAAACCCCTCACAAGAATGCAAAAACAATTCATGAAATCATTATCTTGGGAAATGAGAAATGAAAAAAAATAATGTTCAGTTTTTCTACTCGCTTTTTGAATGGGCTAGACCATACTACACAAATTCAAAGTTTTCAATGAACACTTTAACACTGAGGGTGCTGTCTCAAAATATGCTGTATCAGTAATCATAGACTGTCGACAGTCATTAGGCCTAATTTGTTAGTATACTAAATTGGCAAAAATTTGCAAGAAATGATGCAGGCATTTCAGTAAAGACCGGAGGTCTTAGGATTGTTAACGCTTTCAAATGCCCTTACGCAACATTATATGGTTTTCCATCCGGTAGTGAACAGAGAATGATTGACAGCAAATGCAACCAGCCAATCACAAATTTGGTGGACACGTCATTGCGTACTGTACAGCGACAGCATGACAGAAGTTCATGTTTTAAACATCCCGATTGCAATTTGTTCACTTTGACGATGACCGGCAAAATATGCGATACTGCAGTGATAATAAATATGCTTTGACAATTACTAATGTTGGTCTTAAGTTTAAAACTCATGGATTTTATTTTGTTGACATCTAAACAGGAAGTGAATAGAGCCATATTCTGTCTATTATTAAAACTGAGTGACGTCATTCACTTACATGCATAATTAATATAAAAGAAAACTATACAGAAGTGAACAGTCCTCAGGCCTCGGCCTTCACTGAATTGCCTGTGGCTCTTCTTGCCAGCGGCTTTGGCGTTTGATGATTTAGTATACTAACAAATTAAGCTTGAAGAATGTCGACAGTCTACGGTTTTCAAAAAGATTGAAACCCGAATAACCAGAAGCTGAAAATCAAGCGCCTTGTTCACTAAGAATTTCATTATGCCCTCAGTGTCACATTTGGAAAAACATTTTAAATCACATATAACTGCACAGAAACAATAAAAGTAACTTTGGTTAAGCTTCGATTATAACAAGTCATTGAAAATGACACAGTCCCCGTTAAATTTTTAAAGTTCTCTTTGTGCTTGTCATATTAAAGGAGGGGGGTTGTCGCGAGTGTGTCCTTGAAACTTGAGTTCCAAGTGGCGTATACAACAGATTGTTTATTTACATAAAAACACATGTTCCGTGTAGTAGTAATATGGCCAACAATAAAAACAGCCGTTATTTGGCCATCTTTGATCTGATTATGAAACACACTGATATGTATGATGTATGTGCCAAATACGAATGAAAATGGTACATAAATTGTGGAAATATAGTAGTAAGGCCAAAAAGTCAGATTGCTGTCAATCGGCCGTCCTTGACCAGATTTTGAAACAAATTGTCATGGACATGCATCCTAACATGTATAAACATGTATGTGCCGAATTTGAATGATAACTGACAGAGCACTTCCAATATACCGCATAAAAAAACAAAAACAAGATGCCTGCCAGTCGACCATCTTTGATCCAATTGCAAAATAAATTGTCATGTAACATAACAATGTATAATCTATGTACCAAGTTTGAATGACAACTGACAAAGCATGTCCAAAATACAACATTTTCAAAAAACAAGATGGCTGCCAGTCGGCCAATTTAAGTCGAATCACTAAACCACTGCATGTGCATATGTCCCACATAAGGTACTAGGCACATGCAAAGAATGAACAGAATCGGTCCACAGGATTCTGAAATATGACTATTGAGAGACTGACACACGAACGAACGGACGGACGGACGGACGGACGGACGGACGGACGGACTCAGGAACTCATGGACGGTCGGGGACATGTATGATCGATGTACTAAATTTGAATAAAAACTGACAAAGCATGTCCAAAATACAACATTTTCAAAAAACAAGATGGCTGCCAGTCGGCCATATTTGATACAATTGTGAAATAAATCGTCATGGACATGTATCCTAACATGTATAATCTATGTACCAAATTTGAATGAAAACTGACAAAGCATGTCTAAAATACAACATTTTCAAACAACAAGATGGCTGCCAGTCAGCCATTGTGAATCGAATCGCTAAACCACTGCATGTGCATATGTCCCAGATAAAGTACTAGGCACATGCAAAGAATGAAAAGAATCGGTCCAAGGGACTCTGAGATATGACTTCGGACGGACGCACAGACGGAGACCGAATTATAAGTCCCCGTTTTCAGATTTCGTCCGAACGGGGACTAAAAATTTAGGTACTTACTCTAGTTCATCAGCTCTATGATTTCTACCTCTCTCACTGTTAACATTACATGGTGATTTAGGAAGATATCTCTGCAGTTGTGATATCATAAATGCAAACAAGTCTTCACTCTGTAAACACACAATTTTATTAATACCTGCATTCAATCTATTGAGTAATGAATGATCACACATAAATGAAAGATGCGTCTATGGTAGCACTAGACCATATTTTATTCATACAATTCAAATATGGGTTTAAGTGCACTTCTATTAGAAATGTGCTTCTCATACAGTATACAGTATTGAAAATATTTTATTTACACTATCAAACAATCTAGCAACATCTACACAAACTGTGTTAGAAGCTTGACAATTGTAAAGTAATATTTTTAAAGCATTTCAAAATTTGCATTTTGCCATTGTTTTGTTTATTCTATCCTTGGCTTTTGTTTCACTGTTGAACAACTTATACATTGTGTCATTTACTGTCCCACCGAGTTGTTCACTGTCCCATTGTGTCACTCAACTGTCCCATAAAGACACTCGCATACAGTCCCATTGAGACATTCACTGTCCCATTGTGTCATGTTTTAGTGTCTCATGTTGAACATGTTCTGCACCAGTTTTGAATTCAACTGCAGTACATACATCAGAAACTGATCATTAAACCTGTTCAATGATCTCCTGTACAGTGCAATAATCAACATTTTCATATTGCATGTTATCGTAATAACAATATTGTGTCTAGTTTTTTCTTCAGCAAATTTGTATAAAGACAGTTAGAATATTTAGTGGTGATGACTGTAGACACAGGACAAACAACACAAGGTAATACTTACTCTCCAGAAAAGCTTTTTAAGTACAAAGTGGTGGCGAGCACCAGCATTGAGCTCCTGCATTTTATTGAAAACCTGTTCCATAGTGATACTGGAGTCCATCACTTCATGTTTCAATTGATTGAACAGAAGTTCCAGCTGTTCCCTGTAAATCCAAAACAGAGACAGGAAAAACAATAGATTGATGAGCATTCACATTTAACATATACAAAAACCTTTTTTTCATACAATCAATAAATACCATATCCTTTGAATTATTAAAATTCATTTTCTTGTATCGACTGGAAAATAAAAACCTGTTGAATTTATTTAAACTTTTGTACGTCATAATATTCCCCACCAAATTAAGGCATGACATATAATTTTGAATCAAATGGACATATTGTCTACACATGCTGAAAATGAGAAAAATTATTATAAGCAGTTTTATTTTGTGAAAAAATGACAAACGTTGACTGGCACTCTAAGGGTTAAGCTCCTTTATGATTACTTGGCACATGACTGTACATGGTATGCCAATCTGTAATATACATGCATTACAGTAGGAAAGTGACATATGGTGATGATCTAAATGAATCGCATGTATGTCTATAATCCTCAGCTTATGTACATACAGATAGCAGTCAATATATAATCAAGTTTTCAACTGCCAAGTAATATATCTTCTGTAAGTTTGGATATAGGGGAATATTAACACATACAGTATACACGTATGAAAACTCATAAAGAAGACTGAAACAAAAGTTAATCCACAGAATGTACACTAGATCATTGAGTTGTTTCAAATGATGATGCAGAAAAAAAATGTGTATTTTCTGCATTTGTTTTCAATTAAAGGCTTTTTAATATTATATTTTATGTTTTGTACTTATTTAATAGATCATCTTGCGAAATGACTGAATATTAATTTGTTTTATTAATTTATGTTTCTTGCTAATTAGCAAGAAACATAAATTAAGAAGATTTTGTTAACCCAACCAACATTATTCAAAATCTTACACAGTTTAAATCTTACGCAGTTTACAATAATGGTCAAGGCTAACACCAGAAACTGACTCATTTTTAGTAATAGCAAATTTTAAGATTTCCTGACTTAGTTTGTGGTGACAACATGCCAAGAAAACATAAGAAATTTTCACTGCTACAAAATACATTGTATTGTCTTTCAAACAATTTATTTTTAACATATGTTAACTATTTAAATTTCATATGGACCATATCATGAATGTTGTTATAAATTCTAGATGGGTCTGGAAAGAAACACTGAATTTAATAATTGTTTTGCCAATTTTTTTCTACGCCATAAAATAGTAAAACCTACACTATGCACTGCACATGTTGCTTTCCAAAACTATTGGTAATCCTGAATATTTTTCAGACCACCAGAAAATTGACATCAAATTAATCAATCTGAAATAGAAATGCTAAGTACATTAATCTTTTTGTAGTTAAATTGAGTCTGGTGACAGCTATATTGGATTATGCACAGCAGCCATTCAAGGTAAAACAAGATTGATATGCATTCACTGATTAAATGAAGGTACATTAGTCCTGAATATATACTTGGTCACATACACATATCGTAGGAAATGTTTCACAGAATGATAGATCATTTTTTTTTTATTTCCTCACAACTATTGCAACATACATTAACATGTTAAGATGATTTATAGTTAAAATAGTTATATACTTTGAATGTCTATGCAGTCATGTAAGCAAGGTTTGTATAGCCGTGTAGAGACAGGTCTGTGTAGCCGTGTAGAGTCAGGTCTGTGTAGCCATGTAGAGTCAGGTCTGTGTAGCCATGTAGAGTCAGGTCTGTGTAGCCATGTAGAGTCAGGTCTGTGTAGCCATGTAGAGTCAGGTCTGTGTAGCCATGTAGAGTCAGGTCTGTGTAGCCATGTAGAGTCAGGTTTGTGTAGCCATGTAGAGTCAGGTCTGTGGAGTCGTGTAGAGTCAGGTCTGTGTAGCCATGTAGAGTCAGGTCTGTGTAGCCATGTAGAGTCAGGTTTGTGTAGCCATGTAGAGTCAGGTTTGTGTAGCCATGTAGAGTCAGGTTTGTGTAGCCATGTAGAGTCAGGTTTGTGTAGCCATGTAGAGTCAGGTTTGTGTAGCCATGTAGAGTCAGGTCTGTGGAGTCGTGTAGAGTCAGGTCTGTGTAGCCATGTAGAGTCAGGTTTGTGTAGCCATGTAGAGTCAGGTTTGTGTAGCCATGTAGAGTTGGGTTTGTGTAGCCATGTAGAGTCAGGTTTGTGGAGTCGTGTAGAGTCAGGTTTGTGTAGCCATGTAGAGTCAGGTTTGTGTAGCCATGTAGAGTCAGGTTTGTGTAGCCATGTAGAGTTGGGTTTGTGTAGCCATGTAGAGTCAGGTTTGTGTAGCCATGTAGAGTTGGGTTTGTGTAGCCATGTAGAGTCAGGTTTGTGTAGCCATGTAGAGTCAGGTTTGTGTAGCCATGTAGAGTCAGGTTTGTGTAGCCATGTAGAGTCAGGTTTGTGTAGCCATGTAGAGTCAGGTCTGTATAGCCATGTAGAGTCAGGTCTGTATAGCCATGTAGAGTCAGTTTTGTGTAGCCATGTAGAGTCAGGTTTGTGTAGCCATGTAGAGTCAGGTCTGTATAGCCATGCAGGGTCAGGTTTGTGTAGCCATGTAGAGTCAGGTCTGTATAGCCATGTAGAGTCAGTTTTGTGTAGACATCCAGTATCATGTTAATCATGGCTTTTCATAAAGTTAGAACAGTACAGAACCTCATAGCCTCACACAGACTTAATGCAGCGTATCCAAGCTGTATTAGACACACAATATACCACATCCCTCCTTATAATGTTTATATGCCACAAACATCAGAGTGATTGAGACCATAGGGCTCTGTCATATAGAAGTCCCAAAACCCTAATAAAGCTACAGAAAAGACCTGAGTGTAAATGCTGTGTGCAAATGATATGACAGATGAATTATTACTCACCTGTTTTTACTATGAGATGATGGTGATTGGTAGAAGTTGACACAAATTAAGCAGACATCACAGGACAACATGGGTTAACATATGGGATGAATATAAACAGGAAAATAGACTGTGAGTTTAACACACAGGACAAGTAATACAAGTAACTGATAATGGTAAAATAGAATCAGAATAATTTGTATTGTTGAATGCTACATTCTTAAAAGTTTAAAACTACATACAAATGTGCTTTAGATGTGCAGTTCTACAAATGAGGTGTGAATTAATACATCTTGTAATGCTACAATGAAATGTATGCAGGTACACGTACAAGGACTCTCACAGGGTAGGTCACATACTTAATTTAGGGGTAAAATGCATGCAAAAAATGCAGTTACAAAAACGCTATAATTTTAACTATACTTTACCTTGATAGTTTTTTGTTGTTTTTTGCTCCAAAATTATCATTAGAGTTTTTCTTTAGAGAAAGTGTTGCACGCTGTTAAAAAGAATTAAACAAAGACATGAATTAGCATTCACTGTTATATAATTACCATTCAAAAAAAGCTGCCATCATTTTTCAAATACCGGGTAACTCATACAAGCTTTTGAAAATTTGCACACTATCCTGCCTAAGGAAGAATAACGAGCATGCAAATTATTTTTGGGTACAGCGTAATATTTTCATATTTTTTGCGGGTATTTTAGGGAGTTGAAAAACTGTCACGGTCATATTTACTCTGTGAAACACACACATACCATCTGTATTTCAGTCCATTTTCTTAGAAAAATTATCTTTTTTTCAGCTATCTTGAGGCACACATTGCGCCATGTATTGTCCGTAATCAAGTCCATTTTTCCCTATTTCAACGCAGGTTTGTTTTTTTGTCCCCTAATTATTTCATACTTAGTACCTTTAACAGACTATTATTTTGTGACAGAGCAATTTCTTAAAAAACCCAAACATATTTCGCACTTGCATTATCTTGTGAAAGATAAGTGTAAGTTTGAATGTAATAGCCCGAACGCACTGGATTTGACAGCGGCCCGAATGAGCCGTACTGAATCATAACTTAAACTCAAGAAAAACAGTTTTAGATAATAAAAGACTGCAGATTTGCTGCATTATTATAAACATACACTAAGAATGGCCAAACTTATCAACCACTAATATCATAGAACCCATTAGGCGTGTCAGATAACGAATAGCTTCAAGCGCGAGTGCCATACTGGCATGGCTTCCATTGTTATGCACGACGAGGGATAATCCTCCGCCAAACATTACTGTCCCACTGTACACGCTGACAGTTTACAAACAAGCTAATCTTTTAAGTGTCTCTGATAAAAGATCTAATAAAACTGTTATCATGGTGAAACAAAATGGCCGATGTCCAACTTGTGTATCTCGGCAATCAACTTTGTGTTATTAATATTATTTTCTAAAAGAAAAAACTCGTAAGGCTGTGTGAATGGATTGAAACCAATGTCAATGAAAAATTAGATGGGCATATGCTCTCTGTGTAAACGGAAACGATTGCTTTGTTTTATTTGGTTGATATCGGCAAACAGCATATTTCCTGTACTTGCTTCCTCGTCTGATGTATCGATGTCGTCATCGGTTTAGTAGTTGACAATCTTTCGCGTGATACGGATACATTTGTAGTTCAACCTCCCGTTCGAACCACTCGCGATGTTGCTCGCAGATTTTGCGACTTTGCATCGCCATCTACACTTTCTTTCTGTTCCTCGTTATTGTGTTAGTAAAATGGTGTTAGTAAATAGAATATTGACTTTAAAAGATTTAAAATAAAGTTGTCAAAGTTATGGCCATATTTTTCCCGATGAAGTCTTGACTGACAATAATGCTGACAATGGATTAGATAAACACGCATTGTTTGCGACGGGAAGCTTATCACCAGTTCTATCAGAATCGTCAACAACAGATTATACAGATAAGATGTTATCATTTAAACCGTCCCAGAGATAAACATTATGCAAATATCCACGAAACGGTAATTTTGATCTTTTGAAAAGCTGGGATGATGTATCAAGGTCTAAAGTCATCGTTTTAATATTTTTTGAAAAATCAAGAAAAATTAGTTAGTTACACTTTCTCAACTCATTTTTACACATAACCTGGCAAAATATTCAATATTCGTATATACTTACAATTATATAGTTATTCCACGCGCATTGTAGCTGCATCATAAAAGGTGATGATAGACTAAGAATATAGATATGTATTTCAGCCGTCTTGGTATGATTACTTCCATAAATCACCTGCTCTGACGTCACTCTATCCTCACCACTGGTGCTATCATCACCGTTTGTTAACGTCAGCTGCATCGTCGTTGTCTGCTTTGCCTTTTGGTTTTTCTTCTCAGTTTTTTTTTTTTTCTTTTTACCCTGCTTTCCTTTATCCAAGATGACCTCTTGTCGCAAACTACGTGGCGTAGTGAGCTCCCCCGTCTCAGTCAGACTTAGTTTGAATGGTTCGGCTTTCCTTCGATCAAGCGGGTTATACTCATTCCCCCCTGGGTGGGGTAGGTTTCTATACAGGGGCTTAGCTTCTAGTGCCTCTGAGCTTTCTTGGGGATTACGAAGAGTTGTCGCTAGTGAACTGGAATATGACCGTGCTGTGTCTATTGATGGATATTCGTCAGGGTTATCTTCGGGTCGGACTGGTAAAGGCCGACATGGAAGCATTTGGGTTGTCAGATCTTCAGAAAAACGCTGATACTCCTCTATTTGCTCTCTGATATCATCATCGTCATAATCATCATCACTGTAATAATCACCATTTTGGGAAAGTTTCTTGAAATCTGATGTTGGCAGAGATAATGATAGTCTGTCTTCATCAGTACTCTCAGAACTTGACGCGAGTTTATGGAGTTCAGTCTCATTCAAACTGTACCTCAGCTTGTTACCTGTTTTCCTACTCAATGGTGTGGAGTTAGTGAGGGTGCTTCTCCAATCATTGGAACGTGCAGACGGGGGGGTGGTAGGTCTGGGTGTTCCCATTGTACTAGTGTTGTCATTTTTCAGTTCAGACGGTTCTTTCTTTTTATTGTTTTTCTCCTTTTTCTTCAATTTTGATGATATTGCAGTAGTATAGACCACACTGATGTGTTGTGTGTTGTCACGCTCCTCACCCACCAAGAAATCAGGGTAATCATGGACCTAAAACAAAGCATACCATCAAGTGACAGAACAGTGATTTATTTCAACAATTATTTTCTATCTACGGATTACACTGAATTAGGCATTTTATAAGTAAATTGAGACCCTCGCGTTACAATGGGTGAAGTGACCTTTGTGAGAAAGCATTCAAGTTGTTTTTAATAGTCATTTAAAATGTATAACAGATTTTTAAATGTTCGTTATAGAATAGGCAAAACTGCTACTGCTCTATTACTTTTCTTTGGTTAGCTGGTCAATTATGCAGCATATCATAGTACATAATGTGTTATATACATAGTGCATTACAAGAATACCTTAATCAAAGCATGTTTACTTTGATTTCCTTTTCAAAGGATATCAATATCAATATCTTTTGACATGACATTTACATACCTAGTTGCATTCACCTCTAATATACAGTGTACAATATAGCAAATACATGTACAGTAATGTATCTATGATACAGATGAAAACTAATTAATCGGATTTGACCAGCGCAACTAAAAGATTGTGTCAATATTGTAATCATGTTCTACAACATAAATTCTACTGTGAAACGGCTTACCATTTCATTTTGTCACATATGAAACTAATGAATACTATATGCAATCTTCTAGCAGCCTCTCGGCTGAGATAGCTCTACTGTTAGTAATGCACATTTTAATTAAAGAACTGAAGATATCATTAGAAAATGAACAATATGTATAGTATCAAAGCAATCAGATTGTTTTCAACAAGAATTCAAAAATATCACTTTTTACCAAAAATGACAAAAAATATTCATCAAAATTAGAGAATCAAAAATATCATCTGAGAGCGGTCCCCATGTAGTACCTATATATGTAATATCAAAGCAATTGGACTTGCGGTTTTTAACAAGAAGTAAAAAATATCACTTTTTACCAAAAATATTCATTAAACTTAAGTGTAACTAAAATACTGATTTAAATTATGAGTGTTAAAATTTGTCATCCTCATATATGCGTCTATGGAAACACTGGTTTCTAGACATGAAAACCATGAGTTTTCTGGAATTTCGGTTTAGAACCGAAATGCTGTTAGCTGTATTGTGCCAATGTGTTCAAATTATAATAGCTCATTTAAATATGTTAATGACAGTTCAGTAGCTTCATGGCAAATGCAACACGGAAGAGCTTTACCGATGTTGTTGTACGATATTTTGGCTTTGATTTTAATGACAAAACAGCCAGATTCTTTTTGAATAAAAAAATTTGAATGAACGAGCCTGACAGAGTCAAATACAAAATCCGTACCAATGTTTGCCTTCCTTACAAGACCTTCTTTTTGAGGACACAATTTAAAAAACGATTGTTGCTTGCGCACCTATAATATTTGCAGGTCTGCATCTCTCTGGAACACAGCTTTGCACTGGACCCGTGAATAAATTCAATGGTTTCCACATAGTTTGCTGGCAATGAGCAAGAATCGTGATTCCCCAGAAAGTTTTTGAGTGAAGGGGTACTATGTTGTCATGGATTAATATCAGATGATATTATGTCACTGTGATACACTTAAATTGTCAATCACAGCCGTGTGAGGGCGTTTTTATTCAGAACAATGGTGACGTACGTAGCCTTTGGGAGACATGTAATAAATTCCGTCACACACCCAACAAATACATTTCAATTAACAGCACATACACATAATGTTAGGCAACTATAAAAAATCGCAACATTGACCTTTCCTTTAAAATTGGAAAATTGAAGATATCATCATGAAATGAACAAATTTGAGAGAAGACCATCTGTAGTACCTATATGTATAATATCAAAGCAATCAGACTTGTGGTTTATCACTTTTACCAAAAATGACAAAAATATTCATCAAAATTGGAGAATTGAAATTATCATCACGAAATGAACAAATCTGAGAGGTTTACAAGTAATACCTACATTTTGTATATATGTAATATCAAAGCAATCGAACTTGCAGTTCTTAACAATAAGTCGAAAATATCACTTTTTACCAAAAATTACAAAAATATTCACCAAAATTAGAGAATTGAAGTATCATCATGAAATGAACAGATCTAAGAGAGGTCTACCCAAGGTACACACACACACAAGTAAAAAAGCTTCAGGCTTGTAGTTTTCAAGAAGAAGTCAAAAAAGTAACGGACGACAGACGACGGACGAACGCTGACAGCAATCACTCATATGATAAGCTTCACTCGACTGAGTCGACAGCGGAGCTAATCAGGTATAAACTTGGATTTGTTATGCGGCGGGCGGTAAAAAAATTTTATTTTTATTTCATTTTCGGCTCCTGTTCATTCGGCGGGTTCGTGAAACAAGGGATAATAAAAGTCTGGCCTAAATTACACTTTTATTTCCAATCTAATAGACAACAATAGTGGTTTTCCCTATTAGTTGGTCTCACCCTACAGACATTGTATCATGTACATGCACTATACATACATGTAGGTCAAGATTCCAAACAAATTCCACAACTGAAATGGGTAAAAAATTAATGTACATTGTGATATAGAAGAAAAGAGTGGAAATAATCAACAATGGGGTAGGAACCTGTAATGCAACACCCATACATAGCGATACGAGCAGGCAAGCTGCTTTTCTACTAAGGTAACACCAATGACTACAAGTACATTCATTGTATGGTGATTTGATGGTTGATACAGTGTTATTAATAAACAATAGTAGCCCTCAAAATAAGATTACATTTAGTTACACAACATATAAACTGCATCATTAAATCCATGATACAGGTAATTTCTGCTTGGTAATTCAGTGTATCAAATGAACTGCCCAATGTGCACATTCTAATTTAATTGTCTACTTTACAGTGTTTTATTGTCGGTAAGTACAATAGCATGTAAAAACATCAAGGACTCAGAATCTATGGTACAATAGTCAATGCAATCCAGTTTTTTATTTAGGTCAACATTTCAAACACAGTATTCTCATGCAATCATTAAATGTGTTATATAAAAATGAGGACTAGGCTGACAACAGTTGTTGTTGCATAGCCAATGTAACCCAATAATTTGTCTGCAGGCAATGGAAAACAAAACTGTTGTTCGTCTAAACATCACTACTCTGAATATTTAAAATTTAAATCCAAGGTTTAAATTCAGATAAAAATGAGATATAAAATCTGACATCTTGTGACTGTGTGCAAGGTAATCCCAACTGTCTGTTTTGTGATCACTCTGGAACTTGTCTGGAATTATTTTTGATTCAATTCTAAATCCTAATTAAGCCTATATTTACCTCAAATTTGATCTGAGATCTTGCAGCAAGAACTAGTGATTGGCACAATGAATATAAAATAATGGCCGTGTTCACTGCTATTACTATTAAATATACATGTACATGTACAAGTCTCTGCATAAAACAACTTGCGGGCAATATTGCCATTGCAGAAGCTAGTATTGATCATTCATTCATTCTGGTAAATTATTTTCCAATGTTCTATTACATTGCATTGTGTATAACGAAAAAAAAATCGTTGTTGTTGTTGTTGCAAAAACCCTATTTAATCTATCACTTTACACAAGAACAATAAAGTTCATTATTATTGTTGATCAGTGTGTGAGTGCGAGTGACATTTGCCTTCAGACATTTGTATGTTGAGTGATGACGTAAGTGCTATGGCCTAGTATTACTGAAATGATTAATAAAATTAAGTTTAAATTTTGAAATCTGTTACAGAGAACAATCACCAATAGATGTCAAGAGATCCAAATCTGGAACTGCATAAATGTTTTTACGAATTAATGTGATAATTTGCATCTGTTGACAACCACAACCATAGCCAATAAGGTGAATGCTACAACACAGACGTCTACAGACATCACCTGATTATATCATGACTTGCATACATGTATGATGTGTGACATCCATATTAATAATTTGTTTATTATTCAAACAAACAAAAATGAATATAGAAACAAATGCATACTTCAATACTGAATAATTGTACACACTGAAACAAACACTGAAAGCTGAATAAAAATAATAAACATTAAGTAACTATGGAAACAAACCAATCAAAAATGCCTCTCAGTACTGAATGCATGAAGTGTGCATCCCACATACAGCATACAGTTTGATATATGAGACGATTACAATTCACTCAAAGATACCAATCAAGAATGTATGACAGAGCATGTGTCTTTATCATAATGATAATGCACACAATAAATAATGTATAGTATCACAACTTGTACAATGTCAGTCTTTGACCATGGACTGTCTACCCAAGATAACCAACTACTATTTGACTGACATGTACATGTACATGTATACGTGTGTGTGTGTGGGGGGGGGGGTGTGTTTAATCTACAGAATGTACAGTTACAGCCATCATTACCGAAGACATTATTCACTATTCATTATTTTCAAATATAATAAATAACATAATGCCCCTGGTGTAGTAGCCATAGTCAGTGTTCTAAACAAAGAACTTTTTCTCTACATATAATGTAGCACCCTACTGGAACAGGTTTATTTATTCAATAAATAAATTTGCATAACAATGTCCAAGGAACTGTCAGGAAAGTGACACACCTACCACACAATCTTGATTGTTTTTTGCCAAGTAAGGCTTTTTAGTTTTTTTTTTCTGGTTTGTAAACATATTTTTTAAACAGAATGATGGTGTTTTAGCAATAATATCTCCAGAAATTGCTTGAATTATGCAAATGAGCTAATATAACATTACAATTTAACAAGATATTCTTACATGTATGAATCAAAAACTATAAACTGTTCAATTAAAATGTCACTATTTATTATTGTCAGACATATTGACTCAGAAACCAATGCTCAACATAAGAGAATATGCTTTTCTCATACATCATCCATGAATTGCTTGAATACATGTAGTACCAGTATATGCTTTGTGTGTCAGAAGAGTTACTACTAATATTTCACCAGTATCATGCCTCCATACAGAAAGTAAATTGATTTCTTCACATGCAAGTGTCTGATCAAAAGCAGTTGTCATTTACACATGCAAACATTAATACATACAGTGTTCATGTTTTTGGTTGTATGGTTTTGCTGTATTATACATTTTTTAATGTTTTCACTATAAAAAGTTATGTTGGCGTGAGTTACACCTGGTAATTAAAAAGATAAGGTCTGCATAATGTTGCATTCACAATGGCCTTGACTAGATAGGCAATGTCTCAGTTGGCCATATACTTCTGTCTTTTGTTTACTATTTCAATTGAGCAATAATATGGGCTCTGAGAAAAGTCATAAGGTTATTACGAGAATACCTCAAAGTATGCAAGAAGACAGTACAGGTGGAGTATTGACCAACGTGCAGCGGAGGTTGATGCGCTGCGTACTGTGTGAGTGCATACTTTGAGGTATTCTCTTAATAGCCTTATTATTATACAACTTTTTCTTCTAAGGATAACACCATGGGAATATCGAAATTCATCATGTTTAGAACAGAATCAGCGAACTTCTTTGCGTGGAGTCTAGTCAAACTCTGGTGACAGACATGTTTGTTTTTATTATTAGAGGACGCTTATGTGCATAATCATTCCATATTGGAATTTGCATGTAACTTACGGTGTTACGATGACAGATGTATAATAATACTGTATACATTGGAATATGGAGTCAATCTCCTTTTAGCATATACAGGTCAATTAACAACTTAAAATGCCTTAAAATTTAACATATACATGTAACAAGCCTGTCTAGTGGGAAATCAAATGAACTTAAATACAGCTGACAAATTTAGCTTGAAATGCCAATTTGTAAATTGTGTTGCCTACGCCACATTTAAGCTCTTTCCGCCAATGTAAGATGGTCTCTCCTATTTTTACGTTGATGTAACTATAACGTAATAGTTACGCTAGTGTTGATAGCCCTGCCACCCTTTAAAACCCCTTTATGTTGACGCAATGTGTTCACATCTTATTTTCTCGTACAACAATGTAAGTTATGTCAGCATAAAGAGACACAAAAACAGTTGTGAACACAGTGAAGGCAATCATTTTCTGATCAAGTTGTGTGAACAATGTCACCTGACTTAAATAATTACGCATGATTTTAATTCTGCACTCATTTCATTTGTCATAAATATTTCTTTGTTTTGTCTTAATTATATTGTAGCTCATAATTTTTAAGAAAATTGGTCATAAATCACATGACAATGTTCATTGATTTATTATGTAAAATGATGCAGTAATTGTCCCATGGCACCATGAAATACCAGTCTTTTGTGTGTTACAGCATGGCCGGAAGGTACTAACGTTTGAGAAATCACTGATTTTAGAACAATACAATAGAGCACCATATTAAAGAAAAACTGAAATAATGCAGGACAACAAAAAGGACCCTATCATTCACAATATATGATTTTTCAGCCTACCTGTACTATTTGGGATATGATATACCGGGTAATATCTCTGCCATAGAGGCCTACAGTGAAAGCATTTTCGTGATAAAATATCCACCAAAATACAGCCATATTAGGCTGGTGAGCACCAACTTTTTTTTATCAACCAATCAGTGTTCCTTATAAACTTTATAGTGGTTTGAATGTTGGTGTTGGTGATCATTGTGTTTTTTTCGTATTTGAATGCTTTATTTGAATGTCCTATTTTTACAAATTTACAAGACGATTATCACGTTTTTGCAGTAGCCTCAGAATTTCAGAATATGAGATGTTATTAAAATGCATAAAAAAGACACTTGATTGACTGGTTGCCATGCCTTTTTTACTTGCATTTATTTTACACCTTTGACGCGAGATTTGGGAAATTAAAGAGACAAATAAGTCAAAGGTTATTAAAAGGACATGAAAAAATTAAATATACAACAGGTAGCTGTAAATTACTGCCTGGTCGATAATTACGCTGTAAATTCAAAGTTGTACAATATTGTTGATAAATAGCAGATAGCCAGTGTCAATGTTAATTACCAGTGAACTATTGTTTTGCCTGTGTTTTGCCACAGTAAACAATTTCAACATTATTCATTAGAAATGACCGCCATGTTTTAGACTGAACAGTACTACAAAAGATCGTAGTCCACAGTTGTAGAACACTATAGACGTAGCATTGAAAAACTTCTCACTGTTTGACCCTTCAAAATGTTAGGTAGTACATATATACAGATAAACAACAATTTAATGTCGGCTGCTAGGCAGCCAGGAGAACGCCACAAACATGACCCGCCCCTACTCGTTGGCGAGTTAAGCTTCCGGGGTACAACCTCGGGTATAAAAAAAAAGTAGACACCAACACAGACGTTCAACAGTGGAAGTCTGCTAAAACTGCATGTCTCACAGAAAATTCAGTTAAAATATATGCTAACTACGTTGTATATGTTTACGTGTAAGAGACGGTCCTAACAAAAATTCGTAGATCAAAACCGTGTAACCCCTAACTGTCGCAAAATTCTATTTTCTAGTTCATCGTTATGCCGGTGTGCCGAAGGCAGTGAAATTATTTCCAAATAAAACACATCACTTACCATTTCAACTGAAGTGATTTCCTCCAGAGGCACCGAATCGTCCTCCGTGATATTCTTCGGAGGATTCTCTGTCAGGTATATGCGTTCATCGCTCAGTACAACATGCTTAAATGCCCTTTTTTCCTTTTCCGAACTGATGATACATTCCTCGTAAGCTCTGATCCTGTCATAAACATTAGCGGAGAGCTTTCGCTTCAAGAAGGTGTCGAGCTTTGGATTGCGCCGGCAAAGCGACTCAGTCGCATTCCGCGCCATACATTGAAATATTTAGGAAGGAATGTATTAATACGTTATGGCATCACTCAAATTCTCGCCGATTATGGAGAGATAATTATATAACAACAAAATAAAGTGTACAACCCAAAGGTCGCCGCAACACTCTGCGTCCTATTTAAAATATTTACTACGTTTCAATGACGTGAGCATCAAAGACCAATCAGAATGTCATGTTTGCGGTCAAAGGTTATATGCAAATTTTGGAACATTCTATTAGTGGTCCAGGGGTGCTCGTTTCGGTCACCTCGACACAATGCAATAATAAATTGGCATCTACTCAACAATTATTATTATTGATATTATTGTGATAAATAAACATATAAGTGAGTTCGAGATAGACTTCTTTAAAACCGATTTCATCCATAAATTATTGTTTTACTTTAGTAACCAAACTTTGGCATGGAAACTACTGAAATCGTAATTTTTCTGGAATATTGACCCATTTTTCGTGCGCCAAATAGTGTGATAACCATGTGTTCTTATCTTAGTTTTGTGAACAATAGAATAATATATTTATAGAATACGATGATATATTTATAACGGTAGCAAATCGAAAGAACGACCAAATTTTGATAGCCCCGGTAGATAAGAGAAACAATAGACCCACACGTCATACATATGGATCAAAGCTCATTACTAGTCTGAGATCAAAGATACCCACAGTTAGCAATCATTATCACTTTATTTAATCTGAATTATCAGTAAGTGTTCTGCGTGTTGCCAAGTTTCAAATAATTACGACATCACATCGTACGTCACATGTTTTAACAATGTTTTATCATATCTAACGTGAACGCCACTCATGTCTAGGATTTAGGACAATTAGTATATACAGTATGTCGAGAAATAGTTCAACTTGAAAACTTTCCAGTGTGGTATTTTATAGATCTGCATTAATGTTGTTACCTCCTAGTGAACGAGTTGACTGTATATAAATGTGTTTTTTTTAATCTGACTTTAGTTATTGACACATCGGCGTATGACATGTACAAGAATAAACTGTCATTGTTTTGATGATGTAGGTTTGAATGGTTCAATTCATCTGCGTCTTCAATATCAAAAATTAAAATGCATTTGTTAGTTTCAAGTTTCAACACCATTAGTAAGTATATTTTCACCGGCTCATGAAACAGGGTATTTTATCATATTTTACTCGTTTTTTTCTGGGCCTTTTTCTTTGGAAGGAAGAGAAAGCCAATAACTTGCTCCCAGCATATTATTCTCAGTGTCGAGTTTACAACTAATTCAACTTTCTGTTCCTTTCGTGATTTTCCGCGCGGCGTCCCCTAGTGGATTTTACTTTGAGACCAGTTCCTCTTGCTAAACCATGGTTATTTGATCGGATACAAAATACAAAGTTGGCATTGTTCTTTGTAAGAGGGCCAAAGAGCGGACGAGAGACAGGGTGTTGTTTTTTGTGAGCAGTTTTCGTTACAAGTAAGCTGCGTCTCGAGATTTTTGTCTGTGCTTTGTTTTCTAATTACACTGCAGTACATGTACAGTGTGCAACGGATTGTTGCACACGAAAGTTTCGTGCCATTTCACAGTTTATTCTCAATAATGAAAACACGACAATGGCAAAATTATCCGTCAGGTAATCTCTTACTGATGTGTTCTATTTCTAAACTTTCAAATAATGTGTAGGTTGTAATAGTAATAGATTTGATAAAGCAAGGCGTTTCATCGATCAAGTTCTTATACTATACACTGTGACAGGATGTATTACTATGTCCATGCTTATTTCAAATAATGTTCGTAATTTGGGAATATCCAAAAAATAAAAAAAGCAGTCATCTTTATTGGGCAATACGCAAATGATACTTTCGTTTTCTGCTCTTAATACTGCAAGTTCGCTGTTTCGGTCTCTTATTTAATTATGGGAAAGCGACACGATGATGCACGTTATGAATTTATTTGTAGTCACAAAACTGGAAGATTCTGTATTGTGACTATCAAAATGCATTAAATACGACCATCCATGGCCGTCTGTAATGGTGAGCGACGGCCGAATAAATAAGCCTTGGCTGGCGAAGATGGTCGAAATGGTGGTTTGAAACTTGCACTACTATTGGAAACAGTTATCTACACAATTTCGGGATTAAATTGTCAGCGTTTGAAAGTTGTTAGTCCATGTCGAGCCATTTAACTTGTCAATAACAATAGTCATCAAACGTTTTCCAGTAGCAAGCCCTTACGTGTAAATAAAGTAACATCACTAAATAATGTACGGTTTAATTCTGGATCGTTACGATGTAATGAATACAAAATCAATATTTCATCACGACTGTTATGAATACACATTGTGTACTGATCGTCTGTATAACCATAGCAACAGTTTATCTTTTCAATACATTCGTGGTAAATCTGTTCTCTCCGTCTCCCAAAATGTTTTTGAAAAAAACAATTGAAAGATTGGGCACGTTATAAATATCTTGTCAAGTACAGCATCATAAAGCTTCCATCAAGCTGTTGTTAACGTATTTTAGGGGGAAATTTACTTTGAAACTCAGTATTTTTTTGCTTTTCGTATTTTTGAATGATTCCACCAGAATCTCCCAATTGCATGTTCTGCCAGATATTTTGTCAAAAGCTTTTTACACATATTGTTTTGAATTACTGTGGAGAATTAAAAACAGTGTTGAACACAGAATGTCGAAGTCAGTAAAGTTATAATTTGTTCAAAGTGAAATTGCACTTAAAGTCTGAACTGAATACAGAAGAATTACAAAGTCTGAACTACATTTAAGTTTATGTTTCATATTTGCAAACATGAAGAAGTATGTCTCATGTTCACAAGTTTTTATAGCATAAAGATTACATTTTGTGTTTTAGGTAATTTACTTTGATTACCGGTATGATTGTAATAAAAGTAATCCTACAGAAAGTGACGGAATACACTAAACTCTGGTGAAATAAATACGCATAATACTGATTCCATGGAGAAACATTGTCCGCCAGGGATACCCGCTAGTACACTTAATGCATCTATTATCTGTACGATATCTACGCCATCCCGCTTTGTGTGCATTGCTTCAGACCACTACGTGCTTTCCAACAAAGATGCAAGTGTCATGGTGGACGATGTGCCCTCTAAGCCGATATGATGCGTCAGACATTTTTCTGCAACACAAATATTCATGCTTATTCACTGGCTAGTCATTGATGCAACAGAAAATTGCACATTGAAATATTGCCTGACAAACTTGCACCCTCTACGGTGCTCCAAACCCAACACACCCCTGACAATGTAGTTTTACACTTCCCAAACATTTTTTGTTGGTACCAATCAAATTGCAGGAACGCCAGATAGTGACAGGTATCAAAGTGTAACCATTCGCAACAGAGCTTGTTTGTTGACTTGTGTGATGCTTCCACCCAATGTTAATCATCTTGTTGAAAACGGTCTGATTTTTGCCAACAATGCAAACACCATGACCACCAAAATGAATATTCATTGCAAGACGTGAACTTTGCGAATTCTCAGTACTGGTCATGTCGACGAGCCATACACTATACTGGCAAGCGTTAGCGAGGTCCGATGCCGTTCTGCCAGTGAGGGCGCTACTCATGCCTACATGTTAGACCTGAGACTAGTACGGTAATACAATTTATTACTTGTCTGAGGTTAGATCTAATTGATAGTGATCATAAAAAATATTTTACTACAGTTAATTTACAGTACTGTAAAATTCTTTATTATAACTGGAATTCATTTTAACTGAAAAGACTTTGAGAGTTTTGTATGGAATGTTTTTCACTAATTTTTGAGTTTAATGTAAAATATAGAAAAAAAGGTATATTCCATGTTTTTTTTTTATTTTTACTGAATCATCCTTTCAGTGAATATAGTGAAAAATTAATTCCAATCGAAAATAAAGTATTCTATAGTATTTTATAAACATAATTGAAAAAAAAAATAATTGGCAACAACATTTATGTTTGTGCCAGTCATCTATTAAGCCATAATTTTATTTTTTTCCTTCAAGACCCACCTCTCAAGTAACTGAAGGAATATCAAACATCTGGAAACCAACAGCTTAAAATAAAGTACATGTTACAATAGCAATTTTAAATTTACTTCATGACTGTTGATGCAGATATTATCTTGCAAACTTCAAAATAGACATCATTACATCTTGCCATATGCCTTTCAAATATGATAAAACAAATCAAAGACAGAATTGAAACACATCACACTGCGCTTTTCTTGAGTAACCAGACTTAGTTTTTTATTGCAATGTTATGTGAAGCACACATTGCCTATTACCCATAATTGAAGGTGATGTGCACCATCAGATAATTAAAACTCTAGCAAACAAGAACATACAAGTCAGTAATTAAGTTTCCCAGATTTTGAAACCATACATTTCTGAATAGTGAAATGTAGAAGTGTTTTTAGCCAACTTTGAACGAAGCCTATCCAAAATAACTGAGAAAATCATCTGTTAGCCTGACAAGGTCATGCGAGTTGCGCTCTCCATGGTGCTCCAAACAGTGGGGTCTGTCAAGCTAATAATCTGTTGAAGATTTGGATTACACCAGAAATGTTTCATTTTAATCATTTGAGATAGAATTCTTATTTTATGGGGGGGGGGGGGGGGGTGAAAGGCACAATATTTGTGGTGCATGGAATGCATATAGAGTGAAACATTACAACCATGTGGAAAGTTTTATTAGTGAGGATAGTTTATGCACAATGTTCCAAGATTTGTTTAAATGTCACTTCAATTTCCAGACATTATCTCGCACAATTTATGTGATTGAAAACCTTGAATTATGCATTAATATGATTCCCTGTGTTTGTGCCCAGAAAAAGAAAGTGAACAAAAATCCTGTACCAGTACTGTGAGTAGTATTGGATTAATACTAATGGATAAACTGCTTAATAATGCTAGGGGAGGATGCAACAAGCTCCTCGTAAATCTAGATGGTGGGCATAAAGCTCAACAAAAAATACACAATGAAGTCTAACTGGATCATGTATTCAATTTCTCATATTTGATACAATTTGCATGACAGTGATTACTTGTAATGAATAGACATTATTCTCCGACAAAGACATTAATTGCATTAATCAGTCAATATATTGTCTCCACAATAATCCACATTCAAATCGATTTGTCCAATTCTCTTGAATAATATGTATACATTGTCAGCAAAGTATTTTATAAATGTTTTAAATTTACAAGTTATTTTTTCTTGGAAAAAAAAAAATTCTGAAGACATTTTCTTATTGGTAATATGTTCTGTTACCATACACAGGTTTGTCTGAAGGTATCATTGGAGGAGGACCCATTTCAAGTGGGGGTCCAGCAGCTGAGTGTGGCATTCTAGGTCCTGGTACAGGCATTGGCCTGGATGGTGGAGGTACTCTAGGGGGAGGAGGAGGTGGTGGTCCACTAATAGGCCAACCACCTGGTCTAGGACTATGTCCTCCAGGGCTAGTAAATGGGGGACTTAAGCTGTCTCTTTCATCATCATATGGAGGTCTTGGACTTGAACTGTACCTAACAGGAGGGCCACCTTCAAAACGAGGTGGTGGGGGTCCAGGATGTCCATGATGAATTGGTGCTGTGGTAAAATGTGGAGGTACCGGCACCGATGGAGGAGGTCCTGAGTATGACATTGGAGGTCCACCCAGTGAGGTGGATGGATAGTTATTCTGTGGGGGAGGGTAAGCATGTTGAGGCAGAGGTGGTCCAGGAGGTGGAGGCGCAGAAGTTGGTTGTCCAGGATAATGAATTGGATGGGGAGGAAGCTGCACAGGAGGGGGCCCTCCCCTAAGTTGTGCTTTGTCGTCTCTGTAGTCCTTGTCACCGTCATGAATTGGAACAGTGATCAAATTACTTGTTCTTCCTCCAGTAACAACTGGAATTGTAGATTGGTAAGAAGTTGAAGGCAGAGTGTGATCTTTTCTCTCCTCAGAGGTATTAGCATACATGGCATGGGATTCTCGCATAACTCTCTGTGGTGGAGGTGGAGTACGATAAGATTCATGAGGACTTATATATCGTTGATCAGCCACAGGACGTTCCTGAACTGCAGGTGGAGGAATGCTTTCAGTCTGTGCTGGGCGATTATGACGATGGTTAATATGAGCTTGCAAGTCTCGCTGAGAGAGGTAAGTCCTTCTACATCCAGAGTTTCCATGCTTACTGGTACCATATGTACAAACAAAGATGCTTCCCAGATGTGATTGCTCAATTCGCAGGACTGTATCACCACACCTATGAATATACAAATGTAATGTTCACTATAATTCAAATTTCCTCTACTCCACACAAATTCTTAACATGTATCGTAGTTTAAAATCTGATCGTGTTTCTGATGTCACCTGATGATTTCTCCTTTATCAAATTCTACAACTAATACACAAACAGGGTGATCAGAAAGATCCACAAAATAGCATGATTGCCTTTGTACAAGTATTGTGAGTTATTGTTTTTGGACAGCAGCAGCTTTTCATACATCAGAGACTTTGATGTTTTGAATAGTGCATGAAAGATTGATGAATGACAAAGACATGGTACATCAATGAATGGTGAGTCCATACTACCCTACAGTTTTAGAAGGTTTGACCGTAAGAGATGCTTATACGCCATTTTATTCACTCTTTAATTAATACAAGCTTAGACTATCTCGATACAGAACATTAAAAACAAACAAGCAGCTTGTCGGCTGAGATAGCTCCGCTGTTACCAATGCACATTTCAATTAAAGAACAGAAGATATCATTAGAAAATGAACAATATGTAGACTTGCTGTTTTTAGCAAGAAGTCGAGAATATCACTTTTTACCAAAAATTACAAAAATATTTATCAAAATTAGAGAATTGAAGATATCATCATGAAATGAACAAATCTGAGAGAGGACCACATGTACTACCTATATATATATAATATCAAAGCAATTGGAATTGCGGTTTTTAACAAGAAGTCGAAAGTATCACTTTTTACCAAAAATAACAAAAATATTCACCAAAATTAGAGAATTGAAGATATCATCATGAAATGAACAAATCTAAGAGGATCTACCAAAGGTACATATACATCAAGTATCAAAGCATTCATGCTTGTAGTTTTCAAGAAGAAGTCCAAAAAGTAAAACATTGACACAGCCGACGACGGACAATCACTCATACGATAAGCTCCGTTCGACAAAGTCAACAGCAGGGCCAATAAAAAGCAAAATAAATTAGAAATTCAAAACAGAATCTATTATGAATTGTTTCTCAACAAAACATTTGGGTATGAACATTCAGTTTAAAATAATACAGATCTATCAAAAGTCAGTCAAGTATGTTTCTCCACAGTATGACTGTTGAACCGGAAGTATAATGACCCCCCGCATGTGTTTTCACTTATGGTGGAACTTGAAAGTGGAATAACCTTTTTTCAATAAAGAACTTGGGTGATTTGGGTGTTGCAGTATACACACTATCAAAAGATAACATTTGGATTGAATTGTTTTCCAATAGCAAATTAAACTTTCACAAAACTGATTATTACCAACCTGAAATTACCGGTAGATTGTTATTTAGGTTGTAGAAAAAAATCAAGTAGAAGTAACATGCACACATCAGAAAATGATATTTGCCCCCTCCTTCCTCAAAATACCTGTACACCCACCGATGCTCATTCAATCGGAATACTTCATGTCCAGGCTCCAACTGTTATCCAAGGCTGACTTGTGTCTAGACTATGATCATGCTTCTAGTTGGATTTCTCAATCCACTAAACAGTTGTGTAAAAAACTGAAATGTTAATAGTGTAAATCTGTAAAAAGGATTTATAACTGAATATTGTGGCAATAAGGTTGCTTACCTGGGACAGTTTTTATCAGTCCTTTTGGCACAATCAAAGCAAACTACATGTTTACATGGTATCTGAAAATGGAAGACATACTTAAATTAATGATAAAGACGATTCAATCATTATTTTTATGTTTTACTGTACATTTTGTACAACAGGGTTGGATATGTGCACGCTGTGCATACAGTCATCTAAATTCAAACTATTATAATTGATGACAGGAAGACAATCCTTGATTTAAACAAGCAGCCTGTCGGCTGAGATAGTTCCGCTGTTAGCAATGCACATTTCAATTAAAGAACAAAAAATATCATTAAAAAATGAACAGTATGTCTAACAGTATATTCATCAAAATTAGACAATTGAAGATATCATCATGAAATGAAAAAATCCAAGAAAGGCCTACCCAAGATACATATACACCAAGTATCAAAGCATCCAGGCTTGTAGTTTTCAAGAAGAAGTTGAAAAAGTAAAACATTGACACGAATGACGACGTACGCAGATGGACAATCACTCATATGATAAGCTCCGCTCGACAAATTCGACAGCGGAGCTAAAAAGGTCTAAATATGTGTACATTGTGTCAGTGGCTAATACTAAAAACATGGCAGTCACGATATTGTGATTTCCATGTGGTTTGTGTTTTGGTCCCAATAGAAGATAACGAATACAATGATGATGACAAAAAAAACAAATCATTGAAAATGGCACAGTCCCCGTTAAATTTTTGAAATTCTCTTTGTGCTTGTCATATTAAAGCGGAGGGATTGTCGCGAGCGTGTCCTTGAAACTTGAGTTCCAAGTGGCGTATACAACAGATTGTTTATTTACATCAAAACATGTAGTACAGTCAAACCTGTGTTAACGGCCACCTGGATACAGCGGCCACCGGCCTATAGCGGTCACAACCGAACAGTCCCTACGAGTTTTACATGTAAAGTACCCTGTTTATAGCGGCCACCTGCCTAAAGCAGCCAATGGCCACGCTTCAGCGGCCGCAGTGATCAGTTGAACTGCATATAACGGACATAGTTCCCGGATGTCTTGCAGACTACTGCCTTCCATCTCAGACAACTAATAAGCTCACAAAGGACAAAGTTAGCACGTTTTCACACCTTTCATTCAACCGATGTTTTATTCTTGTTTATAATTCAGTTTACCACGGCAAGCACACCGTACCGATGGTTATGGAACGCCAAAAACATAATTAAGAATTTAAAAGTGTCTTGATAAAAAACATGCTGTCATTAATGTTTTGTTGAAATATGTATACCATGGGAATAACTTACAATTTTGTTCAATGAATGAATCGAGCAACCACAACGATGACGATCCACAAAAGTTTTGTGAGTCGCCGGGACACAGTCACGGTACCTATGCATGTGGCTGGGGTGAATCGGAACGGTAAATCCCTGATCGAATCGATTACCAACAAAAAAAAATATAACAACTCACAGTGTTCTCCACAATCCAAAATAGCTGGTGGGTGGCCTAATTAGCATAAATTTGCATAATAATTTGCATATCATTTACATACAGCATTCTAGCATTTATGTCATGAACTGCAATACACACTAAGTTATTTACTATTCTCTTTTTAATTTAATTGAAACGTGTTACAATTTTTTGAAATACAAACAGATTGGTCACTATTAATAGTTACGAAATGCAAAAAGTTTGAAATCGGTGATTTATACGTTCGCAAATTATTCTGCGTTCATGAAATGCAATTTGAGTAACCAAGAGCAAGTACAAAACATTTATGTAGAAAATATACTAGGTGATTTGTCGCCAAAACGAACGATTTGTCAAAATAAAACTCATAACATTTTATATTTGTGGCATCAGTATTCACCCGTGCCAACTGACGGTGAGATGCATTTACGCATGTACAGTCACGATACGTTGCGTTGCGTTTTCACACGTTGTTTTGGAATTCAAGAAAAAGTGCTAGCAATCGGCAAAATAAAAGAATCTGCTATGTTCTCGAAAAATTAGACATAAAAAAATGGATAAATTGAAAAAAGTATGTGGGAAATATTATTCAATTACAAATACTTGCAGTAAACTAATCCGGCAGCCATGTTTGATGTTTATTACCGCTTTCCGAATTCAGTACATGAACACCCAGAATGCGCTGTTCCTCTGTGCAACTTAGATACTAAATCGTTACAGCGCCAACAGCGGTGGGTGGCCGATGGTTGTTGAATGGGGTAGATCAAAAGGTCACCAGTTTGCCTTCTCCATACTGTTTTCACGATGAAACAAACGTTGTAAATACGGCTCGAATTTTAATTTTTGTTTACATGCAATCTGCTAATATATTTCTTTATTTTCTGTGCATATACATTTCGTTCGTATTTACTTCTTTCTTTCGTGATCAGAAGACGATTATTAAAAATACAGCTGAAAATTGACACCACTGTAGTTGGGTATCGTGAGCAATTAGTGGCAACAATGTCGGGCGGCAATGAATTCAGGCGATTGACACATTGCCATGAATACACTTGATAACTGCTTGCAGACTTCCAGTGGTCATTGTTTATGTTTGGACTCTTGAAACAATAGCAAAATAAAGGGTTGGGCAACTACTCTTTTGTTTAGGCTTGGGAAGAACAATGCAAGCTTTTTACAAATAATTTCAGCTGGATGTATGTTGGTGGGCGGGTGTTGAGAGTTACTAGGCGGCCGTAAAACTTGATGGGCGGGCCGCCCACCTAAAACCCCTTGTGGAGAACACTGACTCACTTGTTATTTAGTATAGATATTTATTCACTTTGAACTCCTATAAATATCGATAAATACGCATGTAACTGGAACAACGCAATGGCCATGCCTGTTGTTTATCCATCCAAATAAATTATGCTAATTAGCCTTGCGCATGTGCGTTCTTGTTCTTCCGGGGTTATGATAACTCGGGTCAAATAGTAGAGTCGCTTTCGTTACTGCCTATCAATCACTGTGAGGGAATGTGTGTGCAGTATCGTCTCGTTGTCCAACTAAATTCATTCAACTATTTTGTTTTCTCGGTTGCTACTGCCTCGGTACATTTAACAATAGATGCTTTTAACAATGATGTTAAATTGACCTCAGTTCGCCGGCCAAAGTCGCCATGCATATTTCACATGATTCTATTGTTGCATCAGTACAATAACATGGAAGTCGCACAGATTTCGATTGCGCAAAGTAATGTTTTGATTAGTGATCAACCATATGTGAGTGAGGTAGGTCGAGAGGATTTTTGAAAAAAAATGAACAAAATGTTATGGGAATTGTGATTGGGGAGAAAACTTTCAAGTTGTCACGTAACTGAAAGATGATCCATCACTACAATAGATAAGTGTTCTTTTCGTATACGTAACGTTGTAGGGATCAATAAAGCACTGCTAACTGTCCCTCTCATATCTCCTTGAAAGAATTTGCTATAGCCCAGAGACACTCCAATTTATTAGAACAGTTACTAAGTGTACGAGACACAATAAATATTAAAAGAAACATACAAATTCAGAATAGCTAAGCAAAGCAAGCTGAGTGATTTCTTTAGTAGGAAACGAGACTCAAACTGCTACTGAACATGAACTTTACTGTACAAATCTTCAAATATTTAATTTTCATACTACTCATTATTGTGCAATGATCGATTTTTGTGAAATGATTTTAGTTTACATAATACAATTTAAAATCAACATTTTTTATTTGTAATAAAGTGTTTGGATACTGTGTACAGTAGTGTAATAGTGTGTCAAATGGGGTTGCGAGATCTGTTTCAATACATTGATTCAGTGCCTAATTAATATTCATGAATAAATTAGTGAACCTGTATAGAAAGGCCACCTGTCTATAAAGGCCAAAATTTCAAAGTCCCTTGGGTGGCCGCTATAGACAGGTTTGACTGTAGTAATATGGCCACAAATAAAAACAGCCGTTATTCTGCCATCTTTGATCTGATTATGAAACACACTGATATGTATGATGTATGTGCCAAATACGAATGAAAATGGTACATAAATTGTGGAAATGTAGTAGTAAGGCCAAAAAGTCAGATGGTTGTCAATCGGCCATCCTTGACCAGATTTTGAAACAAATTGTCATGGACATGCATCCTAACATGTATAAAGTACATGTATGTGCCAAATTTGAATGAAAACTGACAGAGCACGTCCAAGATACCGCATAAAAAAACAAAAACAAGATGCCTGCCAGTCGACCATCTTTGATCCAATTGCGAAATAAATCCAGTGTTCTCCCCAGGCTCAGAGGCAAGCATGGCGGTCTAATTTGCATGCTAATTTGCATACTAATTTGCATATTTTTCAGGATTCACTCTCACAAAAACAAACATACAAGACAGTATTAAAATGTATGAGAGACTTTATTTAAATTACATAATACTTTACATAATATACCATAATTTGACAAGATCGTCATTTAATGTGAACTGTTCCATAAAACTTAGTCTAAACTAATCCTTCTGACTTTGTTGTGCTCCAAACATTGGCTGCCTTACTGTAGTTAAACTCGATCGTCATAGACTTGCACGGGACTTTGTTCCATAAAGAAGATCCACTCTTTGCAATCATGTTGTGCTTTGAGCATTAACTGCACAACATTCCTAGTGGGAAAAAATGATAAATAATAAAAAAAAACAATGAGGATTGAGGTTCAAATAAATGTAAACATAACGATTGAATTGTGCCACGATCGGGAACCCAGTGCCGTATGGATAGCATTTCGTCTGCAAAACATGTTGTTTACATGTTGGTTTTGTCAGGTCAACGACAAGGAGACTCGGGAATTTCGAGGAAAAAAAACATGAGGTCACTATTCAATTAAAATGAAAACGTAACAATAGAATTATGTATACAAATCGGGATTCCATCGATCATAGCGCGTGATGATAGCAGCTGTTGTTCGCAAGACGTTGACAGGCCGCCATCTTGGAAATACCTACACAGGTCAACATGTGACCGGAAGATTACAAAATTCGATTTTTTTTTTGCTTGGACAAATTATAACATACGCGTACCCATTAATCTATGAAGATATCCATAAATAATCTAAAAAAAGTTGACAGTAACGAGTGATGTTTTTTTTTCATGTCGTGTCTATACCAGCCTCGTGTCTAAGATGTTGATTGGAATCGGTGTAGGCCTACCATGTTCGGTGTTCTTACGATCGGCAAAACATACACACACTGGCATTTTATTTCTAAAATTACGAAATCTTACCTGAACAATTGACCTTAACCAGGGAAATGTCTTTTTCCACGACTCATCAAAACCAGCCTCACGCCGTTTCTGTGTTTCTACACGCTACCGTTTCTGTGCTGTGCTAGCGGTGATTGTACGTTTTAGCCGGGCGGCATCACCTTTTTTTCCTTTACATGTTTTGTCATATAGCATCTCGGTGTTTGCAACTTGAGTGACAATTTGTTCCCCATTGACAGCGTCTGTACTTCACATGTGTTTAACAATGGGACTGTTTAATTCGTCCCGGCAAGTTCAAACCGCCGTGGCGTAGACTGTGATAATTTATGCAGTGCTACGTGTGAGCGGGTCAAATGGACGTAAACAATGCATCCTATTAGCATGGCGGTGAAGTTGTAAGCATGGCGGTCCGAGCCCAAGCGTGGCGGCCGGGTCGCCAAGCATGGCAGTGCCGCCATGCTTTGTTCTATGTGGGGAGAACACTGAAATCGTCATGGACATGTATCCTAACATGTATGATCTATGTACTAAATTTGAATGAAAACTGACAATGCATGTCCAAAAAATACGACATTTTCAAAAAACAAGATGGCTGCCAGATGGCCATTTTGAATCGAATCGCTAAACCACTGCATGTGCATATGTCCCACATAAAGTACTCGGCACATGCAAAGAATGAACGGAATTGGTCCAAGGGATTCTGAGATATGACTCCGGACGGCGCACAGATGCACGGACGGAGACCGAATTACAAGTACCCGTTTTCGAACTTCATCCGAACAAGGACTAAAAAAAACTTTTTCAGAAGAAAGTTCATTTACAATATTTATTGCATGTTACATCATGAAACATTTTCTATTTGTACTCACCATGCGTCCATAGATAAGTATTGGCAGGTCACACTTTGAACAGCAGTGTATCATGGGATCAACAACTTTCTCTCCAATCAGATCCAACTAAAAAACAATGTGTATATACAATATGCATACTTTTATTGTTACTGCATTCACACACGGTGTAATAAAATCTCTAGGGCTTTTATACCATATTCTTTTTTCAAAAAGAGGACAGTGTTTTTTTCTTTGGCCACAACATTTATCCCAGGTGTTACATCCCAGAAATACCTGCATAAAAGTTTTGTCCCATTTTAAAACAATTTTATAATTTTTTTTAATATCAGGATACGGACACATTTACTACACATTATCAATATTTCCAACAATATAGCGCCCTCTATAGACAAGTGGTCGACGCAATGTACTGTAAACCAATTTATTTTCCTTGCTATATATATTCTGGAAGTGAATTCTGTCAAAGTCACTGTGACTTACAAATCTAAAATACGATTTTCACAAATGTTTCTCTTTGAACAAATTGTCTCTCACAAAACTGAAGTGATTTACAGTAGTTTTACAAAGGCATTTTCAGGGTAGGGCAAAAAGTAATGTTTGAGCTTACAAATCACAGGTATTGATACCAACTGACATGATGACATTGAATCAACGTTTTCTACAATAACCTGAAGCATTCTTACTTGCAAATGAGGTAGCAGTCAAAAATGTAATTGTCATTTTATTTTAACAATTAATACATGAACAAACACAAAGATGTGACAGACACACTACTGACAATAATAATTAAATGAATACTTGGACCACCACACCACATTGCTTTGTACTCGTTATTATACCATAACAGCAATACTAATCAAATGAGGTCCAGTTTAAAAACAATAGTTTGCTACATATTGTAGCAGTTAAAGGGATAAACATGTACATAGAAAAACATTCTGGAAGTGGAGTTTCTTGAAACACTATCAAGAAGTAACATAGTATACAGTACCTTTTGATCCCATTTCAGCTGACATTTTTGGTGAATAGGAAAATAAATCCTTGGTTTGTCACCTTGATCCAATTGCTCATCTCCATCATCTGTCAAAAATAAAATCAATCAAAATGATATCTTGTCACATCAGACATAGAATTTCAGTTAAGTTTAAACAGACACATCAACAATTACATAACAAGTACCATACAATAAAATTAGCATACAGTACCATCATCAGCAGTAGATTTTCTTCTGACAGATGCTCTTGTGGTTCTTGTCACTCTTGGTCTCGCTTTAGGACGACCACGAGCACTTTTTGACTTCAGTTTTAATGGAATGTTCCTTCGAACAGCTGGCGATCCAGGGTTGTCATTTTCTTCAGCTTCTAACTCAAATCCTTTAATGACAATAACTTATTCAAATAAGAACTGCATGCATGATTGCAAATGGATGGTGTATAATACCCATTGCACTGCCATGCTATAATTCCCTAGTCAATGTCCCCCACCTCAGACAATAAGGGCAGATGTAAGACATTAGACTTCACCATTAAATTAAGCACAGGGGTTACGGCAATTAAATGCCACATTTAATAATGTTCCAATGTCACTATGCAAATTTCACAATTTATTAAATAAGGCATTTTTGGTGTGGAATTGCCTGATGTTTATGCCCTAGGGAAAGAAGAAATTGTCAAATGTCACAAAAATGTTGTCCAACTTAAACCTGTGGGGTAGGAATCTGAGAATGACATTAATAATGCTGCAGTCAATGTAATCCTTACCCCACCCACCCCTGGGCCCTTTGGGGAAAATATAGGAGACTGGCTGGGTTTCACTATTAAATATGGCCCGGGGGGGATGTGACGATTGATTCATTCGTTTATCTGAACATGGAATTTATCAACCAATCTTGTACAAGATTGCTCGTTTTCAGTATGGATTTGCCTGGTTTACTTGCTCCAGGGGTAGAAGACCTGTCACAACATTAATCTCCCTACACACTAAGCCCCGGGACGGTGCATCATAAAACAGTGCACTAATTAGGTTTATTACTACTGCACAACTGTAGTTACTATTTATGTAACTTAATCATATATTCAATTGCAGTGTTTGAAATACTGGAACTACATATTTACTATATTTATGTCGTGATTTGTTATGTACGGGCATGGTCGGTTTTCTCGAGATCGGACGATTTGTAACGTAGGGAGTGTTGAAATTGTGCGTGACTAATGAGCCAGCAGTATGTCTTACACTATTAGGACAAGCGTACACCATCAAGAGCACTTATTAATACAGTTGACCAATAATCTTACAATTATAAATATACACTGAAATAGAGCCACGAATAATTCCACTCACCTCCGTCCGCCATTTTTGGTGATCTCGACCGCATATCGATACGCTTAGCTGTAACAAGCCTTCTGATTGGTCAACTTATGCAAGATCACTTCTGATTGGTACTCGGTGAAATGTAGAAAAAATGGCGACGACCATGGGAAAAAACTTGCGATCATGCAAACTCGTTTTCTTCTGAAACGCGCCACGAAAACTATATGAGTCTCTTGTTTCTTTTATTCGTATCATAGTGTAGCAGCAACTTTCATTCAAAATAATCCCAGGAAGTAGAAAACGTAAGCGACCGGTGTTGCTCGCCCGACCATTCGACCGGAAAACTACCACCGCAAGCATGGCGACGTCACCGGCAGAAAACACTGCGACGGTCGATACTGTGACGGGGTTCAGTGAGCTGAATGCAGCAGAAAATCCACAATCCCAAGAAGGTCGTCCGAAAAGAAGAAAAGAACAAATGGCCACTGCAATGTCAGAAACACCGGCTAACTCAAATTCCGGTACGTACGATCACCGAAACAGTGAATAAGTACTGAGAAATAATTTTAAAAGTGAATAAGTACTGTTTGGACAGATCCCGAAGGCTGAAAGAGGCACCCCAGCAAATGGCAATGCGACCTTGAAACATTGACAGTGAAATCCTAATGTTAAAAGTTGTTACTGTTGTTTGGTTGGTACAGATTCAATATTTAAACATGGTTTAATTGTTTAATAATAATTTGATTCATCTGAAACCCAATGTAGTAGGCCATCACTAAACCATTAAAGATAAATATCAATTAAACCATGGAGCTAATAATCTATTATTCTTATCTCCATCATTACACTCAATCAAATTGTAATCCTATATAATTATGCAATTTATTTTGATTCAATTAAGTTACCATATTATATAAAAATGTAATTTAATTAAGATTTTATTGAACTCAATTAATATGCAATCCTATATAGAATTTCTTGCACACTTTCATATTTATATACATGTTATCATAGAGGTCACTTCCCAAGTGGCATTTCACAACATGCTTGCTATTATCATGGAGTTAGCTCCATGCTATTAGAAACATTTGGGTTTACTCAAGTAAACAACCTTGATTAAAACATTATGTAATATAAAAAATATATGAAAACTTTTAACAGAAATTGCACATGTTTATTAGATAAACATTGAAACTAATAAATAGTTTTCACCTCGCTGTTGACAAAGTCAACAGCTGAGCTGTTCATATTACTGACTGTCCACCATCGTCAACTTTGCATTTTTGACTTCTTCTTGAAAATGGCAAGGCAGCTTGCTGTGATAATTTACATAAATATGACATTTTGCAGATTTGTTCATTTCATGTAGATATCTTTGATAAATATTTTTGACTTCTTCTTGAAAATGGTAGCCCAATTGCTTCAATATTTTATATGTAGACATCTTGAGTATATATATATATTTGTTTATTTTGTGACGCTACCTTCAATTCTCTAATTTTAGTGAATTTTAGTCATTTTTGGTAAAAAATGTTGTTTTCAACTGTCTAACTATACAGCATAGTTACATGTATATCAATTAAAAATTAAATTTTCTGAAAATACATATGATCAATGTTCATTATATTTGTGGCTACAAAGTCATAAATGATGTCATGGCAAAAGTCATGTGGCCAGTGGGAACAGTGTTAATGACTAAACAAATGGTTTAGGGTATACATGTACAAAATAAATACTACAGTGCTATACATGTATAGGATGTGGAAACGTCCCTATGTCACTCATTGCAAGTCGTATATGACATATGATCTGTCTAATAGTAGAAACAAATCTAAGAGTATGCTACAGTTACAATACTATTTGTCATACATGTACTAGCACTACAAATATGGATGACCCTTAATGAACATTTTCTTTAATAACTAATTTGTTATGCAAAGTAATTGATTATGTAGGACAACCTACATGTAACAACAAAATTTTTTCCATGTGTTTCAGGATCACAATATTTTGCACAGGACTTTTTTACTTTATTTATCTTATTTATTTATCTAGTACAATTTCTTTTTTCAATCAGTAATTAGTTAATATCGAGTCACCTAATGTAACATACAATTTTTGCAGACTTAGTGATAAATGTCACACTCAAAGCGTTTGTAGGTAGTACCAGTTGTAAAATGTGAGCTTTGTATCACTTTGTTTTTTCAAACAAAAGTTTTCATTAATAAACTTCCTAATTAAAAACTGTCTTTCAACAGAGTCAGAGCCAGAGTATGTAATTAACCATGCTAAGTACAATTGGTTTGAAAAGGTAAGCAGATTGAAGATATAAAGTATGGTTTCATTTCAGTGCTTTTTGACAAAATCAATGATATGTTCAATAATAGACACAAATGCTTTACACATAGTTTATATGTTTTATCATACATGTACATTTTGGCAGGCATTTGTTTTAAGTTCTGATTCCAAATGGATGGCTCATTTCAGTTGTCTTTATTACATAGTACAGATAGACCAATAAACCAAATAAACCAATAACCAGTGCGTTAATGAAGACATTTTGGCTCATGGTCTGATAAACACATGTAATAACCATATATGTTCATGTGACTGAAATGTCATATCTGAAACAATATTACACACTAGATCAGATTTAGATTCTTATCAACAAATTTGTTCATGTGACTTCATGCATAAATATCATATCTGGAGCACTGTTGTAAATCTTCGTAATTAAAAATGCTGGGAATTCTGCCATCTCTCAGTCTGATGACATTATTTGTAAGTAGCATATTTAATTACATGTAATTGCAATTCTTGCTGATACAGGGTTCTGATACAATGGTAGTGAATTTCTACATCAAGGAAGTAGACGAGAATGCACTAAATGTTATATTTGAAGAGGAGAAACTGATTATCAAGTTTAAAACTAGGTACCACTTCATTTTACGTCTGATAGATGCACATGCACACCAAAAGTGTGGTTTTGATTTTTACTGCAATTCACAGCCTTCATTGTTGTCTTGTGTGTTATTGATTCACACCTTTGAAGTGTTCTATTTGACAAATATCTGTAATGTGTACAAGTACTGTGTAGATTTAACTGATATCTTAATACTGTATAACCGAAAAGTTTGTTTCTATTCACAGAGATACACAGTTTTTGAATCTGCATTCTCCAAGTTCACCAAACACTCTTTTTTCCTGGAAAGTACGAATGATGTAAGTATACAATGAATCTGTAATTAGTCTGGAATATCATTAGGAAAATGTTTAAAAAAAAGACATGGTTTAAAATTATATTGTGTAGCAGTGCATGTTGTTGATGATGACACTGTAAATTCTGATTCTTGTTTCTAGGAAATCTATTCATCCAGAACAGTCCAGATATCGAGTAACCAGATCATTCATTGACATTTCTCTAATCAAACAAGTACCAGAAAAATGGGGTTCCTTGGAGGCACCTGTCGTTCATAGTAAGAGAATTACATGTCTTAATTGACTAAATTGTTGCTATGGCAATTTATACCACTTCTGGTGCAGTTGGTTATTTGATGTATAATACAGATATCCTACTGTAATGTATGTGATTGCATTTTTTACTTTAACATCTCACTCCAATAACCTAGAAAGCAATCAGTAAGTAAGGCATTCATCAAAAACAAAATTAATTTAAAAGTAAAAAACAATTCCAAAAAAAAAATCTTTTCCTCATATCATGGGATTTTGAAAATGATGCAGTAAAAATGAGGTACACCGGTATTATTTAGTGTACAGAAAACTAAAAGCAGAAACAACAAGCCATTCCCGTTTGTTATCAAATTTAAGATATATAGTTTTGTTTATAGTAATATAGTTGGAACATAATCATGTCAGAAGCATGGATCCAGAATATGATGCTTGATTATGGTGATTTTTTTAACATTAAAATGATCTACATCTTGTATCTGATCGTAAAATGAGTACTTGTCCATATTAGAAAATATCGCTCTTGAACAGCATTAAATAAAACAAAATGGCCACCAGTCAGTCATTTTGAATACATCTGTATATCTATAACATGATGTAAAACGAATATATAAAATTTGAACATAATCAGTGTAAGCATATCAGAGATATGGCTCTAGAAGTGCATTCATTTAAACAAAATGGTCGCCAGTCAGCCATTTTAAATCCGATCTGAAAAATAAAATGACGTGCATCAGGAACCCATAATCTCTAATGTATGCACCAAGTTTGAACAAAATCCATCCATAAACGCCAAGATCCAGTTCTGGAATGCCAGAAATGCTTGATTTTTGATGATTTTTTAAATATAGCTAAATCACTACAAATATCTGAATTGATTGGGAATAATATAGAATTCAATTCAATTTTGTATTGTATTTGAGATGAAAGCAACAATACCAAAGCTTTATAATTATTTGATAAGCTAAAGTAAGCACAATTTGTGCTCCATGAAAATTAAATGGTGAAACAAAATGGCGCCCACATAAAATACAGTCATTCAGCAGACTATGGTTGAACACTACAAAGAGACATATTTATATGTTTTATATACTAACCGTTAGTCTTTGGGTGTTTGTCAACCCAAAATTGTAGTGAGAATAAACCATTGAATATAGGCATCTATATTTACCATGCCGTGTTGCACCCAGCATGCAAGGAACAAGGTAAAAATGAAGTAACCATGCAGGAATCATTCACGTATTTGGTTTAAAAATCCATGATGAAGTTTGCTGATATTATTCTAAACTTCTTGGATTTCGGCATTCCCATGATGTATCCTTGGAAGGAAAAGATGTATAATAATAAGGTACCGCTGTATGAAGACAGTACAGCGGTAGTATCGACCGACACGCAGCGGAGGTCAATGCAACTGCATACTGAGTGCATATTTTGAGGTACATGTATCCTCGTAATAAGCTCATATTATGTCTTGTCTTTTAAACAAATGTAAACAAAATCTGCAAAAGTATATCTGAGAAATGAGTGGAAAACTGGTAAAAAAAAAAAATTGCTGCCAGTCGGCCATTTTGAATCAGATCACAAATCAAATTGACATGCATCAGTAACCCACTATGATTGATGTCAATACCAAGTTTGAATGAAATCGAGAAATATTGTTCAACATATGGTCGAAACAAAAAAGTCAAAAACTTAAGTCCCTGTTTCAGAATTCATCTGACTGGGACTAAAAAGACAATAATATACTGTATATGTAACGCTAACAATAAAAGCAAGTTTGGCAATATTAATTAGAAGGGTATCATGATGATGCCTGAAAGTATGGTCTCAGTATGGAATCACATCATGTATCAGTTGATACCACCACTGCACTGCCTTAGCTGAAGTTGTTGCCATCCTGTACTGCCAGAGTGTATTAATGAACTTGGCTCTACTTGACTACAGTTTATATTGTTACAAACATTTATCATATATGCAAGTCACATCATGTGAATGAATCTCTTAAATATTATGTAACATGAGTAAGTCTGAAATCATATTGAGATAAATTGTTTACAATTGTGTATTTTTTTTTTCAGTTCCATTTTTGGAACATGCCTGGGATCAAAATGAGAAGCAAGTATTCATCAGGTTGAAAATTGGTCCTGGTATTCCCCAAGATGCTATTGATATTGAGGTTACAGATGATGATTGTAATGTTAAGCTTCAAGGTAATGTATTAACTATTGAAATGTCACATACTTTTTACACTTGGAGAGGTCTATTGTCTTTAAGCTATAGGGAAGAAATGTGTTAACTGCATATTGGATTTTGCAAAGAATTGTGGGATAGAAAATTGTTTGAAGAGAGGTTAACAGTTGATTTTAGTTAATATTTAGTATGGGAAAGAGATGACCGTCCCTCTCCCACCAAAAAAACGCCCTCTATAGTTCAATTTTCTACCCCACAATCCTTCGAAAAATCCAATACGGAGTTAACACATTTCTCTCCGGTATTGGAAAAGCACCAATATCATAATCTCAGTGTTAATGTGTCATAGGAATCTGAGAAGGAACACATGGTATACTTATAAAAAAATCAAGGATTTAAACTTTTTGGTTTACCATTTACATACTCTATTGTTGTTAACCATTGCTGCTTGATGTATATTTCTTCCAAAGATGGCAGACGGTGGTACTGCAAATTTTATCGAGAAGTGAATAGATCTTCCTCCTCAGTTACTATGAGGAAAGACAAGTTAGAAATCAGATTGACGAAAAAAACTGTTTGTGAAGAATGGTCATCTTTAGAGGTAAATAATGCTGCTATATCTGTGAGAGTAGGTAACATAGCTAGCCATGTTAAAGCTTAAAAAAATCAAGCCTAACAAAGCTATCAGTACTACCATTCAGGTCAGCTGTATCGGTAGTTGCAAATACGAATAAATAAATATGTAAAATAGCTATTCAAATTGGAGCTTGAAAAACTGAGCTACTATTTAGGTCAGCTCTATTGGTGCTTGCAGCATTACTCAAACATTAACTGTAGCCATGCACTGAATACAAATAAATAAATACTATTGTTCAATTTGTGTAGAACCTTCCTAAATTTTAAAGATATTCTGTTATAGGAGTATTTAATATTTTGTGAAAAAGATTGCTGTATGATTTATTAATGTGTGCCTTGTTCTACTGTTTAATTTTGGTATGAGCGAGCAATTAGTTTTGCAACAAACCATATTCATCAATAAATTCAACGTTGAAAAAGTAGATTGTGTCTATGGTTAATGAATTTTTGTACAATTCCACAGTGCAATCCAGTGCAAAATGATGATGATGATGATGACGATGACAACAGTAGTAGTGTGGTCTATGGAGCCAGTGGTGGAGCCCCTGAGGAATCGAGTGCACCACTGGATGAGATATCAGGTCTGTCAGTTTTATGTGAGATCAAATTAAATCAATACCATTGCTTTATTGATCTCGTATACCGATACAATATCATAAAACTGGTCTACATGCACTTCTATTTGAGCTGTATTTCTAATAGAGCAAATACTGTACATGCATATACAAATATTTGTTGAAAAAACATCAGTCATTATTTTCTTGAAACTTATGTTGTTGGAATATGATTTATTTTTTTATCGCAAAAAGTATATCTCTTTTTTCTACAAATAATAGTAGTGAATTTATTAAGGCCCCATAAACATGTATAGTTTTGATATCCTGACTCTACCTATTTATGCCTATTTATTTATTCAAAACTTTTTTCGCCAAATGTGAGAAAATCCATGAAAGAATTTGAAATGAAATGGTGCTATGAAGATATTTTTATCACAATGTTGCACTATACTATATGAATTACCCGTATGACTTTGTAGGATTGTTAAACTTCTGAGCAGCAAAGTCAAATTCAGGCACCATGAAATGTTTGAGATTGAATTAAATTATAGAACATGTGAGCAAAATTCACACAAATTTTAGCTGGAAAAAAATATTGTGCTAAAAGGGGTTAAAAGTGTTAAAAGGGGGTGCTTACTTACCTGTGTAGGTAGTACCAGTTGTCAAACGATAGCTTTGTATCACTTTGTTTTTTCAAACAGAAGTTTTTATTAATAAACTTCCTAATTAAAAACTGTCTTTCAACAGAGTCAGAGCCAGAGTATGTAATTAACCATGCTAAGCACAGTTGGTTTGAAAAGGTAAGCAGATTGAAGATAAGTATGGTTTGATTTCAGTGCTTTTTGACAAAATCAATGATATGTTCAATAATAGACACAAATGCTTATATGTTTTATCATACATGTACATTTTGACAGGAAATTACTTATTGTAACTTTGGCCATTCAGAATAACAAACAGGGTGTGATTAAACCAATATACAGTTTTAATGACTTCCAGTATTGTGTTCGTGATATAATTCAGTGCCTTATTAAAAACATTTGGCTCATGGTCTGATAAACACATGTAATAACCATATATGTTCATGTGACTGAAATGTCATATCTGAAACCATATTACACACTAGATCTTATCAACAAATTTGTTCATGTGACTTCATGCATAAATATCATATCTGGAGCACTGTTGTAAATCTACGTTCAATTATGGCTTATAATAAAAATGCTGGGAATTCTGCCATCTCTGATTACATTATTTGTAAGTAGCATATTTAATTAATTGCAATTCTTGCTGATACAGGGTTCTGATACAATGGTGGTGAATATCTATATAAAGGAAGTGAACGAGAATGCACTACATGTTATTTTTGAAGAGGAGAAACTGATTATCAAGTTTAAAACTAGGTACAACTTACTTCATCTTAATCAATCTGTCGAGGCACACATAGATATACATGCACACCAAAAATGTGTTTTTCATTTTTACTGTAATTTACAGTCTTCAGTGTTGTCTTACTTCTGTGTTATTGACTCACACCTTTGAAGTGTTCTATTTCACATATATCTGTAATGTGTACAAGTACTGTGTAGAATTAAGTAGATTTACAATTTTAATATCATATAACGACCAAGTTTTTGTTTTTCACAGAGATACACAGTTTTTGAATCTGCGTTCTCCAAGTTCACCAAACACTCTTTTTTCCTGGACAGTACAAATGATGTAAGTATACAATGAATCTGTAATGAGTCTAGATATGTGGTTTAAAATAATATTTTGTAGCAGTGCATGCTGTTCTTGATGACACTGTAAATTCTTATTCTTGCTTCTAGGAAATCTATTCATCCGGAACAGTCCAGATATCGAGTAACCAGATCATTTATTGAAATCTCCCTTATCAAACAAGTACCAGAAAGATGGGGTTCCTTAGAGGCACCTGCCATTCATAGTAAGAGAATTACACATGTCTTAATTGCTTTCTCTGCCAATATCTACAAATTTTGATTCTTTCCACCATATATTGCACCTGAAAAATCAATTATCATTTCACCATTTGTAGCCCTTTAAAATGAACAGAACTACTTCATTTGTGTTCTTATTAGTGCATGTGTTTTCCCAAATAACAGGTGTGGTGTGTGACTGGTAATATAAAAACTTAATATATGTATGTAATTCAATTACTTGTAATTTTTGGTTTATATACACACTGGCGGTTACTACCCAAATTTGCAAATATTTTTAAAATCACAGCCTTAGTCTCACTACAGTGTTTATGGCAGTAATTACCGGTAAGTCTCAGATATAGATATATAAATGAAATGAAATCAATATTGATTTGTATACAGGCATCATCGGTATGAAGAACTATCTAGCATATTTATGGCATATGCCATGCTAATATAAGTGAAAGATTAAATAAAAATAAATGCTTTTTATGAAGTGTCGTGGTGATAACTTTTAATAACCATTTTAAATCAGAAAAGGAAAAGCAGAACACCCAAAATTTTACATGTAGAACCAAATTTTGAGGAAAATAGCTTGAAAGAAAATTCACACATTTTTGATGCAATACATTTTGTGGTGTATTGTATAAATTGACGGTCACTGAGTGTTCCCTCTTAATTCACAAGAAATCAACATCGAGCATACACAGGTGCAACACTGAGGACAAAGGGATTATAATTTTTAATGTATGTTTAACTGAATAGCTTGACCAATCAATTCTGTGCAGTTTGATTTAAAATCACCCATATCATTACTGTACAAAGTTTATTCTGAGGTCAAAATGTTATTAAAACTTGTCTTGAAATTTGAAGAACAATGCCAGACTGCTACAGGATTATACAGAGTTTCTTGTTACACTAATATTCTAACAACTTTTTGTCAACACATTTGACACAGTGTTGAACACATGATTTTTGGCTTTCAAGAAAGAATAAAGGCATTTACCTCCAAAATTACTAGTTCAAAATAGTTACATTGTACATTTTATATTGTGAAATTATCTATCACTTGATGACAATGTCTGATCAACAAGATGTTATAATAATGAGATTATAATGCAACAAGAGATATTTAACACCTCCTAGCCTAATTAATAGTTGTCACTGCTACCATTTTAGAGTTTGAATGAAAAAAATATGCAAATGAACGATGCATTTGTCAGACTGTATATGTACTTCTGCTTCTAATAGTCAACTGGAATACAATAGATTTAATAAAGATTGTGTTTATTATTAGCTGCAGTTCCTGGCAGACAAACTCAAACGGGTAAATGGACGCCAATGACAAGATCAAAGAACCCACTTAAAGGTAAAGAAAACGATGGTGATTCAAGCAAGAACTCTGGTCCCTCATCATCCGGATATGGTTCCTTAGCTAGCACAAGTAGTGGCGATTCAGGCAGCAGTGCAATAGACAACAGATTTCGAGTTACAACTCATTATTTGAACAAACCTCAAGAATTATCCGTAAGTGTTTCCATAGCAACCCTATATGTTATTGCCATGACATTACAGTCCATATTTATAGTGGTGGGGCATTTTGAAACAACTGTAGTTCCAGGGTCATATCTATGACATGCTTTGACCAATCACATTAAAACTTCACACATACATTACATAACTTATCATATCATACATAAGCGTATGGATTTGTGATCCAATTCAAGATGGCTGAAAGAGCTAAAAATTAATCAAAATCAAAATCTGTCATTCAGAACATATTTTATTAAAACTTGGTATGTCCATTAAAATTGAACATAATGAGTCCTGATTGTCATTGTGTTTTCTACAAATGCTGTTTTTGGAGCCATATAGCTAACATGGCTGGGATGTTTATGTTCAAATTTTATACATACATCAGATTACACATTTGCACATGCATCTGTTTCAAAACCTGATTCAAGATGGTGATCATCATTTTCATAATAGAAATGCATTATAAATGTCGTTGTCAAAATAAAGAAAGGAATTACACAAATAAACTGGTTCCACTTTGTATGTCTATTATATGAATGTAAATAATCATTTGGCACTAACGTTGACAGTCACTAAAAACTGAACGAGGGCTTGTCATTGACAATGACTTGTTTCTTCTTTCAATGTGATAGGTAATGTGTGTCTTTTTTTTATCAGAAACCAATGTGTATGGTGTCCCCATTGTCCAAGAATAAAAGTACCAAAGACCTAGAAATAGTTTGCAAGCAAGGTTTTACTGGGCTGGATAATTTAGGAAATACGTGCTTTATGAACAGTGTTTTACAAGTGCTAAGCAACACTCGGGAATTCAAGGACTACTTTTTAGGTTTGTATAAATATTTATTGTATTGACTGATTCAGACAAATATAAACAAACTAATCAATGTTAGGGATGTACATTTGATGTGTTGAAAAGGTTTTACCACCACAATCAATATATTGTTTTACTTTAGTAAGGATTGGACTCTTTCTTATTATAGATATACATCTACTGAATTGAGATAAAAATGTTGTACTGCACTTTTCATGTCCTATATCTATATTGTGTACTCCATGATTGTTAACAATTGCCTTTCCAACACAGTGCAAGCCCCTACATACAGCATTTTTGTAACTCATACAACTTCTTCCTGTTGACAATTATCTTTTTGATTAGGAAGGGTAAGCAATCCTAAATTCAAGTTAAAATTAATATCAAAATATCAGAATGTATGAGGAGGAAAAAGCAGCCAAGTATATGGTTGGGCAGATGGGGTGAACAGTCAGTGTGCTGAAATTGACATTACAGTATGATATTCTGGATTAGATTTCACATTGTTGTTAAGTGAAATCATTATTATTGTTATTTGTTTCCAGATTCTAATCTCAAAGATGAAATCAATCATGACAATCCACTTGGTACTGGTGGTCATCTGGCGCTGTCCTTTGCTGTGCTGATAAAAATATTATGGTCTGGTAAATATCATTCCTATGCACCATCAAAACTCAAGGTAAGTAAGCCATTGTACCTACTACTAAATATGTCTTGGTCATAGTGTTCTAGACATCAGTATTTATTCTTTTAACCAATCACCTGTTGGTGTTTAACAAAATGTATTTGGTAATTGAATTGATACATTTTTCATTGTTTGCAAACATGAGTAAGTTTGAATGGAAGATCATTTTTGAGAGACCTGCATTTGTAACAGTAATGCAAGACAATATTACATGAACAGAAGGAGATGCTGAATTGTTTGAGTTATGGACATAGAGTTACAGACATCGAGTTATGGACATTGAGTTATGGACATTGAGTTACGAAAACATCAAGTGACAAAAATGACCACATCCATATTTTAGGAACCACACCCACTTGCAAAACCACACCCACTTGCAAAACCACACCCACATTATAACTCGACGTTCAATTAACTAAACCTCAAGTTACGGGCAACATAAATTGTTTATGTTGTTTAATGTCCACATTTAGTAACTCAAACTTTTAAAATTAATTAATAGTTAACCAAACTTTGAGTTACGGGCAAAATGAAGTTTTTTGTTTTGTGTTTCCTGTAACACAATGTTCGATTAACAGGTAGTTAAAATTTGATTTATTAAATTTGAAAGTTCAACAAAAACAAAAAACAAAAATTGCCTGTAACTCAAAATTATGTTAACTGTTCATTGAACATCGAGTTACAATTTGGGCAGTGGTTTCTCAAAAGTGGGCGTGGTTTCTAAAATATGGGCGTTTGTGTAACTCAATTTTTTTATAACTCGATGTCTGTAACTCGAACAATTCAGCATCTTGAACAGCATTGAATTTAGCTTCTTTGGGCTACCCTTACCACAGTGTGATATTACATTTACATGATCACACATCTATCAGTCGTAATACCCATAATGTATGGTTTGTGTGTTATCCATTATGTTATAGTTTCAAATAAAATCCATTAACCTTGCATTCACAGCACAGTATTATTATTGTATTTCAGAACATTGTGGCTAGTAAAGCCAGTCAGTTTACTGGATTTGCACAGCATGATGCCCAAGAATTCATGGCATTCTTACTGGATGGCCTACATGAGGTAAGCAGATTAGCAGATGGTACAGATTAAACAAATACTTGCCGAAGTAGAGGTCAATAATGATTTGAAAAAGAAATTATAATAATTTATTAATACTAACCATTGACCTCTACTTCTAACTATGTTTTATTATACCTAATAAATTAAAACAATATAAATCATTGTACCTAAACACATATGTGCAAAAAAACTGTTCACTAGATTATTAACCACCATGTGACTATATTGGCTTATTTTATACTCATAACTGTACTGGTGTGTAGCTGTAGTCCCAATAAATGAACACCCATATTTCTTTACATTGACAATACACTGAGTCATGATTGAATTTTCAAATGTGATTTATTTATGTGAAGTGCTTTGTTTGAGATAAATTATTTTTATGTCAAAAACACCAGACTAGTGGTTTTTCATTGTCAAATTTAATGTCAGAATGTTATGCAGGTTCAGGGTTGATGGAATGCAATATTATAATTCTCTAATAGAGTAGAGCAGTGATGTAATGCAATGTCCAAATAAGGCATGTTGTAATAAATAATATCTGTATTTTCCGCAGGACATGAATCGAATTAAAAAAAAGCCGTACATAGAAAGTCAAGACTATGATGGAAGATTAGATGAGGTATAGTTTTAATGATATGATAGTACTGATATTATGATGACTACGTTGTGTAGGTACTTGTTTGCATGTACAGTGACACGCATCCAATCAACTTCAATCAACTCTATCAAATACTGACAATTATTCATTCAGTGTTGAGAGTAGAATTGTTGCGTTTTTTAGTCCCCGTTCGGACGCAGTCCGAAAACGGGGACTTATGTTTTGCCCTGTGTGCGTCCGTGCGTCCGTGCGTCCGTGATCACCTGTATCTCGAACATGCATGGACCGATTGAGTTCAAACTTCACTCATACATCACACATTATATGGGACATATGCACATGCATTTTTTTCATGATCCGATTAACGATAGCCGAATAGCAGGCCATTTTAAGGCCGAAAATGCATCAAAATCGCACATTTTCACCATTCCGGACCCGGATCTCAGTTATGCATGGACGGATATTGTTCAAATTTGGTACATACATTAAACATAATAGGACCTTGATGCACGTCATTTTTTTTTTCGGATCAAGTTCGAAATAGCCGACTGGCGGCCATTTTGTTTTAAAGAATTCAGTTCTGGATCCGTATCCGAGACATGTCTGGATTGATCGAGTTCAAACTTCACACACACAAGGTACATCATGTCACAAATATGTAAGTGTATTTGTTTCATGATCTCATGAACGATAGCCAAATGGTGGCCGCTTTAAGGCCGAAAATGCATTGAAATTGCACATTTTCACCATTCCGGACCCGGATCTCAGTTATGCATGGACGGATTTCATTCAAATTTGGTACATACATTAAACATAATAGGACCTTGATGCACGTCATTTTTTTTTTCGGATCAAGTTCGAAATGGCCGACTGGCGGCCATTTTGTTTTAAAGAATTCAGTTCTGGATCCGTATCCGAGACATGCTTGGAATGATCGAGTTCAAACTTCACACACACAAGGTACAACATGTCACAAATATGTATGTGCATTTGTTTCATGATCTCATTAACGATAGCCAAATGGCGGCCGCTTTAAGGCCGAAAATGCATTGAAATCGCACATTTTCACCATTCCGGACCCGTATCTCAGTTATGCATGGATGGATTTTGTTCAAATTTTGTACATACATTAAACATAATAGGACCTTGATGCACGTCTTTTTTTTTTCGGATCAATATCGAAATGGCCGACTGGCGGCCTTTTTGTTTTAAAGAATTCACTTCTGGATCCGTATCCAAGACATGTCTGGATTGATCAAGTTCAAACTTCACACACACATGGTACATCATGTCACAAATAGATATGTGCCTTTGTTTCATGATCTGCTTAGCAATAGCGAAATGATGGCCATTTTAAGGCCGAAAATGCATCAAAATCACGTATTTTCACAATTCCAGAACCGGATCTCAGTCATGCATGGATGGATTTTGTTCAGATTTAGCACAATGTGTTGTACATATGCAGGTGCATTTCAGTCATGATCTGCTTTGAATGTATATGTCACTCAAATATGAACGGAACGGGGACGTGTCATTGACAATGACTTGTTGTTAATTAATTTCTCCTCATTATTGTTTCAGTTAATTGCATCTGAAGCTTGGCTCAGACACAAGAAAAGAAATGATTCCTTTATAGTGGATTTATTACAGGGGCAGTTTAAATCCAAACTGGTCTGTCCAAAATGTTCAAAGGTGAGAAAAAGACTATCAGGTATATTGTTTATATGTATCAGGGTACTTGTTTTTGCATTAACATATCAATCACACTTACATCCTGGCACTCTGATTTATTATAATTTTGTGTAAATTGAAAATTTGTACATTGTTAATAGACAGAATATTTCCTATCTGACAGGTTTGTATAGATATAGCGACTATATTTCTGTTAGGCCTCTGAGCTCTGAAACTATGAAAAGATAATGTTTTGATGATAAAAACAGCATATTTAATATTTGTGTATACAGTATTCCTATAATAATAGAATCAAGTAGTACAGTAACTAAACAACGTGGTGTAATAAGTTATTAAGTTTTTTTAAAACTTGTCTATCAATTTGTTTCAGGTGTCAATCACATTTGATCCATTTATGCATCTATCTGTACCACTGCCAAAGAAGAAAAGACCCCTCCCAGTTTATTTTATGTACAAAGAACCTTACAAGACACCTAGAAAGGTAAATATTATATATTTACTAATTACAAGGTTGAAAATACAGTGAATAAGACACCAATTATTGCTTGTAACCAACAAGTGGTGTATTCTTATTTAACTATTCCTCACAGTTATCACAATTGCAAATTAATATTAATGGAAAGCTTACTGTAAAAAAAAATTGTTACCTAGAATTGATTTTCACTAAAAAGAAATTTTGGTAGTTTTGTATAAAACTTATTTTTGTTGAATTAAATGTAAAATATAGGATTTTTTTTTTCACTGTTACATCCTGTTGAACATCATTTTGTAATTTATTTGTACTATCAGACATGTGTTTTGCTACTCCTTATTGATTTATTCCCATATGTCTACACACTCCAAAGCAAATGATTTGATGATGTCGCTTACATTCATTTAAATATAAAAATGCGATTTTGGTAAATAAATGAAAAAGAGTTACCGGTAATATGGTTTGTAATGAACATGGTACTACTAGTACTATAGTCCCTTGGATAGGAAAACAGTCTGGGAAATGCATTATTATAACAGACTCTAAGACATTCACATTTGATTTACAGTATATGCACCACAGGTGGCATGAGTAAAAATTAAAAGAAAACGTTTTGAATAAAATAAATTTCACATTATAACCTGATTTCAAAAATGAATGTCCCCTAATCAGTAACGTATGTGTTGGCAGTGAACCAGTGACTATGATCATTTACTATTCATTTCTTATGTATCTCTTTCTGTCCTTGTTTTCAACAGTACGTTGTGGAAATCCCACATGATGGAATTGTAGATGATGTGAAATCAATTATGAGTGAGAAAACTGGAATCCCAACTAAAAATGTAAGTTTCAGTCATCATGACTACAATTGAGTATAGAATTCATCGTATTTCTATAGGCAGCTCATAGTATACCATTAGCTCTCCTGATTTGTACTGATATAGTGATCACTATGGTAACACCTCCTCACACAATTTACATGTAAAATATTTTCATCAGCTGAAGTGATTGATAGAACTAGTTAAGGCTGCTGCAATTGCTGATAGGGTTGATTCATCACAAGAAAAGCCTGTACCATTTAACAATCACAAAGATTTCAACAAGGATATCTATCTAATAATGTAGCCTTCTTGTTGATACAATCTATGCACTCTATCTGTGATGCATACATAGGTCTAACATGGAACTCACCCCGCTGGTCGGCGGTGACCGGCCCCCTCTGGCACTCAAAATTAGCGACCACCACGAAAATGCTTCCGACCAGAACTATTGTCAGATTCTTATTATAATTATGTACTGGCCGACATGCATCCTGCCAGTCGTTAATTTGTAAACAATAGACCTAGTCGCACGATACGTAGTGGCTTGTCAATCTTTTGAAATTAGCTCCTCTTTGTTTGTAAGTAAATACTTTCTGGGATAGACACAGTCTTTAGATTGAAAGCTAAAAATCTTTCAAAATCAACCCCACCTCTAAATAACATTGTCAAAGCGGGGTTCACAATCAGTTTACACTACACACTCAAGGAAAAAAACAAAAAAAAAACATGTTTATTGCATGATTTGGTAAAATACATTTGAACTGTTATCATCACGAATAATGTAAAAACTCTTCTTTCAGGAACTATTTTACCTTTTAAAAATTGCTAATCACCTCTTTCGAAAACCATCATGCAGTTTTCAACTGAAATCGATGCCAACACATCGTGTTACGACATTGCTTTACTTCCGCAATGTAATTTTTATGATCACTACCATTCGGAAAACTTCGGATTCTACCGGCATTACCATGCGGCATTCTGATGGCATTCTTGACCCATCGGGTCAAAAGACACATGCCGGTCAACTAATACGCCACAAACATCGTAGCGGGTGTGTGTTTTTTACCGAAGCAATCGAGTGATCAAAAATAACCATTCCCGATAAAAAAAAAAAGAAGTAAAATTTTTTGCATGGCATCATGACTGAGTAAGAGGAATTATTGGTATAATTGTTGTATAACATTGCAAAGTAAGTTATGTCACGTCATAACTTTGAAAGTTTTATTTGTTCATTCATTACTGTAAATATATACGTTTTAGAAATTGATGGTACGAATAATAAATTACAACAATACTCCAAATAATTACGTGGTCGATTTTTTGAAGGAGATTGTTTTTGAAGTAAATAAGATCGTGAACATATTCCTGCCTGAAACGTTTCAAATGCGTTTTATTTAACTTTTTACAATAGACATTAATATTGCAACAATAATTTATTTGTTTCTGTTTTAGTCTGCACCATTCGCATTTCGAATACATTTCATTTTTAAATCTAAACTCTTCTAAATTGTGAAACATAATGTCTTAATTTCAAAAACATTTGCAATGCGACCGAACTCATTACTATTCATTGCTAATTAATATTCTTATACAGTCAAACCTGTGTTAACGGCCACCTGGATACAGCGGCCACCTGCCTATAGCGGTCACAACCGAGCAGTTCCTACGAATTTTACATGTAAAGTACCCTGTTTATAGCAGCCATCTGCCTAACGTGGCCAACGGCCACGCTTCAGCGGCCACAGTGATCAGTTGAACTGCATATAACGGACATAGTTCCCGGATGTCTTGCAGACTACTGCCTTCAATCTCAGACAACTAATAAGCTCACAACGGACAAAGTTAGCACGTTTTCACACCTTTCATTCAACTGATGTTTTATTCTTGTTTATAATTCAGTTTACCACGGCAAGCACACTGTACCGATGGCTATGGAACGCCAAAAACATAATTAAGAATTTAAAAGTGTCTTGATAAAAAAACATGCTGTCATTAATGTTTTTGTTCAATGAATGAATTGAGCAACCACAACGATGACGATCTGCAAAAGTTTTGTGAGTTGCCAGGACACAGTCACGGTCCCTATGCATGAGGCTGGGGTGAATTGGAATGCCGACGGTAAATCCCCGATCGAATTGATTACCAACAAAAAAACATAACAACTCACTTGTTATTTAGTATCGATATTTATTCACTTTGAACTCCTATAAATATCGATAAATACACATGTAACTGGAACTGATAGCAAAAAGGAAAAAAATCAACAGAATGGCCATGCCTGTTGTTTATTCATCCAAATAAATTATGCTAATTAGCCCTGCGCATGTGCGTTTTTGTTCTTCCGGGGTTATGATAACTCGGGTCAAAAAGTAGAGTCGCTTCCGTTACTGCCTATCGATCACTGTGAGGGAATGTGTGTGCAGTATCGTCTCGTTGTCCAACTGAATTCATTCAACTATTTTGTTTTCTCGGTTGCTACTGCCTCGGTACATTTAACAATAGATGCTTTTAGCAATGATGTTAAATTGACCTCAGTTCACTGGCCAAAGTCGCCAGGCATATTTCACATGTTTCTATTGTTACATCAGTACAATAACATGGAAGTCGCACAGATTTCAATTGCGCAAAGTAATGTTTTGATTAGTGATCAACCATTTCGTAAGTGAGGTAGGTCGAGAAGATTTTTGATAAAAAATGAACAAAATGTTAAGGAAATTGTGATTGGGGAGGAAACTTTCAAGTTGTCACGTACCTGGAAGAAGATCCATCACTACAATAGATAAGTGTTCTTTTCGTATACGTAACGTTGTAGGGATCAATAAAGCACTGCTAACTGTCCCTCTCATATCTCCTTGAAAGAATTTGCTATAGCCCAGAGACACTCCGATTTATTAGAACAGTTACTATTAAAGTGTACGAGACACAATAAATATTAAAAGAAACATGCAAATTCAGAATAGCTAAGCAAAGCAAGCTGAGTGATTTCTTTAGTAGGAAATGAGACTGAAACTGCTACTGAACATGAACTCTACTCTACAAATCTTCAAATATTTAATTTTCATACTACTCATTATTGTGCACCGATCGATTTTTGTGAAATGATTTTAGTTTACATAATACAATTTAAAATCAACATTTTTTTATTTGTAATAAAGTGTTTGGATACTGTGTACAGTAGTGTAATAGTGTGTCAAATGGGGTTGCAAGATCTGTTTTAATACATTGATTCAGTACCTAATTAATATTCATGAATAAATTAGTGAACCTGAATAGAAAGGCCACCTGTCTATAAAGGCCAAAATTTCAAAGTCTCTTGGGTGGTCGCTATAGACAGGTTTGATTGTAGCTTATTAATATTCATGACTGACCGGCACTCACGTTGAGCTAGCGAGATCCCTGGTCTAACTGTGTACTGCTTTTCCCAATTTTATTTTGTAGCTGAGAGTTTTTGAAGCATATAAAAGTAAGATTCACAAGATATTTACGAGTGGAATTAGTCTGTGCAATGTATCAACAAATGATACCCTCATTGTGTAAGTATAGGGTTATTGATCAAATGTCAGTGTGTTGTGATATGGTGGTGGTTGGAGCTGTGGTGTGGTGTGGTATGGTGTGGAAGTGGTGGAATGATGTGTGGTAGTTGTGTTACGGTGGTCTGATGTGGTGGTTGGAGCTGTGGTACAGATAATGTGTGGTAGTTGTATTATGGTGGTCCGATATGGTGGTTGGAGATTTGGTACTGATGCTGTGTGGTAGTTGTGTTATGGTGGTTGGAGATTTTGTACTGATGATGTGTGGCAGTTGTGTTATGGTGGTCTGATGTGGTGGTTGGAGCTGTGGTACTAATAATGTGTGGTAGTTGTGTTATGGTGGTGTGATGTGGTGGTGGTTGGAGCTGTTGTGTGGTGTGGTATGGTGTGGTAGTGGTGGAATGATGTGTGGCAGTTGTGTTATGGTGGTCTGATGTGGTGGTTGGAGCTGTGGTACTGATAATGTGTGGTAGTTGTGTTATGGTGGTGTGATGTGGTGGTTGGAGATTTGGTACTGATGATGTGTGGTAGTTGTGTTATGGTGGTCTGATGTGGTGGTTGGAGCTGTGGTACTGGTGATGTGTGGTAGTTGTGTTATGGTGGTGTGATGTGGTGGTTGGTGCTGTGGTACTGATGATGTGTGGTAGTTATATTATGGTTGTTGGAGATTTGGTACTGATGATGTGTGGTAGTTGTGTTATGGTGGTCTGATGTGGTGGTGGTTGGAGCTGTGGTACTGATAATGTGTGGTAGTTGTGTTATAGTAGTCTGATGTGGTGGTGGTTGGAGCTGTGGTACTGATGATGTATGGTAGTAGTGTTATAGTGGTGTGATGCTGTTTAGTTGTGTGATGCTGTGAACTTTGGATGAAATAATGAGGTCTCAGTGTGGTAGTGCAATGATGGTGGTGATATTCCACTATGTGTGATACTGTTGTGTAGACAGTTGTGCATTGTAAGTGCTCATCTGATGTTGTGAGAGCCTGTTGTTAAGTAACAGAACTATCATATCATTGTTTTTGTAGAGCTGAAGTCTTATCACCAGAAGTTGCCGGTGAAAGAGTAGTGGAGTTAGCATTTATACAGGTGAGTTTAATAGGTGATAACACCAAAGTCAAGTCTTTGTCTTAAGGTAGCGAGAAGGTTTTGTGACGTTTTTGAATAAAGGTACACGTTCCCACAAACTGGACAGTCATTGTTTACATAATTATCACGTGACATCAAAAATGGCGAACCTTGTAAAAATGACTAAGTCCGCGATTGCGAGAGCACACTGCGGAATTTCCTGGTGAAATTTACGTCATGCATTGTCCGTAAATCAAGTCCATTGAAATGTGTCCCCGGTAATCAAAAGACCTATTATTCCGATTTCTATGCAGTTTTGTTTTTTTGTTCCCAAATTATTTCATACTTGGCACCTTTAACAGACTATTATTCTGTGACATATTTCGCACCATCATTATCTTTTGAACGATAACTGCGAGTTTGAATGCCCTAGTCCGAACGCACTTGATTTGGCGGCGGTCCCAATGAGTCGTACTCAGTCAAAACTTCAACTTGAGAAAAACGCGAAAAACAGTTTTGGATAATAAAACACTGTAGATTTGCTGCATTATTATAAATATACACTAAAAATGACCAAACATATTAACCACTGATATCATAGAACTCATAAAGAGTGTCAGATAATGAATAATTTCAAGCTCGAGCGTGAAAAATGAAGAAAACTGCTGGCATTTGAGTCCGTACTCCAGGAACGTTCAGGTTTGCATTGTTATGCAAACGAACAACGAGGGATAATCCTCTGACAAACATTACTGTCTCACTGTCCACGCTGACAGTTTACAAACAAGCTAATCCTTCAAGTGTCTCTGATAAGAGATCTAATAAAACCGTTTTCATGGTGAAACAAAATGGCAGATGTTTGGAAAACAAATTGCTGTTTCAGAGTGCGACACTGAGTGAACGATTTTTCTTTGCCCCGTCTGTCAATGCTTTCTTTTCTTTGCCATTGCGTTAGAAAAATGGTATTAGCTTTTGCGACCGCTTGTTGAATTCGACCGGACAATTTCCGCTTTATTTTCGACCGCGCAAACCCCAAAATATCACCGAACGCCCGCCCGCTCGGTCGCGCTAAAAAAGATTGAAAATGTAGGTGTGGTTCTTTTGTGAGGTCCTGTTGATAATACGGACAAATATGGTTCTGTTACCCAGGTCGTGTTCCGATCATGTGACTTTCAGCCAATCAATGATGTTGTAACAAAGCATATTTGACGCTAATTGAAGGGTCGTCGTACCATCCAATTTCAGGCGTCGATTCACATAGTCTTTTTGTGCTGTGACAGGCTTCAAAATTATTCGCTGAAAAACATCGGTATATTTTGACAAACGGGTGGAATTTGACCTCAGTTCAAAAAGAAAATACTAGGCTGAGATACATTAGAGTCCACGGCGAATCAGTTTTCTCTGCAAGTTGGGTAATAAAGTAAACTAGAGTCGGGTCGATAATTTTCAGCCCTGAAGGACTTCCGTGTGATTCCTGAGTTTCAAATTGTTCATCGACTGGCCACCAAATAGTTATGGCTATAACTAAATTTGACACGTTTTTTTTAGCCAAATAAATTATTCATACATGTCAAGCTCTGTTCGATTTTTTCAGGGCATGTGGCCGTTTTTAGTCGAAAATATTTGTTGTGGCACGGTTCCTCTATCCCCGGTCTGGATAGAGGGACTATGGTTGTGGGAACACTTTTAGGGTACGTATACGGTCACATAGACTGAACTCATTCAATGATCATGACTTATTTTTGAAAATTGAATGTCAAATTTTACCAGACCGGCCGACGTGGATTTGATATCGTTATTTTTGGAATTAATCATTAACATTTCCTCGTTTCTCTGCTCTCAGACTGTCAAAATGAGTTACCTAGTATGCTTTTTTTCTGTCTCATTAAAATAATAAAAAATATTACATCTAGAACAGTTCAGTTGCTTTCACGATACAAGTGCCATACAACTATTAGATTTGAAGTGCCGTTCAGAATTTAATAATAGTTAATACTAGTTGTATGTTCACACTTTACTATCAAAATCACTATTTCGACCACTCATGTGCCCGTGATCAGTGTTTGGGCGAGCGGTCGGTGTTTCAATAAGCAAGCAAGCGAAAAAAAAAACGCGATTAAAATGCAGTCGGTTTCGGGCAAGACCGCATGGTCGGAAATTAAGCGATAAGTGGTCGAGTAAAAGCGGAATGGTTGGGCGAAATGAGTACTGTATGACCATGTTTCTCCGACGAAGTCTCGACTGACAATAATGCTGACAATGGACGTTAGATAAACACGCATTGTTTGCGACGGGAAGCTTATCACCCGTTATATCAGAATCGTCAACAACAGAGTATACAGATAAGATGTTATCATTTAAACCCTTCCAAAGATAAACATTATATACAAATATCCACGAAACGGCAGTTGCAGTCTTTTCTGCTAGCGTTTTGAAACACTAATTTAAGCAACGGTATTTCGCAATATTGATCTTTTGTAAACCTGGAATGATGTATCAAGGTCTAAAGTAACCGTTTTATCAATTTTTGAAAAAATCAAGAAAAAAGTGAAAATTTCCCTTCTCGCTACCTTAATACACATGTAAGACACTTTCTGAATATTGTAAATCGTCTAGTGTTATCTTCACTGCAAGATGTATTGATGTAATTAGTTAGATCAAATACAATGTATTAGGTGTATCTGGTAACCATACCTTCCAATTTGTTGGGAGAAAAAAATATTTTATGCAAATTAGCTATGGGAATCCCACCAATGTTTTTGTTATTTCATGTACTTCTTTCTATTTAGTGAATGATGAGCACTTAGTTGAATTAAGGAAATATATTCTGAAGACTATCTTAGATGTCTTTTTTTCACTTTTTCAATTAAAAATTCCTGTAGTTAAACTGCGATTATGTTGTCACATAAAATAAAAATCCCTGCCTGGCAAAAGACTATTTTTTCAAACCGTTATTAGTCCCCGTTCGAACGAAGTCCAAAAACCGGGACTTATAATTCTGTCTCCGTCCATCCATCCATGCGTCCGTCCGGACGTGCACATACAGTGGTTTAGCGATTTGATTCAAAATGGCCGACTGGCAGCCATCTTGTTTTTTGACACGGAGGTCGAGGAGCCATGGCCAATCAAACCAGTGGTTTAGAAGCCATGGCCAATCAAACCAGAGGTCTAGGAGCCATGGCCAATCAAACCAGTGGTTTAGGAGCCATGACCATTCAAACCAGTGGTCTAGGAAGAAATGGCCAATAAAACCAGTGGTTTGGGAGCCATGGCCAATCAAACCAGAGGTCTCAGAGCCATGGTCATTCAAACCAGTGGTTCAATAGCCATGACATGTATTTGTCAGTTTTCATTCAAATTTGGTACATAGATCATACATGTTAGGATACATGTCCTCTAATCGTCCATCCGTCCGTGCGTCCATCCGTTCGTCTGTCCAAGGTCATATTTCAGAATTCTTTGGACCGATTCTGTTCATTCTTTGCATGTGCCTAGTATTTTATTGGGAAAATATGCACATGCAGTGGTTTAGTGATACGATTCAAAATGGCCGACTGGCAGCCATCTTGTTTTTTGAAAATGTTATATTTTGGACATGCTTTGTCAGTTTTTGTTCAAACTTGGTACATAGATTATACATGTTAGGATACATGTCCATGACAATTTCTTTGGCAATTGGATCAAAGATGGTCGACTGGCAGGCATCTTGTTTGTTTTTTAAATGTGGTATCTTGGACATGCTTTGTCAGTTTTCATTCAAATTTGGCACATACTTTATACATGTTAGGATACATGTCCAAGACAATTTGTTTCAAAATCGGATCAAGGATGGCCAATTGACAGCCATCTGACTTTTTGGCCTTACTACTATATTACCAAGATTTATGTACCATTTTCATTTGTATTTGGCATATACATCATACATGTCACTTTGTTTCATAATCAGATCAAAAATGGCCGTATAACGAGTGTTTTTATTTGTGGCCATATTACTATATCTCTGTCACCCATGTATCATTTTCATTGATATTTAGCATGTCATAAATGGATACATGTACATGTCAATTCAATTTGCAATTTGATCAAAATTTGTTTAAAATGTGATAATTGGACATGCTTTCACTTGTGATCTATGTTTTTCTTTGCTATGTCTTAAACCGGAGGGGTCGTCACGCAACACATGTTTGAATTTGGTGCAAATAAACAATCTGTTGTATACACCACTTGCGACTCAAGTTTCAAGGACACGCTCCGAACAACCTCTCCACTTTAATATGACGAGCACAAATGACTTGTTGTAAATACCAAAATAGTTTTATTTGTTCTTATGTATTATTGCTTCCAACAGCGAACAATGCTGCCTCATCATCCCATTACCAAATGCTGCAACTGTAAATTTGAGCCGACTGTTGCAGTGAAGCTAAGACGATGTTCAAAATGTTACAGAGTGGCATATTGTAATCAGTAAGTACTATACATCATTTCCGTGTTCACTTACTAGTACTTGCATTAAAAGGGAATCCCCGAATACAATCATGTTAGCTTTTAGTCTCTAAATAAACATACAAGGTAATATTATTTAAAAAAAACAATGTATATGATGTCTGCTACTTTGTGGGTGCACCATAATGATACAGTAGAAACGATCTAGGTGGTAATAATGGCACACTGTCTTGTTGCAAAATATGATCAGGTAAATAAAAATAATGACCTCTCTGAGTGCCTTCTAGTTTATGAATTATTGACCAGCTCATGTAAGGTATCAAGGTATTTTGTCACCATGTTTGCCATCATACACACTATCATGAAATCTTTTTAACTACATATACCATAAAATGCATGTCACAGTATACTAAAACACCTGTCAGATAATAGGGATACACTTTGAAATGCTTCTTGTTTTCAGGGAGTGTCAAAAACGTCATTGGCAGAACCATAAAACATTGTGTAAACCCATGCCAGACCCAGTAGGGTTGCCTTTTATTGTGAGTCTACCAGAGTCTAAAGCCACTTTCTCTAGACTGTGTTCAATGGTGGAAGGATTTGCAAAGTAAGTTACCACTTTTTTGTGATGCTACGGAGAAGGGAATATCTTCTTTTCATTGTGAAAATCTAAACTCATTTGGAAAACTAGAAATCTACAAAGAGCTTTCCTTACGTTGGTATAACATTTTTTTCTCAACTCTAATCTTTTTTACCACTTTTGTATATTTAAAGTCTAGCAACATTTCTCAAAAAGAAAATTTCTCTTTTTGTTGCTTAATGAAATGAAAAGCCAATAGCAAGTTGCACCACAGCTTCCTGAAAATTAAATTAATCTACTCAGTAATATTTTATAAGAACTATTTCTCTTGTAGATATTCTGTTGATGTGTTCCAACCACCTGTGAAGGACAGGTCAGATAGTTCTTCTGATGGCAGTCGGCCAACATCAGACTGTGAATCCGTCAATAGCGAAACTAGTAAAGACAATATGCAAAAAAGCATTGTACCTGTAGTTGCTGACATTGGAGACAACAAGCAAACTGGATCAGAAATAATAACAATGACAGATGTTGATAATAGAGAAGTTACTGAGACTGATGATCCAGTAAAGAGTGGTGACTGTATTTATTCTGATGATGCCTTAGAGAAAGACCAGCAAAGCGATACCCAACCAGCTGATCTAGGTGACAGTGCTGGTGATACTATAGGTGTTGAACAGCACAGTAATTTATGCAAGACTCCATGTGACAGTCATGGAGATGACAAGACACCATGTGACAGTCATGGAGATGACAAGACACCATGTGACAGTCATGGAGATGACAAGACACCATGTGACAGTCATGGAGATGACAAGACGCCATGTGACAGTCATGTGGATGACAAGACGCCATGTGACAGTCATGGAGATGACAAGACACCATGTGACAGTCATGGAGATGACAAGACGCCATGTGACAGTCATGTGGATGACAAGACGCCATATCACAGTCATGTGGATGACAAGACACCATGTGACAGTCATGGAGATGACAAGACACCATGTGACAGTCATGGAGATGACAAGACACCATGTGACAGTCATGAAGATGACAAGACACCATGTGACAGTCATGTGGATGACAAGACGCCATGCAATAGTGGCAAGGATGAGGTTGATGGAGCTGTTGCAGCTCCAGGTTCAAGTAAAGACAGTGAAACAGATTTGAATTTATCACATTTAAATTTGTCAACCACTGAGGAGACAAGCAAAGTTGATATGCAAGATGGCAAGAATGAAGCAAAGACAACAGGCATGGATGTGACTGATAGTAGCAAAGCTATGGCAAAAGCTATTGTTTCAGGCCAACGTCAAGGAGCAGATCGTAGCTCACCACTGTTTATTCTCAAACCTGTCAACCAGTTTGGACAGAGTCTACCGGGTGAACTTGACAAGAGGCTTCAAGACAAAGGTAAAATATTTGTGGCATATATGCACAAGGGTTCTGTGTCCACAGTTGAGTCAATTTTACAGGGGTTCTGTGTCCACAGTTGAGTCAATTTCACAGGGGTTCTGTGTTCACAGTCGAGTCAATTATACAGGGGTTCTGTGTCCACAGTCGAGTCAATTATACAGGGGTTCTGTGTTCACAGTTGAGTCAATTTCACAGGGGTTCTGTGTTCACAGTTGAGTCAATTTCACAGGGGTTCTGTGTTCACAGTTGAGTCAATTATACAGGGGTTCTGTGTCCACAGTCGAGTCAATTATACAGGGGTTCTGTGTTCACAGTTGAGTCAATTTCACAGGGGTTCTGTGTCCACAGTTGAGTCAATTTCACAGGGGTTCTGTGTTCACAGTTGAGTCAATTTCACAGGGGTTCTGTGTTCACAGTTGAGTCAATTTCACAGGGGTTCTGTGTTCACAGTTGAGTCAATTATACAGGGGTTCTGTGTCCACAGTCGAGTCAATTATACAGGGGTTCTGTGTTCACAGTTGAGTCAATTTCACAGGGGTTCTGTGTCCACAGTTGAGTCAATTTCACAGGGGTTCTGTGTTCACAGTCGAGTCAATTATACAGGGGTTTTGTGTCCACAGTCGAGTCAATTATACAGGGGTTCTGTGTTCACAGTTGAGTCAATTTCACAGGGGTTCTGTGTCCACAGTTGAGTCAATTTCACAGGGGTTCTGTGTTCACAGTTGAGTCAATTATACAGGGGTTCTGTGTCCACAGTTGAGTCAATTTCACAGGGGTTCTGTGTTCACAGTTGAGTCAATTTCACAGGGGTTCTGTGTTCACAGTCGAGTCAATTATACAGGGGTTCTGTGTCCACAGTCGAGTCAATTATACAGGGGTTCTGTGTTCACAGTTGAGTCAATTTTACAGGGGTTCTGTGTCCACAGTTGAGTCAATTTCACAGGGGTTCTGTGTTCACAGTCGAGTCAATTATACAGGGGTTCTGTGTCCACAGTCGAGTCAATTATACAGGGGTTCTGTGTTCACAGTTGAGTCAATTTCACAGGGGTTCTGTGTTCACAGTTGAGTCAATTTCACAGGGGTTCTGTGTTCACAGTTGAGTCAATTATACAGGGGTTCTGTGTCCACAGTCGAGTCAATTATACAGGGGTTCTGTGTTCACAGTTGAGTCAATTTCACAGGGGTTCTGTGTTCACAGTTGAGTCAATTTCACAGGGGTTCTGTGTTCACAGTTGAGTCAATTATACAGGGGTTCTGTGTCCACAGTCGAGTCAATTATACAGGGGTTCTGTGTTCACAGTTGAGTCAATTTCACAGGGGTTCTGTGTCCACAGTTGAGTCAATTTCACAGGGGTTCTGTGTTCACAGTTGAGTCAATTTCACAGGGGTTCTGTGTTCACAGTTGAGTCAATTTCACAGGGGTTCTGTGTTCACAGTTGAGTCAATTATACAGGGGTTCTGTGTCCACAGTCGAGTCAATTATACAGGGGTTCTGTGTTCACAGTTGAGTCAATTTCACAGGGGTTCTGTGTCCACAGTTGAGTCAATTTCACAGGGGTTCTGTGTTCACAGTCGAGTCAATTATACAGGGGTTCTGTGTCCACAGTCGAGTCAATTATACAGGGGTTCTGTGTCCACAGTCGAGTCAATTATACAGGGGTTCTGTATTCACAGTTGAGTCAATTTCACAGGGGTTCTGTGTTCACAGTTGAGTCAATTTCACAGGGGTTCTGTGTTCACAGTCGAGTCAATTATACAGGGGTTCTGTGTCCACAGTCGAGTCAATTATACAGGGGTTCTGTGTTCACAGTTGAGTCAATTTCACAGGGGTTCTGTGTCCACAGTTGAGTCAATTTCACAGGGGTTCTGTGTTCACAGTTGAGTCAATTTCACAGGGGTTCTGTGTTCACAGTTGAGTCAATTATACAGGGGTTCTGTGTCCACAGTCGAGTCAATTATACAGGGGTTCTGTGTTCACAGTCGAGTCAATTATACAGGGGTTCTGTGTTCACAGTTGAGTCAATTTTACAGGGGTTCTGTGTCCACAGTTGAGTCAATTTCACAGGGGTTCTGTGTTCACAGTCGAGTCAATTATACAGGGGTTCTGTGTCCACAGTCGAGTCAATTATACAGGGGTTCTGTGTTCACAGTTGAGTCAATTTCACAGGGGTTCTGTGTTCACAGTTGAGTCAATTTCACAGGGGTTCTGTGTTCACAGTTGAGTCAATTATACAGGGGTTCTGTGTCCACAGTCGAGTCAATTATACAGGGGTTCTGTGTTCACAGTTGAGTCAATTTCACAGGGGTTCTGTGTTCACAGTTGAGTCAATTTCACAGGGGTTCTGTGTTCACAGTTGAGTCAATTATACAGGGGTTCTGTGTCCACAGTCGAGTCAATTATACAGGGGTTCTGTGTTCACAGTTGAGTCAATTTCACAGGGGTTCTGTGTCCACAGTTGAGTCAATTTCACAGGGGTTCTGTGTTCACAGTTGAGTCAATTTCACAGGGGTTCTGTGTTCACAGTTGAGTCAATTTCACAGGGGTTCTGTGTTCACAGTTGAGTCAATTATACAGGGGTTCTGTGTCCACAGTCGAGTCAATTATACAGGGGTTCTGTGTTCACAGTTGAGTCAATTTCACAGGGGTTCTGTGTCCACAGTTGAGTCAATTTCACAGGGGTTCTGTGTTCACAGTCGAGTCAATTATACAGGGGTTCTGTGTCCACAGTCGAGTCAATTATACAGGGGTTCTGTGTCCACAGTCGAGTCAATTATACAGGGGTTCTGTATTCACAGTTGAGTCAATTTCACAGGGGTTCTGTGTTCACAGTTGAGTCAATTTCACAGGGGTTCTGTGTTCACAGTCGAGTCAATTATACAGGGGTTCTGTGTCCACAGTCGAGTCAATTATACAGGGGTTCTGTGTTCACAGTTGAGTCAATTTCACAGGGGTTCTGTGTCCACAGTTGAGTCAATTTCACAGGGGTTCTGTGTTCACAGTTGAGTCAATTTCACAGGGGTTCTGTGTTCACAGTTGAGTCAATTATACAGGGGTTCTGTGTCCACAGTCGAGTCAATTATACAGGGGTTCTGTGTTCACAGTTGAGTCAATTTCACAGGGGTTCTGTGTCCACAGTTGAGTCAATTTCACAGGGGTTCTGTGTTCACAGTTGAGTCAATTTCACAGGGGTTCTGTGTTCACAGTCGAGTCAATTATACAGGGGTTCTCTGTCCTCAGTCGAGTCAATTATACAGGGGTTCTGTGTTCACAGTTGAGTCAATTTCACAGGGGTTCTGTGTCCACAGTGGAGTCAATTTCACAGGGGTTCTGTGTTCACAGTTGAGTCAATTTCACAGGGGTTCTGTGTTCACAGTCGAGTCAATTTCACAGGGGTTCTGTGTTCACAGTTGAGTCAATTTCACAGGGGTTCTGTGTCCACAGTGGAGTCACAGTGACTTTCACTGGGGTTCTGTGTTCACAGTTGAGTCAATTTCACAGGGGTTCTGTGTCCACAGTCGAGTCAATTATACAGGGGTTCTGTGTCCACAGTTGAGTCAATTTCACAGGGGTTCTGTGGCCACAGTTGAGTCAATTTCACAGGGGTTCTGTGTCCACAGTGGAGTCACAGTGACTTTCACTGGGGTTCTGTGTTCACAGTTGAGTCAATTTCACAGCGGTTCTGTGTTTACAGTGGAGTCAATTTCACAGTGGTTTTTGGGTCACAGTGGAGCCACAGTGACTTTCACTGGGGGTCTGTGTTCACAGTTGAGTCAATTACATTGTACAATTATGGTGCTTGTTGGACACATTACTAATACATATTAAATTCATATTGTTATTGCAGGTGATGTACCCCTGGATTTAACCTCTTATTATAACCTATCTATGGATTGGAAAAACAATGATAAACTTCCTACCTATGTACTGGTACAGACCAAACCTATGGTATGGCATGATGTCATCTATTTTACGTTATTGTTAGGTGTGCTACATACAATACCTAATTATCCAAACGAATATCACCCTAACACGTCTGCTTTCATGCTATGCTGTCTACTTCATCGGAACCAAGTTGATAACATCTCACATACTTTTTATATTTGATTTGATCTGAATCTATTTTGATGAAAATGTGTTGTTTTTTGCAGCAACATGAAGCTGATGAAAGTGTGAATAAAACAAGACTGAATGAGACGAATGAATCCACATTACATCAGTGTTTGAGACTCTTTACAGAATCTGAGATGCTTGCACCAGAAGAGGCGTGGTAAGCTCTGATTTAAACCCTGCTTTTGACATTATTGCTGCTATTCATATTACTGATTGTCTGTCGATGTTAACTTGACATTTTTGGCTTTTTCTTCAAATATTAAATCTGTTTGGCTTTGATACTAACTTGCATGATTTCTGAGATTTCTTTATTTTATGAAAATATCTTCAGTTTTCTAATTGTAGTGAATAGTTTTGTATTTTGGATGAAAAATGCTATTTCTTCTTGAAAAAGTGAGGTCGGTTGCTTTGATATTTTATTTTATACATGTATGTAGGTTCACGTGTATTTTTTTGCTTTGTTTATGTGTGGAAATAATGTTTAGTTAGTATTACCACTAGTTCATAGAAATATACAAGAATTGTCATATTGCTTTCTAAGCTACCTAATATAAACTCCAAGAATAAATTTATTCAGCCATAGTATTGGTTTGGAATTTTGATTTTGATCCAGAATGGCCTCTGTTGTGTCTTCTGTGAATAGCAAATTACAAATGTCATACCCAAGATATTTTTTGTAAATCTCCCACATGTTGTTCACAGGTACTGTCCTAAATGTAAAGAACACAGAGAAGCAACAAAAGAGATGTCAGTTTGGAGATTCCCAGCAACATTAATCATTCAGCTAAAGAGATTCTCTTTTAAGAACATGTTATGGAGAGACAAGATTGATAAAATGGTTGATTATCCAGTCAGGTTAGTTCACATACAGGGTGTCAATCTCTCACTACTACTCACTATGCTTGTGTTGTGCCGTGCCTTATTTATGAGTCTAAATACATTTTCAGCAGGAAAGGATATGCCACTAATTGTATGTTGTGTTTCTTGCAGAGGACTTGATATGTCACATTACTGTAGTGGACCTCTTGGTGATGTCATGCCATTATACGATCTTTTTGGTGTGGTCAACCATATGGGTGGAATTCTAGGGGGACATTATACTGCTTATGCTAGACTCCCTAGCCATGAACACTGGGATGCAAATGAAGTTGGTAAGTCAACCATATGGGTGGAATTCTAGGGGGACATTATACTGCTTATGCTAGACTCCCTAGCCATGAACACTGGGATGCAAATGAAGTTGGTAAGTCAACCATATGGGTGGAATTCTAGGGGGACATTATACTGCTTATGCTAGACTCCCTAGCCATGAACACTGGGATGCAAATGAAGTTGGTAAGTCAACCATATGGGTGGAATTCTAGGGGGACATTATACTGCTTATGCTAGACTCCCTAGCCATGAACACTGGGATGCAAATGAAGTTGGTAAGTCAACCATATGGGTGGAATTCTAGGGGGACATTATACTGCTTATGCTAGACTCCCCAGCCATGAACACTGGGATGCAAATGAAGTTGGTAAGTCAACCATATGGGTGGAATTCTAGGGGGACATTATACTGCTTATGCTAAACTCCCCAGCCATGAACACTGGGATGCAAATGAAGTTGGTAAGTCAACCATATGGGTGGAATTCTAGGGGGACATTATACTGCTTATACTAAACTTCCTAGCCATGAACATTGGGATGCAAATGAAGTTGGTAAGTCAACCATATGGGTGGAATTCTAGGGGGACATTATACTGCTTATGCTAGACTCCCTAGCCATGAACACTGGGATGCAAATGAAGTTGGTAAGTCAACCATATGGGTGGAATTCTAGGGGGACATTATACTGCTTATGCTAGACTCCCTAGCCATGAACATTGGGATGCAAATGAAGTTGGTAAGTCAACCATATGGGTGGAATTCTAGGGGGACATTATACTGCTTATGCTAGACTCCCTAGCCATGAACATTGGGATGCAAATGAAGTTGGTAAGTCAACCATATGGGTGGAATTCTAGGGGGACATTATACTGCTTATGCTAGACTCCCTAGCCATGAACACTGGGATGCAAATGAAGTTGGTAAGTCAACCATATGGGTGGAATTCTAGGGGGACATTATACTGCTTATGCTAGACTCCCTAGCCATGAACATTGGGATGCAAATGAAGTTGGTAAGTCAACCATATGGGTGGAATTCTAGGGGGACATTATACTGCTTATGCTAGACTCCCTAGCCATGAACATTGGGATGCAAATGAAGTTGGTAAGTCAACCATATGGGTGGAATTCTAGGGGGACATTATACTGCTTATGCTAGACTCCCTAGCCATGAACACTGGGATGCAAATGAAGTTGGTAAGTCAACCATATGGGTGGAATTCTAGGGGGACATTATACTGCTTATGCTAGACTCCCTAGCCATGAACATTGGGATGCAAATGAAGTTGGTAAGTCAACCATATGGGTGGAATTCTAGGGGGACATTATACTGCTTATGCTAGACTCCCTAGCCATGAACACTGGGATGCAAATGAAGTTGGTAAGTCAACCATATGGGTGGAATTCTAGGGGGACATTATACTGCTTATGCTAGACTCCCTAGCCATGATTCTAGTCATTATACTTTATATTATCACCTGCAGCCTTAAGAGTTGCTAGCTACAATTGCTTGCAGAATTGGGTTTAACATCCACTCAGGTTGTTTTGGGTATCTGACACAACACTTCTTTAGTGGAGCAAGTTTATCAACCACCTGCAAACAACACTGACCTATAGTGCAATGCATCATTCGTATCATTTTAAATCATTGTTAAAAGCTGAACAATCAAAGAATAATATTTAACAAAAGTATGAGGATTTTTGTGAATATAATTAAAATAACGTTGATTGCATCGATAACCTTTTTCTGATTAATCTATAGATTGGCGATTATTTGATGATAGTAGAGTGAGCACGGTGTCTGAAAAGAACGTTGTGACTCGGTCAGCATATCTTTTATTCTATCGAAGACGCCAGCCTCCGTCTGCAACATTGATGAAGTCGGTAGATGATGTGAAAGAGACGTCTGAAAAGAAAGAGACTGAACTTTGTGAAAGCATTGATAGTGACGATACAGAAGATCTTACGGAAATGGAACCATGTTTACAAATCGACGATAACAAACTAACATATGATACAGAAACGCCTGCTTGTCTTGGGTATACAGACATGGATGATGTTGATTAAATCATTCAGCAAGAGAGTTTACAGCTTTATTTAGAAACTATCAGCCTAATAATTAGACTTGTTCCAGTGCTAGAATTTCTTCCATGTGGGTCTGCAAAATTTGCCTAGATTTTGCTCATTAAGCATGTAAATTTCCTTTGCAACATCACCAATGAAGAAGTAACACTGTCTGGTTGAACATATAATTCATCCAATTTTTTTTAAAATTAGCATATTTATATTTCCACTGACTGTTGTTTTGACATAGCATTTAGAGCCTTTCCAGACTATTATGGAGAGAAGTTCTAACCATGGAACTCGTTTGACTACCAGGCTGAGGATCTATTCACTATTTCAACTATAAAATGTCATGTATTATAAGTATAACAATAAGTAAATTTAATAACAGTTCTTATGTCCTTATATGTAAGTGTATGTGGGGTACTCAGTTGTACCATATTTGAATACTATTTTTAATGTGTATTGTGTTTTATGTGTGTGCAGTGATCTCTGAACTATATTGCTGACTTGTAATCAGCCACATGATTTTGCAAATCTAAAGAATCCATGGAGATGTAAGTGTGTAGCCTATAACATAACATTAGCTAGAATACTATCCGTACAGCTTGGTATATACATTGCTAAATCTGACAGGAATTCTGTCCATAAAAACAGCAATACAAATAGTTTTTACTAATATACAATCTTCAGTATAGCTAACTTGTGTGACTTGATGAGGGAATTGTGTTTCTATGACTCAGAGAAACAAGACCTGAAAATCTTTTCCTTGATGACATCACACTGAATTCAATGAGATAATTTTATATATTGAATGTTGCATATTACTAAGCTTATCCTGACAGTATTGTAAAATGTAGCAAACTATAGTCTGCTTACAGGTACTGTATTGTTCTTATGCAGATTGACTATAGGTATTAAAGTTGCACCTGGTGTTTAGTATGTTAGTGTACAACACAACAAACCCATTTTCTTCATTTTTATAAATTTCGTTTGCAATTGAATCTAATCAGCCAATCAACGGCAAAAATTATGTCTTAAGAAAATGTTTCAATATTATTCTATTAACGACTCATTTTATTTTTAATTGTAACATTTATAAAAATTGAGACAGTGGGATTATTGTGTCAATATTATTGTATAGATAAGAAAAAAAATTAATGTAAATTTATTTCAACAATCAGAATCTTATTACTGATATCACAAACTAAGTTATTGCAGGTTTTTTTAACTTCATAAAATTGACACCCCTATATTATTAACATTTTATCAAATTCATGGTTCTTCGCATAATATAGTTGGTAAAATTATGTTGGTGTTCATTAAACCTTGTCAGGAATGTCATTTTTCTAATTGTCTTGGGGCATCGACAATTTGGCTGCAATCATCTACTACCCATTGGTATTCTAGTTTCAACCATTGACTACCCATTGGTATTCTAGTTTCAACCATTGACTACCCATTGGTATTCTAGTTTCAACCATCTACTACCCATTGGTATTCTAGTTTCAACCATTGACTACCCATTGGTATTCTAGTTTCAACCATTGACTACTCATTGGTATTCTAGTTTCAACCATTGACTACTCATTGGTATTCTAGTTTCAACTATTGACTACTCATTGGTATTCTAGTTTCAACCATTGACTACTCATTGGTATTCTAGTTTTAACCATTGACTACCCATTGGTATTCTAGTTTCAACCATTGACTACTCATTGGTATTCTAGTTTCAACCATTGACTACTCATTGGTATTCTAGTTTCAACCATTGACTACTCATTGGTATTCTAGTTTCAACCATCTACTACCCATTGGTATTCTAGTTTCAACCATTGACTACTCATTGGTATTCTAGTTTCAACCATTGACTACTCATTGGTATTCTAGTTTCAACCATTGACTACTCATTGGTATTCTAGTTTCAACTATTGACTACTCATTGGTATTCTAGTTTCAACCATTGACTACTCATTGGTATTCTAGTTTTAACCATTGACTACCCATTGGTATTCTAGTTTCAACCATTGACTACTCATTGGTATTCTAGTTTCAACCATTGACTACTCATTGGTATTCTAGTTTCAACCATTGACTACTCATTGGTATTCTAGTTTCAACCATCTACTACCCATTGGTATTCTAGTTTCAACCATTGACTACTCATTGGTATTCTAGTTTCAACCATCTACTACCCATTGGTATTCTAGTTTCAACCATTGACTACTCATTGGTATTCTAGTTTCAACCATTGACTACTCATTGGTATTCTAGTTTCAACCATTGACTACTCATTGGTATTCTAGTTTCAACCATTGACTACTCATTGGTATTCTAGTTTCAACCATCTACTACCCATTGGTATTCTAGTTTCAACCATCTACTACCCATTGGTATTCTAGTTTCAACCATTGACTACTCATTGGTATTCTAGTTTCAACCATTGACTACTCATTGGTATTCTAGTTTCAACCATTGACTACTCATTGGTATTCTAGTTTCAACCATTGACTACTCATTGGTATTCTAGTTTCAACCATTGACTACTCATTGGTATTCTAGTTTCAACCATTGACTACTCATTGGTATTCTAGTTTCAACCATCTACTACCCATTGGTATTCTAGTTTCAACCATCTACTACCCATTGGTATTCTAGTTTCAACCATTGACTACTCATTGGTATTCTAGTTTCAACCATTGACTACTCATTGGTATTCTAGTTTCAACCATCTACTACCCATTGGTATTCTAGTTTCAACCATCTACTACCCATTGGTATTCTAGTTTCAACCATTGACTACTCATTGGTATTCTAGTTTCAACCATTGACTACTCATTGGTATTCTAGTTTCAACTATTGACTACTCATTGGTATTCTAGTTTCAACCATTGACTACTCATTGGTATTCTAGTTTCAACCATTGACTACTCATTGGTATTCTAGTTTCAACCATTGACTACTCATTGGTATTCTAGTTTCAACCATTGACTACTCATTGGTATTCTAGTTTCAACTATTGACTACTCATTGGTATTCTAGTTTCAACCATTGACTACTCATTGGTATTCTAATTTCAACCATTGACTACTCTGTTTGTAATCTAGTTTCAACCATCTACTACCCATTGGTATTCTAGTTTCAACCATTGACTACTCATTGGTATTCTAGTTTCAACTATTGACTACTCATTGGTATTCTAGTTTCAACCATTGACTACTCATTGGTATTCTAGTTTCAACCATTGACTACTCTGTTTGTAATCTAGTTTCAACCATCTACTACCCATTGGTATTCTAGTTTCAACTATTGACTACTCATTGGTATTCTAGTTTCAACAATTGACTACTCATTGGTATTCTAGTTTCAACCATTGACTACTCTGTAATCTAGTTTCAACCATTGACTACTCTGTTTGTAATCTAGTTTCAACCATTGACTACTCATTAGTATTCTAGTTTCAACCATTGACTACTCATTGGTATTCTAGTTTTAACTATTGACTACTCATTAGTATTCTAGTTTCAACCATTGACTACTCATTAGGGTTCTAGTTTCAACTATTGACTACTCATTGGTATTCTAGTTTCAACCATTGACTACTCATTGGTATTCTAGTTTCAACCATTGACTACTCATTGGTATTCTAGTTTCAACTATTGACTACTCATTGGTATTCTAGTTTCAACTATTGACTACTCATTAGTATTCATGTTTCAACTATTGACTACTCATTAGTATTTGTGTTTCAACCGATGACTACTCATTGGTATTCTAGTTTCGACCATACTTAGTTATGCTGATATAATCCATATGTCAGTCTTTCCTCTGCACTCCCTCAATTCATCTAGTTTAATATTTATGCAGTGATAAACCTTTGCATAAATTACAAAAGACATATTGTTCAATTTGCTTTTCACCTCAGGAATCATTTCCTTGGTTTGGTTTTTCAGTTTAGGATAATATGTGTCATGAAAAACCCATATGTGTTATTTAAGCAGTTTTATTTTTTCTTGAGAATGGCATTAAAATTTGTGAACATCTTATTGTGGTGCGTCTTGTTGTAACTTGGTTATGAACTGAATAATTCACAGGATCTTAAATATGAATGTTTTTATTTTATTTCAAGCATTGCATCATGGGAAATCGCATTAAACAAAGTGCAGCTTATAATTTGCACCTACAAAAAAAAGTGACATTCAATGTCTGCAACTATCGCCAGACACAAAAACATTTAAAAAAGTAGCTTATAATATTCACGGTAGTATTGACATGTTAGTTAATGCATCAGTCACAGATTTCCATGAACGCCACTGATTTGACTACTGCACCATGGCACCACTAAAATCATCTACATACTGAGATGTTGCTGAGTCGTTTGTGTAAGATAATGGAATGGAATTAATTTAATGTCACAAGGGTGTAAACCCTGGGTGGATTCTAATATCTCAACATTTGCATGACACAATAGTGTTAAAACTGACCAATGACGTGCTACCTGGGTGGATTCCAATATCTCAACATTTGCATGACACAATAGTGTTAAAACTGACCAATGACTATTAAGCATGTATCTGAACGCCTAATTTGCATAGTGTTTGTCTAAATGACAATGTTTCATGGTAATGGGAATTTAAGGCAATTATGAAAAAATTGCACCAAAACAACCCAGTATTGAAATAAAACTAACTGGTTAAAGTAAGATTCCCAGATGCATGCTTTTCGGGGGCCCTTAAGCCCATTCAGCACTGTATTTTGTCTGCAATCGTTTACGGTTTTTTTGCTAAATCTTTTTTGCTTCTTTTTGCTATTGATCTTTTTGTTTTTTCTGTGCGTGTATTATGTCAAAGGTCAAAATAGTGTCTTTAAATGTTAGAGATATTAGGGAAAAGTATAAACGGAAAGAAATATTTCAATTTTTACGTAAACAAAAAGCACATATTGTTTTACTACAGGAAACTTATTCAAGTCAAGGTGTCGAAAAGGTTTGGAAATCTGATTGGGGAGGTGAGTTGTTTTTATGTCATGGTTCAAACCACAGGGCTGGCACCGCCGTTCTTATAAACAAATCTAGTGATCTGAATATTGGCAGAAATGTCAAAGATTTACAAGGTAGATACATCCTTTTAGAGTTGTCCAAGGGGGATTACACGTTCGTTATTGCAAATATTTATGCTCCAAATGCAACTACAGACCAGAAAAAGTTTTTTACTAAGCTTAGTCACGAAATTAAAGTTAACTTTCCTCACTCTAACTGCATTATTGCAGGAGATTTTAATGTCCCCCTCGACCCGATTATAGATAAATACGGTAGCGGAATCGATAATAAAGGGCCTGCTAGAAGAACAATTTACAGCTTGATGAATGATTTGAAATTACTTGATTTGTATACAAAATTTAACCCATCAAATTATCGGTTAACTTGGAGGCGTGGAAATTCTGGTTCACGATTGGATTACTTTTTGGTTCCCGAACGGTTACAAAACTCTGTCAAAAGTTGTAATATTATGCCAAGCATTCATACTGACCATAGCATGATCCTTATGACCTTTGAAATTCCTGATTGTGGAAGAGGTCCCGGATTTTGGAAGTTTAATAATAGCCTTTTAAACGATGAAATTTATGTCGCGCAAATTGATGCTTTGATCATTGAAGTACAGAGAGAGTGTAACTGTTTGTGTTACAATGCTCAACAAACATTCGAATATTTAATATTCAAAATCAGAGAGAAAACCATTATTTATAGTAAAAACAAGCAAAGGAATTTGCGTAACAAAGAGAACAACTTAAATAGAAAATTACAACAATTGGAAGAGCAAAAAAAAAAAAAAAATAGTGTTAAAACTGACCAATGACGTGCTACCTGGGTGGATTCCAATATCTCAACATTTGAATGACACAATAGTGTTAAAACTGACCAATGACGTGCTACCTGGGTGGATTCCAATATCTCAACATTTGCATGACACAATTTAGTTGAAACTGACCAATGCTACTAATTGTATTTCAGGCTTTGTTCCTATTGTTTACAAAATTTGCATATTAAAGTTATCCACAGACTGAACATGACAAAGACCGAAAGCTGTGACTGATATTAGATTCATGTACAAGGCTTGGAGTTATAAACCTCTCAGCATCATGGCTAATTTGCATATGAAATAGGGAAAAGTAATTCACTGAGTAATAATAAAAAAAAATATTGTCCAAAACTTGTTCAATAAAAGGTTAAAATGAAAATAAAGAAAACATGACCTACAGTCGGTCATTTAGCATTACATCACAAAACAAGCTCGGGTACATCACTACTTACAGTGTGTGATGTTCATACCAAGTTTGAATATAATCGACCCAGGTTTTCCTAAGACACGTCAAGTTGGTCAAAGAACATTGAAAATTAAATTGGCATGTATATCATTTTTGCGCCAACTTCAAACAAATTTGGCTTAGGTAATTCTGAGAAATGATAGATGAACAGAACCCAAAATACAACCTTATGTTTTGGACTGTCCAGTGGTGACTGAAAATACAGAAATAAATATACCACGATCCATACACAACTAGGACTGATTAAGAAATTCATTTGCTGGGATTTGGGAGATGGACAGTCATCTATATAAATACATGTAGCAGTTATAAAGCATTTATCACATCAATTTAATCATTGCATGTATAGTGCAATATGTGGATTTGAAACTAAGTTACTGGAAAATGTTGCCTTGCAAGTACACTACAGACACTTTAAGGTCAATTAAAGCTACAACACTGATTTCAAAATATCATTTATTCTAAGTTTTTCCTTAGGTACACAAATTCAGCTGAATTACACAACTTTGATGAACAATAGGATTTCAAACTTCAGCCTCCTGTTGCCAATACTGACATCAGTAGAAGTCTACTTACAAAATGTCTACTACTATTAAGATGAAAACTCGATAAATATTCATAATTCTGCAAAGCACAAACCAACCCTCCCCTTCCCCCAAACCAGATTTTTCAAATGAAAACCAACAAATTTGGTTAAAATTCATGAAGAGAAATATTTTTTTTATATAAAAATTTGTTTATGCAAAAAAAAATTCATAAAAACACTGGGTGAGAAAATTATACACAAGATACTGACTTCACAGTTGCATTATATGTATTTTCACTGCAAACAAACTGTGTTTCGATATCCTGCAATGATGCTACTAACATCACCTACACTCTTCAAAAACCAAACAAAATACATATAAAACTGATACAAACTGTAAATCTGTTTACAGATTTATTAAAGTTATTTAATAAGTCTGGAATTACAAGCAAATATCTGTATCCTAACCTAATGAAAAAAATTGCAGATTGAAAGATTCCACATACTAAAACAAAGTGAGAACGTTAATACTACTTTTTTCCCCAATGAAATTAAACAATACCGAAAACGATACGACTGTCTTTGTTGTAATTTTACTTGTCTCTCCACACAATACTGTGCTAAATCCAGGGCATAAAGTACAATGGATGCAGTCTAGATGTATTAGAACATGACCCAGGAATTCTCTGAATTGTTGGAGTACTTGATTTTGGACAATTGCAAGCCACAGGTTTTGAATAGGAGGCTAATTAATTCAGATTTTCAACAATTAAAGTGACCACTGAAATATTGTATTATTTGCTCTATAACATTATTTGTTTCCATGGAAACAGTCACCATTTCTATGCAATTGCTAGGGTTTTCACTTTCGTTCTTTTTGGACTATAATGAGTGTGGAAAATAGTAGTCCATGTCAATAGCTAATCATAAAGAAAGACACTGTGTCACTACATATTATGTTTTGTTAGTCAAATTACGCTAACAGCAATATTTGCTCATTTAGAACACATGCTTACATAAATGCCATGTTGGATTTAAATAAGCAAGTTCTTAAATCACACCAAAACGAAACGTATTTCGACTTACATGCAATACTGTCGGATAAATATAGTATACCACTGTATAGTATACTATGTACAAGTTTTCTTGTAATAAAAAATGTAAATACTACTGTCAGATAAAATACATATTAAATAATTTGAAGCATTGATTATCCAATGAGTCTGAAAGTCTGACATAAAATATTAAGTACCAGGTATATTTGAATAAGATTAAACACACAACTATGGAGCTGAACTTTTGTAAATTTGTTCATTTTTGTAATACAGAGCCAGAAGGTCCATCAGTAAATCAGTAGACAGATAAAAATAAATTGAATTAATGTTCCTGCTTTTTGCATGCCAATAATATATTCAATGTTATACCAATCTGATTAAAATCTGATGTAGTGTACGGGCTTTAATTATTTTGGCTATAAACTTATTTTAATTTTATTTTTTATTACTTTTGTTATTAATGCCCTTTTATTTTATTATTTTACTTTGATTTTGTGATTTTTTTTAATTCCGCCCTACCTACATCTGAACCGATGCCTATGTAACGAGATTTCAACGAGACCCACTATCGACGATTTTAGTCAACGAATCACAGACCTTCTATAGCGCACATGATGGCGTCACCGGGCAGAGTCTGATGGCAAACACACTTAAATAAAATGGCGGATTATACCGACCGAGAAAAACACGGCTTTTCGGTAAGTTTATCATTGTCAAATGCAACGAAAGTCATTTTTATGTTAATATTGTGGCTCGAATGGTTCGACTTTAGATCGTTATTTTGCATAGTTATTCTGGGAGTGACGATTTTGTTTCCACCGGTTCGACCGAACACCAGTGTCTTTTTCCAGTCGCCTGCCCTGGAGACGGGTGATGTTTTGTTGACGATCAGGCCAAAATCGTCTACGATATTGAAGCCGTAGCTGTAAATATTCATCAAATTGTATCAACATTTTGTACATTATACAATAACACTTTATTAAAGTAAATGAGCTGATTTGGACAGGAATAAAATATTTTTTATTTGGAACACATCGCAATTGATCAGGAAATATTTTTTTGCTCCAATTTTCTGCGTCGATGCCGTGGGCCGGTGACTGCTATACAATTTAAAATCAGTTTGCATTGTTTACTATAGCTGTTTACAGTGTTCTAATCATTACAATTTACCTTTTTTTTGCTTCCATTCTAGATAATTATGCTCAGTGATGTAAAATTGAAGCGATGACTGAATGAAACGAACCTTGGCTGGCAAAGATGTATCTGGAAGTGTACACATTTGTTGGAAGTGAAAAAAATATTCAATGAAATGACAAAAATTGTAAAATGCTGTGGAATTTCTTTTGCAAATAAAAATATACTAGCAATTTTCTATTAATGGTTTATTCAAGTGGGTAAAATATAAATGTACAGAAAGATTGCCCGTATACACTGAAAAGTAAGCAACCGACAGCCTGTATAAAAGGGGGACTGTGATTGGCTGTTACTTACGCGAGATTTGAACGGGACTTACATAGGCGTCGGATCAGATGTAGGTAGGGCGGAATTAAAAAAAATCAAAATCAAAGTAAAATAAAAGGGCATTAATAACAAAAGTAATACAAAATAAAATTAAAACAAGTTTATAGCCAAAATAATTACAGCCCGTACACTACATCAGATTTTAATCAGATTGATGTTATACAAGGTATAAAACCAGGTGTTCATTCATTTGATACTACAGTGGTAATTTTGGCTCATTATTGCTTGTATTGAAAATGTAAACAAATGGTGCAAAAGCAGATTATGCCCCTTTAAGTGACAGATCTATTAACCTTTTCACCATTAGTTTTCTCTTTTCATCACAAATTCACAAAATAGTTCTGTTTATTGTCTGTCCTTCGAAAGATTGGGACAAAAATAGCCAAATGTTTTGAGTAAAAAAGTGCAAAAAATTGGGGCAAGAAGCCTGTTGGTGAAAAGGTTCAATTTAAATGGGTCACCTCAAATCAAATCAGTGGATACTGAACATACTCCGAAGGTTAAATTTAAATGGGTCACCTCAATTCAAATCAGTGGATACTGATCATACTCTGAAGGTTCAATTTAAATGGGTCACCTCAAATCAAATCAGTGGATACTGATCATACTCTGAAGGTTCAATTTAAATGGGTCACCTCAAATCAAATCAGTGGATACTGATCATACTCTGAAGGTTAAATTTAAATGGGTCACCTCAATTCAAATCAGTGGATACTGATCATACTCTGGGATCAAATCTGGTGTAAGTTTTTTTCAATTTAGTTCCCTTCTCTATTGATCTCAACAAGGCACTTCTTTCTGTTGGTGCTGATGACCTCTTCTGGATATGTCCTGAATCTGGTTGAAGTGGCACTGGAGCAGATGGTGGTGAAGTATAAGCTGGTCCAGATGTATGTAGAAATTCTGCTAACTTTGGTGGAGTAGAAACCATATCTTCTGGGTTGGAAGAGGCTTGGTGTCTGCTATCTTTTGGCTTTAACCTACAATATAACCATATTAGTGAGTGAAACATTTATAGCATGCACATTCAGTATTAAGTAAATCACAAGACAGTGTTATAATCTTCAACTTACTTAGCACCTTTCTTTTTGCCTTGACTTTGTTTTATTAGTGATTTCATGTTTGAACTGAAATGCATCTGTAAGACAATAAGAAAACACATGTTTGTAAGAATATCATTCTTCAAGATGTTGAACTCATTAGAGCTTCTTCAACATATGCATGTATAGTGCATTCACAAGTTATGCATGTTATCTGGAATCTCTTAAATCCCAATATGCAACATCCTGCTTTGAAACTACTAAAAATCTCATATGACATGTACAAATTTAGAAGTTAAGTAGAACTTGAGAAGTGTTCATCAAACAAATCCACTGAATTGGTTTTTATCAAATTTTGAATAGTAAGGTAGGCTGCATTGGAGAGAAGTCAATTTCATATAAAATTTGATTTTCGAAGATGATGAACATGCAAATGTCATTTCAGTGACAAAATTTTAAAAGTATTTTACAGTATGTCGAAGATGTTCTGTACTTACGGGGGGTGGTCTGTTCCTTTCCAGCTGAAGTAGTCTAACATCTTTGAAAAAACTGTGATTTCGGATCTGTAAAACAAAGTTCAATCATTTTAAATATTGCAATAAGGCTGGAAATAATAGAAACGACCTTTGACCCTCAAAGAATGTTGTCTAAGAAAAAATAGATTTTAATATTGTCCACACTAATTTAGAAATTATTATTAATATCAATACCTTATAAAATGCTGGGATTTTTCCTTTTTCATTGTAAAATATAAATTCTAAAATCTGAATTAAAAAAAAAGTGTAATGTTAAGAATACAAAGAAATATGAAGTGCATCTGTTTGACCATTACTACATTACTGGTGTGAACCAGGGAGTGTGTTATCTCTGTTGTGAAACCAGAGAGTGCATTATCTCTGTTGTGAAACCAGAGAGTGCATTATCTCTGTTGTGAAACCAGAGAGTGCGTTATCTCTGGTGTGAACCAGAGTACAATATCTCTGGTGTTAACCAGAGAGTGCATTATCTCCATTGTGAAACCAGAGAGTGCGTTATTTCCAGTGTGAACCAGAGAGTGTATAATCTCCATTGTGAACCAGAGAGTGTGTTATCTCCGTTGTGAACCAGAGAGTGCGTTATTTCCGGTGTGAACCAGAGAGTGCGTTATCTCCAGTGTAAACCAGGAAGTGCATTATCTAAGGTGTGAAACAGAGAGTGCGTTATCTCCGGTGTAAAACCAGGGAGTGCATTATCTCCGGTGTGAACCGGAGATTGTGTTATCTCTGGTGTGAACTGGAGATTGTGTTATCTCCAGTGTGAAACAGAGAGTGCGTTATCTCCGGTGCGAAACCAGGGAGTGTGTTATCTCCGGTGTGAACCAGGGTGTGTGTTATCCCTGGTGTGAACCAGGGAGTGCGTTATCTCTGCTGTGAACCAGGAAGTGTGGTATCCCCAGTGTGAACCAGAGAGTGTGTTATCCCTGGTGTGAACCTGGGAGTGTGATATCCTCGGTTTAAACTAGGGGGTGCCTTATCCTCGATTTGAACCAGGGAGTGAGTTATCCCTGTTGTGAACCAGGGAGTGCGTTATCCCTGGTGTGAACCTGGGAGTGTGATATCCCCGGTTTGAACCAGGGGGTGCGATATCCTTGGTTTGAACCATGGGTGCGTTATCCTCGGTTTGAACCACGTTGTGAGTTATCCCTGGTGTGAACATTGTGCAGTATTATTAAAGCTGTATTGTCTCCAGTAATTTATTGAAACTCTAGAAAAGAACATTGTGTATTAACTTTGACACAGTAAAGATATTGTTATTTCTTTGGAAGCATATACTTCTTGATTTGATGCTTACAATGACTGCTGTAGAACAATAAAATTCAATTGCCAGCCATATTCACCATATATTAGTAGCTACTCTTATCTAATATACACCATCTCAAAGAACTTAAAACATTATACACCATGCAAGTAGTTCATCCCTTGTTCAAAACATTAATGCATAACAGAATTTTATGTTGCCCAGCCAAATACAAATACACAGATAACTCACAAAAATTGTAACTTGTGAATTTGGTTTCTGGCTCTAGTTACTTGAAAATAAAGCTAACCCATTCATTTGTCAAACCAATGTTTTTTTATATGGATGCATGGTTAGATGTACGCATCAAATCTCGCCTTTCCAATATCTTACGAACCACTTGGTGGATTGAAACACAATTTGGTGGAGATATACTAATGATGAACTCCAGACATGCTTAGATTTTGGTACAGTAGGTTTTTCAGGGTGTAATATGTAAAATTACTTTAAAAAACAACCCCCAAAAAAGTGAAATATACTGGGGAAACTTTCACTACTGCAACTGAATATATAATTGTACTAGCCTCGGTCGTTTAATGGCAGTTTGGGTTTTAAAAAAAATAAAATTGGACCAAGAAATCGCCCAGGGCAATTTTTTGTCAGTTTTTTAAGGTATGTTATTAATATTTTGGCTTCATTTGGCTTCTGACATTTCAATCTTTCCTGACGCCTAAAAAAAAGAGTCAAATTTGAATTTTACCGTAGTCATTGACGCCTATCCCAGAGTATGATGTTTATTAGACTAGCGAGAATGGATGATCTTCATTTCGACAATGAGCTGTTTTCACTGTAAACAATGACAAATTATTCTTCAAATGTTCAGTTTATCTTTTGAAAACAACTAATCTTTTGATTTAAAAAATAATGCCATTTTTCATCAAAGTCCAAGCCAATAAACGTACTACAACATCATCAAATCTCTTCCATGTTGCTTTCAATAAAATTAACATATTTCAATTAGCTATGGTAAATTGAAAACATTGGCATCATCCACTGGAAAGTGATTTGACCTATCAGGTCAAAGTACACTGTCCCAGGTCAACTCATGCAAGAAAAAAGACCTTACAGATATCCTATAGCATCAAGCGTTTATATGCGACCAGAATCATTTGCTTACAATGAAACTACATTGAATGTCATTTGCATTCAATGAATTTATCTTTTGTACGTTATTATAACCACTACTGAGTTGTGATATGCAGCATGACCAGATCGCACTACCATGATCAATTGCTACTAAGCAGTGCAGTTGTGTTTGTTTTATTTGAAACTTCTTTTAGAATATTACCAATAAAATAATAAAAAAATAATTGTATTTGTCGTACAAGGTTCGTTAATGCGATATTTTGGGGGAGAAAGATGACACTGGGTGACATTGTAATGACATTTTAGGCGGCCTACTTTTTAATTCAGCAAGCAAAATTGTATAAAATTTTAGATTAGCTTCTGCAATAATTTCTTTCATCTTGGGTGGTCCAACTGCCAGTGTTGAAAGTCGGCGTAGGTGGATTTTTCAATAAAAATAGAAGTCTAAAAAAATATTTGATGATCATTTTTTAACCCGGAATAAGGGCGATTTTTTGGAAGGGCCAATTTACAGCAGAATCTGGTATATGCTATCTATTATGAGATTTTGAAAAATCTATGAATAACAGACTAGTGAATCAGTCTGGAAGGCTGTGGACAGGCCTTACATACAAGTCAGTCTGCGCATGTGAGTTCACATGGTAATGTACTGATGTCATGGAGATAGCTAATCAGTGATGACACAGAATTCTGTGCCATCTACATATTTACATATTCACCAGACCATTCTTGAATGCACTAATGGCTGGATTCCAGGCTAATGCAAGTTGTATATTTTTATACACTGAAGCAACAATTTATGGACACAAACCTGGATAATATCAGGGTAGTTTTATGCAAATCACCCAGCATACCTGGGCAAATGGGAAGAACAATGATGTAAGAATTTATGGACACAAACCTGGATAATATCAGGGTAGTTTTATGCAAATCACCCAGCATACCTGGGCAAATGGGAAGAACAATGATGTAACAATTTTGGAACACAAACCTGGATAATATCAGGGTAGTTTTATGCAAATCACCCAGCATACCTGGGCAAATGGGAAGAACAATGATGTAAGAATTTTGGAACACAAACCTGGATAATATCAGGGTAGTTTTATGCAAATCACCCAGCATACCTGGGCAAATGGGAAGAACAATGATGTAAGAATTTATGGACACAAACCTGGATAATATCAGGGTAGTTTTATGCAAATCACCCAGCATACCTGGGCAAATGGGAAGAACAATGATGTAAGAATTTATGGACACAAACCTGGATAATATCAGGGTAGTTTTATGCAAATCACCCAGCATACCTGGGAAAATGGGAAGAACAATGATGTAAGAATTTATGGACACAAACCTGGATAATATCAGGGTAGTTTTATACAAATCACCCAGCATGCCTGGGCAAATGGGAAGAACAATGATGTAAGAATTTATGAACACAAACCTGGATAATATCAGGGTAGTTTTATGCAAATCACCCAGCATGCCTGGGCAAATGGGAAGAACAATGATGTAAGAATTTATGGACACAAACCTGGATAATATCAGGGTAGTTTTATACAAATCACCCAGCATGCCTGGGCAAATGGGAAGAACAATGATGTAAGAATTTATGGACACAAATCTGGATAATATCAGGGTAGTTTTATACAAATCACCCAGCATGCCTGGGCAAATGGGAAGAACAATGATGTAAGAATTTATGGACACAAACCTGGATAATATCAGGGTAGTTTTATACAAATCACCCAGCATACCTGGGCAAATGGGAAGAACAATGATGTAAGAATTTATGGACACAAACCTGGATAATATCAGGGTAGTTTTATACAAATCACCCAGCATACCTGGGCAAATGGGAAGAACAATGATGTAAGAATTTATGGACACAAACCTGGATAATATCAGGGTAGTTTTATGCAAATCACCCAGCATGCCTGGGCAAATGGGAAGAACAATGATGTAAGAATTTATGGACACAAACCTGGATAATATCAGGGTAGTTTTATACAAATCAACCAGCATGCCTGGGCAAATGGGAAGAACAATGATGTAAGAATTTATGGACACAAACCTGGATAATATCAGGGTAGTTTTATACAAATCACCCAGCATGCCTGGGCAAATGGGAAGAACAATGATGTAAGAATTTATGGACACAAACCTGGATAATATCAGGGTAGCTTTATGCAAATCACCCAGCATACCTGGGCAAATGGGAAGAACAATGATGTAAGAATTTATGGACACAAACCTGGATAATATCAGGGCAGTGTTGACACTTCAATAAATGCCTCTCAGTTGGATCAGCAGTATCTAGCTCACACCCTGCACACATCTCATATAGTAACATACCTAGAAATAATGGAACAGTCTGAAAAGTCATTCAAGGTCAGGGTCAATACCACTTGAGACACTACTTAGGATTTCATAGACATTATGTCTATGACTCAATCATATTTTTATCAAAAACCCTTATATTTGTGGGTGGTTAGAGATGGACCCAAGGCAGTCATTAAACAAAATGTCCAAAACTCTGAACTTTAATGGCTTTAGGAAATAATTCACATCTGACAATTGATAGAAACAATCAGAGAAAAACTATTAATACCTAAAAACACAATCTCAATTAATAAAGATCAAATCATGTGTACATGAGAATAAAATAAATAGACAACTACGTAATAATTCTATTTTATAGTATTATGTACTTGCAGCAATCAATAAAGATGTCTTCAATTTGAAGAAACATCAAAACACAGAACAATCCAAGGCACTAATGAACATCAAAACACAGAACAATCCAAGGCACTAATGAACATCAAAACACAGAACAATCCAAGGCACTAATGAACATAAATTTAAGAATTCAGTTGCTGAATTATACAAAGTATTTTTTAGTGCAAGGTAGCAATGACCACTCACCCACGACAACTGATTTTAAATAAATTAAATATAAGTTTTTGTATTTAAAAATCATTCTGTAATATTCTAAGATTACTTTTGTCGCTTAATTTATTTTAAATTATTTCCTTATTTATAATATTTGAAACCTTACTGTTGCAATTTGCTAATTCAGTGTTGCTAAGAAAAATTGGTGTTGGGAAAAATGAATAAAATAAATAAAATAAATGTCATGACTGGTAGATATTCTATAGGCAAGCAACACAGCCAGTACTGTTACAGTAAATTAACATCACAGTTGAAATATGAATGTACAATATAATTTTAAAAGTAAATTGTTACTTACCGAAGGCAAGTCGGTCTCCTCCATCCTTGCCGTCTCTCAGTCGCCGCCGAATAGCATGATGTGACCTAGCTGTGAAGCCAAGTAATATATTTTCATAACCACATAATCTGAATAAACAAAACAGGAAACCAGACATGTATTATGACCTTGGCAAGCCATAACTCATGACACATACATGCTTTAGTAAACATACTTTTTATGAATGTCACTGCATTAGTAATTGAAAACATGCCTGGTTACCAACAACTTTGAATAATTAGAAACTGACAATACCGGGATTCAGACATGAACCGACCATCTGTTAAACTGAGTGACAGCAACTGAAGAACATTAGTTGGCAGTTGTGCACTATATTGTCAATTGTGCACACTGATGAGAAGATCTGTCGAACATTGTCCGTCGTCCCGAACAGTGCAAACAACAGATCAACTTTATTATTTGGTGTCCTTGATTAATTTTTTATGGCAAACTATTTACAAGCAACAGACGGCACCATCTGAAGAGTCCGACATATAATAAAACTATAAACTCATTTAAACTATTATGCATTTGTCTCTGTCCTTCAGATGACCTTAGCCAAGAACACGATTTTATAATTTTATGTAGTATCTTTCAATTTTGTTGATAGTAATTCATCATAAATTATAATATCTTGTTTTTGATATATTAATCTATAATTCCGTAACCTCTTAGTGAATGTAACTTTCTAAAATTCAAAGAAATTGAAGATGATAACAACCAGAACAATGTACCAAATGGAGAATTGTTCAACAATCAAACATCAAACTACAATGTTTAACTTATTGAACGCAAAGGTCAACTATTAGCATTTTTCACAAGATAATTTAAAAAAAAAAGATATGTTGGCAATGAAAAATTAAGCCAGGTTGGTTTATAATTAATAAGGGAATTATCACAAAATACATAACCAGACATGGTGTAAATAAGCTTCTGTGTGTCAAGGAATTGCTAAATATGCAAATAAATAGCCAATGAAATCTAATTCATTATTTCCAACAAGAGCAGTTACAGTTACATGTAATTTCTATGCAAATTTGATAATTAAACTGCATAAACTATTTACTTATTTATCTTTATGCATATACTAGAATGAAACAAAACATAACAGTTAATTAGTATGTAAATTAGCTAATTAATATGCATAAAATATTATTCATGTACACAAGTTTCAATCCAACAATTATCAGTCATGCACCTCTAAAAGCTAAATATGTGTACCAAGCTTGAAACTATTAGAACACACTGTTAAGATGAAACAAAACAAGAAGGCAACATACATTGTAAAATCCAAAAATAGCACCATAAATTTAGTTATATTTCGAATAGAATAGAATTTCGAATAGATTTTGAATAGAATGGAATATATAGGAATAGAATAGAATAGAATAGAATAGAATAGAATGAGCAAATTAAACAGGAAACATGCATATTTTCAGAATAGATTATCACTTGACCATCTGTGATCAGACTGCTTGTTAAGTTTGAAATAACTTGTGCACATAGCAATAACAGACTTGTAACTGGGACTTCTAATATCTTATGATTCCTCATTAGTTAAGTCATGGACACAGGTTAGATTAAGGGATTGGTCAGTTACTTCATCCTAGGGGGGGGGTCGGCAGATTCCATTTTGCCAGCTGTAAATCTCAGTTGACCCCCCCCCCAAATCAAAAAAGTGGGTACCCCCCCCCCCCCCCAGCATTATATTTTAAAACATGCTATCCCTCCTAAAAAACAAAGAAACATTAACAGTTCTGGCTCTGGCATGATTACAAAATGTATTATATGATTGAATGTGCATTGAAAATATCATGGTTTGCCATAATTTTGACATAATTTTTAGCATTTGCATTTAATAGACCTTAGGAGGGAAGGGGAAGCATAAAGACAAAAAATGACTACAGAAAAAGCCTGAGGAAGGAGGGAAATCTATGCTGCTAAAGATAGTAAATAAAAACAAAGCTGTGGAGTACTCACTTGATAAACGCCCTTATAAGATAGGAAAAGAGGATTTGAATCTAGGCGGTTTGAAAACTAATTTGGATTTAATATATCTTTCATATCTTATAGACCAGGAAAGCTTTACACCCGAAGCACAGTCTGTGCTTATGAAAACAAAGGAAATTTTGTGATCACTGCTGTCACTGCTTTTTGTACTAATTGCTGTGTTGTCTTTCCGTCTGCTGTTATAATTGGATAAATCCAGTAAATATCTTATACAATGGTGACTTCAGACTTTAAATAAAATAATCTGATATCAGCAGCACATGGACTTGGGATGTGTTTACAACTTAACTGTATAATTGGGGTTCTAGCCGCATTGCATAATCTGTTAGTTTTTTGGCAACTTTAACCTCAAAATATTTAGCCTATAACATTTTTTGCATCAACAAATTTATAGGTAATATAGGTAATAGTTATTATTAAGAACACATTAGTACAATTAACTTTTTTATCGTTTGTTCTGAAATAAAATTTTAAAAAATATATGCATGAGCACGCATGTGAATTCTGGAAAACATGGTGACCCCTATTCATGATATCAAAAACAGGGTGATCCCCGTATTCGCACAATCAAAAACAGGGTAACCCCCCTACTGATCCACCGACCCCCCCCCCCAGGCCGATGTAACTGACCAATCCCTAAAGATCAAATTAAAAGGTTAAGTCAGCAAGATTTGTTTGAATAATTGATTACCAAGGGTTGTGATTTCAAACAGGGTTAATGTTTTACATTTATTGTACCAGTATTGAACAACATATGTATACCAGTAGAATTGAAATATTACCTGCATGTGTCATTTTCAATTATAATATTTCCAGACTGCACATGCCCTTGGATGTTAATTCCATGGTCATCTAGATATATCAGTGCCTATAATGTAAATATGTACAATCAGTCAAACACACAGTAATTCATCTACATGACTATAAACTCTTGATTTCCTTATTTGTTTACAATAAATAATAATGTTTATTGCATCTTTAGAAATACACATTTCTTTCAGTATATAACAATACAAATATTAATCAATACAAAAAAATAAAATAAAAGTTAGTAAGAAGAATTTGTTTGTGCAATAAGCCAACTTGCATAATGTATATTTATAATTTTTCAAAGATTTTGAACAAAACATGTAGCCAGAAATTATTGAAAATACACAAAATTGTGCAAAATTATGGTGATTAAAAACATTACACTACAAATGCCAACAGTTCCAGGTAGCATTTTTGAATTTGATCTGAAAAACAATATGATCATGGTCCCATAATGTCCCATAATGCACCAAATTTGAACAAAGTTTGTCCATAAAAGACCAAGATCTGGTTTTAAAATGGCTGAAATGCTTAATTTTGATTACATTCAAATGACTTTGTTTTGGTCAACCTGAACTAGATTGCCAAATGAATATAGGTGTATATGTGCAACATGATGTACAATGTATATCTAAGGTTTTATATGATTGGTCAGAAAATTAACGTCTGAGATACAGCTCTGGAAGTGAATTGTTAATGCAAAATGGCCACCAGGCAGCCATTTTGAATTTGATCAGAAAAAAAATGACAGGCATTAAGGTTTCACAATGTTAGTTGTTTGTTATACAAGTTCATAAATGACTGTGATCTAGTATTGGAATGATGCAAAACTAATACATGTGCTTTAATATGTCTCTCAAGATACATGATGTATTGTATTAAGTTTGAATTCAATTGGTCCAGACATGTCATAAATACAGATACAGATACAGACACATACATGCATACACACACAAGGGTCAAAACATACTAGTAATTCCTCAAACAGGGACAAATAATTAAAAGTACTCTGTATTTTAGTTTCATAACTAGGTCTGACATATCATTACGTACACTTACCTCAAGAACTTGTTTGCCATACAGCTGTATCTGATACAATGAGAGTCCATAACCAACAGTGGAATATTTGTTTTCAACATCTTGATAAGGTTTAGACTGCATAACAGAAGTAGTACCAGTAGTAGTTCAGAATAAAACAAATAATAATTCAAAACATATTTGCTACAACTTGATTTTTAGTAATTCATTTTTTCTATGCAAGTTAACATATAATTGTAAGACATTAACATATGAGACCATATGGAATTAATAACAGTTAAAACATGCATCATGTTATTATTATTTTGTTACAATAGATGCAAACAAGATTTGTCTGGAAAATTAGCAAACTCCCTATGAACATTGTAATATAGTGAGTGACTTTTGTATCTGTAATCAATTTGATAAAATTTGATAGGTAGATAATTAATTTTGTTGTGACTATACAAATGAAGTTGTAAATTATCTATACTAATTTTATTTGCAGTCGCTTCAACCATCTGGAAAAGTGGAGGAGTTATTGGAACTTTGATAGAAGCTTTCCCAGGGAAAAAAAAGTTGCAAGTAACCCTTACAACTTTTGTTTGGTACCCGCTGTAATATCATTTCCGAATATTACCCAAAGTTTGGGTTAAATATTATTCTTTAAAATGCAAAACATCACAATTATGGTTCCGCATTATAACTATGTATTGCGCACAAAATGTACCTATCTCGTATCGCTGTGGAATTGATATTTTTATACAGCAGAACTGTTCCAACAGATTATTCTAAATCATCATGAAAAATGTGTGTAATATATGCAGCAGAATTTATGAGAAAATGAGTGACAAATCTCAAAACAATTAGCCTAAAAAAAAAAAGCGACCTAACGGTCGAAATAGCTCCGCTGTCTTCATTATCATAGAACAAGAATCAGTAAAGTGGCATCGTGGTTGACGGTTTCGGACTAGTTGTCGAAAATATCAAAAATGACAAAAATATTCACTAAAAATCCAAATTTACATATTTTGACACAAATTTAACAAATCTGACAGAGGAACACCCCAAGTACCATTGCTGCAAATATCAAAGCATTGGACTAGTTGTCGAAAATAATTTTTTTTTACCCAAAATGACAAAAATATTCACTAAAAATTAAAATTTCCATATTACGACACGAATTTAATAAATCGGACAGAGGACCACCCCAAGTACCTTTGGTACAAATATGAAGTACTTTTGAAGAAGGAGTCATTTAGAGGAAAACTTCATGCGGGACAAGGGACGCGGGACAGACGACGGCGGAGAGACCCCTATACCAACAGCCCCACTGGGTCATCTGCGATGACAGCGGAGCTAAAAAAAATTTTAGAAAAACAATTTCACTAGAATTAATCCCTTCTGAGGCCTAACAATCAATTTACAAATTAACAAATATCACTAACCTTGTAAATAATATCTTTTAGAGAACCATTATGGTTATAATGTTGAACTACCACAATAAGATCTTGTTCAGCAACAAAATCTACATCATCCATGGGAAGAAGATAGGGATGCTATGAAAATATAAAGAACAAGATGACAATGTTGAATATATATTTGATGAGCATAGAGGTACTGGTAATGGTTTTCTACAATCTCTTATATATGCAAATATGTAAATCAGCATACACTTCACTTCTTGTTTCCATCACAACTGCTATACATAACATATATACAGACACTGTAACCACTATATCCCCTAACACTATGTTTTATTTGGTATAATAATACAAATATTGACCCCAGTCACTGTTGAAATACAGATTTGTCACCTCTCAGAGAGTTTTGGCCATCACTGCTTTCTACACAAATCAAACTTCGCCAAGATTATACACTGGTTAGTTATTATTCATTAAATCTTTATTGCAGGATATAATATATCTAAGTTAAAAAACAAACAAATAATGTTTGAGTCAGTGTATCCACAAGGAAATGTTTATGAAATATTAGAAAGAACTCCCATGTGCTGAGGGCAGTAGAGGCAACTATTGAAGATATAAACAAATATTAAACTATTAAACAAGAAACCTGTTGACTGGTTTATCTCTGTGGTTTGCATACTATGAAAGTAATGTGATCACATTATGAAAGTCAATAATAATAACAGAAAACGTGATTGTATATTAGTGGAAAAGCTGAAAATATTTTTGTACATATTATGCACTTCATTCCTAAATCAATATTATCTATGGGGAATCATGAGCACATTCACAAGTTTTTATTGAAATTTGTTTGGTGGTTCTCGAGATATAAATGTAAAAGCTTAAATTGGCTAATTATTATGAAAATTGGTTACCCAGTACTTTTTTTAATGATATCAAGTTTGTTGATTATTCCAAACTGCGTTACTTACACGGTATTTTTGTAAGTAATAATTTATGTTAAATAATCCTTGTAAGTTGTAATATCAACGTAAATGCTTATATGTATGCAATGTACTTGCCCATTATCATAAATGTAAAAATAACAATTTAATGTTAAGTGGGCAGATATACATAATGCATGTATTTCTTTGAATTAAAATTTATTATGAATTTCAAATTTCAACAAAACGGCTAGAATTCCGACAATGTACCATACAAGTATAATGACAATAGTCAATTCAGATATTTATTATAAACATACCAGTGAACAATAACAATCATGTTCAAATTATATTCATATAAACAAGTGAAACAGTTCAATGGATTATGTTTTTACAATATCGATATTAAAAATCTACTTTGCCAACTGTTAGAGAGCTGGAAAAATTAATTAAGAATGCGAAAAAGACATGAAGGTTTGTGGCAAATAGGTGTTGTAAGGGTTTCAAGCAGTGGAAGTGTGCCCTCTATGGTCATTTATATATTTATATTTCCACACTACAGGTCAGAGTATCCCAAAATAGATAACAGTAAATACAATCACAATCAACTAATAATTGTAATAATATTAACTATACTGGTATAGGTTTAATAAAATCTTTGGAATGGGAAAGTTGAAATTAATCACACATCTGCAGTTTGGGTTGTGAAATTTTTTATCATAGTCACTGTCGATTGGGGCAACCGACGACTGAATATGAACAACGTCCACTCTGACCACTGTCAATCAGTACATTTAACATTATTTGAAAATTTCAATTTAGTATTTAAAACACAAAGCCTGGTGACTAATATACCTCTGCAATATCACCCCAGTTTATATTAATATTAAAGCAAAGGAATAAATTCAATTTGTATGGATATAGACCTATAGGTTTGCTATATGTGATTTATCCCAGAGTACCTATGTAACAAGTTTAATTTAAATCTCATAAACATTTTTTGAGATATTATTATTATTATTATTATTGTTGACTATTTGTCCCTAGAATTAAATTTCAATTTAAAACACAAGTTTTGAGAGCAAATTATATTAATATAATTCAGCATACAGTGCATACTTGGGCTCTAACTTTTCTCCCATGATGCAAATTAGATAATTATTATCCACAGATTGTAGCCTAGTATTAATCAGAGAATCTATGCTATGTACCAAACAAAGTCATTAAATCTAATCAGGTTTGTGCTTTATCCCAGACCATCTATGTACCAAGTATTATTGATATCTGATAATTGGTTTATTAGATATCAGTGGAACAGAAATATATGTAAATATATGGTTGTTTGTTCTCACATAAAAACCTTTGTACCTCCACTTCAATACACTGTCGCGACATAGCAAACTCTGATTAACCCTTAATGCAGCTCAATGACCTAACACATAGAAATTGGTATCACAGCCATGCACTAAGTGAGTCTAATACCTAACAAATGGTCTGAAACCATGTCAATGCAATAATTTTCACTTCAAAAAAAATAGTGGTAAATGACAGGTATTGACTAATTAGAGAAGAACTCCCGTGTGCTGAGAGAGTATTGGAGACACATTAATTCAAAATTACTTGAACTTGAGATATTGATGGAAATGCAGAAAACTAATTATGCAAATAAGGTAACTAATATGAACACATTTAAGTGTAAAACTAATAAGGTCTGCGCAATGTAAAAGTAATAAGATCTGCGTAATGTAATATCTATGTACCAAGTTTCATTGAAATGTGATTAGAACCAAAAAATTATTAATTATTGTGCTAATTAAGAAAGTTAATATGAACAGATTTTAACCCAAAATTAATCAGGCTGTCTATTGTCCTAGAGCATTTATGTACCAAGTTTTATTCAAATGTGATGATCAATACTTGAGATATCAGTATTAATTAATTATGTTAATTAGGTGATTAAGAAGCATAAATATTTACCAAAACTAATATGGTGTACAGTCCTACACATGTAGGTTCATTGAAATGTGATGAGTACTCTTTAAAAGTTTCATTAAAATTCAATGAGTGGTTCTCAGGACAAATTAACTAATTAAGCAAATTAGTACCGTAGTTAATATGCACAATAATTTATCCTAAAATTAATCAGGTCTCTGCATAGTCCTAGAAGATCTATGTCGCAAGTCTCATTGAAATGTGATGATTAGTCCTTGAGATATCAGGTGAAGGGCTGAAAATTAACTAATTATGCTAATAAGGTGATTAATATGCACAAATATTTCTCCAAAAACTAATTAGGTCTCTGCACAGTCCTCAAGTAACTATGTACCAAGTTTCATTGAAACATGATCATTACTACTTGAAATACCAAAAGCTGAAAATTAATTAATTATGCAAATTAGGTAATTAATATGTACTGATATTACCCTAAAAACTATCAAGTCTGTGCAGTCTCATATGACATCTATGTACCAAGTTTTATTGAAATGTTATGATTCGTACTTGAGATATCAGTGGAAAAGCCGAAAATTGATTAATCATTATGCAAATTAGGTAATTAATATAAACAGATTTTTACCCAAAACTAATGAAATCTGTGCATTAGATCAGAGCATCCAGGTGCCAAGTTTCATCAAAATCCAATGAGTGGTTCTTCATATATCAGTGGAACAGTCATGGAACAGCTAAAAATCAGCTAATTATCATGCAAATTAGGTAATTAATATTCATAGATTTTTACCAAAACCTAATCAACTCTGCGCATTATCCCAGAGCATCTATGTACCAAGTTTCACCAAAATTTGATTAGTGGTTCTTGAGATAACGGTGGAACAAAAAAAGTGACATACATACATACATACAGACATACAGACATACAGACAGGGTAACTGCAAAGACTCCCTTTTGTGCTTCGCACACGAGAGTCAAAAAACATACTTAACAATTATGTATGTACATTAAGGTAGCGGGATAGTTTTTTGGCATGAAAAAACACCTATTATCAGAATAAATGTTACAAGAAACCTATACAATCTATATATGTTTGGAAAGCCCTTGACTTGTACTTTTCTATTATTAATATTTTGTGAACATTGTGTTTGTTTTGACGTCACATGATTCTGAAAATTGGCGGGGCTGATTATTAACTAACATGAATACAATTTTAATTGTCATCTCTACAGTCATTCATGCGATCAAAAACTTTACACTGTTTTGAAGCAAAAGTCATGAAGTTTAAATCTGTATTTCTATTTTGTACATTAAGTTTGTTTTTCCTTTCTGAAAATAACAAATTTCTAGCACGTTTTTGGTGTTAAAGTTTGTGTATATCAATAGTTTGCGCGAAGTTTGTGAAAAAACGCAATAGAATTTCGCAAAAATGTAAATACGAATATGAAGCCAACATATTGGAGAGTACAAAAAGCTAAACAGCAACATCGTAGCGCTACTCACTGAAACGCCATTTAAAATTAGGTCAACGGTAATTGCCAGAAACCGAACACCGAGAAATCGGCACTTTTATGATTTTAAACTTCAATCAAGGTTAACTCCTGTTTTAGCAGCAACAATTATATGGGTTGGTAGTAAATAAATTACTTTTGTTTTGTTTTCTAATCAGTAGGTGATTTTCAAGAAAATATCAATACTATCTATCCTTAATGACAAATATTCACTAAATTAGGTGAAGATGCTGGAAATTGATGCCATGTGAAGTGAATTCTTTGAATGAACGCGTTCAGTCAAAACTGACTTTGGACCTCACTCGATACAAAATTTGACATAGATATTCACATATCCATACAGATAATAGAGAATATGATGAAATGATAAATAGAGAACCTAAAAGATTTTATTGAAATGAATAATCTAATGGAAGTCCATAAAGTACCTATTTATCAAGTATCAAAGCAATTGGGCTGGTTATTTTCAAGTAAAAAAAAAAACATGATATTTTTCACGAAATAAAAAAATCAGATGAGATCACCCCCCAAGTACCATTTATGAAAAGTTGACATCGTATGACAAGAGACAATATAAGCTGTGATGCACATAGTTTTACTGATGCAGGTGATGACCAGAATCACAAACATTTTGATATTATCAATTTTAAATAAATACCAAATATCAACAGGAAACAATCAAAATATACATGGGTTTAAACATGGACATTACAAGATAAAATCTGACTAAAATATTTCATTAATTACTCACTTGAATGCAAAGACATTCATTACATGTATCCGACATTCATTACATGTATCCAATATTCATTACATGTATTCAACATTCATTACATGTATCTGACATTCATTACATGTACCCAACATTCATTACATGTATCTGACATTTATTACATTATCCGACATTCATTACATGTATCCGACATTCATTACATGTATCCGACATTCATTACATGTATCCGACATTCATTACATTTATCAGACATTCATTACATTTATCAGACATTCATTACATTTATCCGACATTCATTACATGTATCTGACATTCATTACATGTATCTGACATTCATCACATGTATCCAACATTCATTACATGTATCTGATATTCATTACATGTATCCGACATTCATTACATGTATCTGACATTCATTACATGTATCTGACATTCATCACATGTATCCAACATTCATTTTATGTATCCAACATTCATTACATGTATCTGACATTCATTACATTTATCCAACATTCATTACATGTATCCGACATTCATTACATGTATCTGACATTCATTACATGTATCTGACATTCATTACATGTATCTGACATTTAATACATTTATCCAACATTCATTACATGTATCCGACATTCATTACATGTATCTGATATTCATTACATGTATCTGACATTCATTACATGTATCTGACAAATTCTTCAGCAATTCCTACTTACATGTATAAGTTGTAACATTTCTTTCAATGTTTTACGATTGGTTTTAGTCAGCTTAATTGGACACCCTGAACTTCTAATGCTCATGGTCAACAGTTTAGTACTTTTGCTTCGTTTGTCTTGAACAAGAAACCAATCCTTGTTGACGCGAGTTCCTACAAATATAGAAATCAGACAATTCTGAAGATTCAGTACCAATGTTGATCAGATTTCTTTTAATGGCATGTGAATTGCATTGTGGTTAAATAATAGTGACTATCAAGTATACATTCTCACCTATATTAGGTAACTGTTCCACCATTGTATACTGACCAGCCATGGATCGTAAATAAAACTGACAATTCAACAAGGCACTCTCTGGAAATCAAGTCAAATAGATTTAATCAGTACATTTTGCTCATTTCAATGTACTGTAAAAGGGTTAATTATTCACTGGGTTTTAATTTTGTTTATTTCGCCGACTGGAAAATGTGCTATTATAAAATTAAAACCTAGTGAGTATGTAAAATATGTAATAGTATGTAGATAAAACCGTGAATTTAAAACCAGTGAAAATTAGTCATTTTACAGTAATTACAGTTTTCTTGTTACCATCACATCATTATCACATCAGTTGTTATTTAGGTAATAATTTGGTGAAATAACGTGAAAATGGAAATTTATAAACAAGCTTTTAGCTCTGCATTGTTATATATCTCTGAATATATAAGCTGAATGTACAATAACTATACTTGTACCAGCATTAATTGGTTTACATTGTCTGTGTTGTTTTCTTAACTTGTTACTAGTGTCACGTCAAAAAATGATTGCAGTAAGGATAATAGCCAAAATGTGACAAAAGGAACAGAAATTTATAGAAATCTACACAATGTGTGATAATGACAAATAAAACATTTAAAGTAATACATACAACAATGAGGTAGAGGGGCCAAAGGTCAACAATTTTGAAAAATAATTGAAAAAACATCTATGCAGACTTATTTTGTGAATGAAGGCTATGATGTTCAACGGATTAGTTATTTTGACAAACCAAAGCCAGTTTAAATTATAACTTGGTAAGACATTTGAATACATTGATTGCTATAACTGCATTTAGTACATTAATTTTTTTCATAATCTGTTAATTATTAAAATATCAGTTTATCTGAATTAACAATAAAGTCCCAAGATCTGATAAATACTATTGGAGATAATCATTTTATGCAAGAGATCTTCTCCATAATGGTAATTCATTGACAAATCCCAACATTACATATTATATGATATTATAGATAAAATACTGTATGTGTCAGTTTCCATAGTAACTCACCCCGTTTGGCTTCATACTGCTGCTCTCTCTCAATTCGAAGTCTTTCTGACAACCCCATCTCGTGCTCCAACGCAGAATAGTCATAATTGCGCGAGTTACGCCTGCATAGGAACAAGAATAATGTTATGTTGCTGTAGTCAACAAGATTTATATAGTTTCATATACTAGTATACCATTTAAAATAAGTCTGCACAGATTTTTTTTTCAGAATTGTTGACCTAAACTTGAGTTTATTTGAAAATACAGAAACAATCTTTGAAGCAGACATAGATGTGAAACATTTGATTGTACAAACAATGTTGATATAAAAGGTGTATAAACATCACCCTGAATGATATTTCGGTTCAGGTGATCTTTGAAAATATGAGCAATTATCCAAAACATGCCCAGGGCCGTCTTTCAGATAAATACAGTAGATATAATATCACTTTTGATATAATAAATATACACATAAACTAAAACCCTTTCTGTGTACACTTTATATGTCTGATATGGTGAAGTGAAATTCAGTTACAGGCCATTTTGTTGTCATCAGCAATGAGGTCATTATAAGAATACTGCAGAGTATATATGAAAGAAGTATGATGATCATAGTGGACAACGATGGCAGAAGTTGATGCAAATACTAAAACGCGTTCAATGTTGGTGATGTAGTTTACCTCATATAAGGGAAAACTTGAATGTTGAAGTGCAGATATGTTTTTTTAATCAAATCAGATACATTTTTTTTCAGTATTTTTGAACAGTAAATTCTATTGATTTTTGTGTTAGATGTATAATATTATAAACTAGACATTTTTACTCCACTATATCTATTTCAAAACTGTTATCATTAGATAAACACATAACGATAGCCACATATACATAAACATCCAGCAATATGCTAATTAAAATTGAGATATGTAAGCAGTTCACTGGTATCAGAGATTAAGTGCAGACATCTCAATATTTTCCAAGAAGAATATCTTGTGTATTAGCTTATCCTTTTCATCTCCAGTTCCCTCTTTTCATCACAAATTAGTCCCGTTTATAGTCTAGTTTCATTCAGAAAATAGGGACAAAAATAGCCAAATTTTTTGAGTAAAAACTGAAAATGGATTGATTTTGTCTGTTGGCTCTAAAATTAGGGTTCATTTCCACAAATATTGAAGAATATAAAAAAAAAGTGCAGACAAATTTGAGCAAGAAAATCTAGTGATGAAAAGGTTAATCACATATATGTATAAAATATTGCAATGGAAAAAGGAGAACAACAAAATGTGAAGCATACACAATGGTCTCCTATGCATACATACATGTAATACAGAAATTCACTGAATTTGAATGTTAACATTGCAGAAAATATTTCTAAAATTTGTCAGTTTAAATTCACAGTTCATATATTTCTGTTAGAAATTATGGAAATAATTCAATTGGAAATTATCAATCACAAGCCTTAGATTGATTTCATTGTTCAATCATTATTTATGATGAAAAAGCAAATCATTTCATTTTAAGTGTAACAAATAAATATATCACTAAATAATTAAATAAACAAATAAATTAATGGATAAATATCCCTTTTATCAACTACACAATTTATATTAGAACTACTATTGGTCTTACCATTTACAAACCAGCCAGACAACGAGAAGACAAACTACAGCCAAGAGCAGTACACCACCAAGTATTGGTAACTGTAAAACAAACATGTGTAAGTGAATAATAAAAGTTGACATACATGCACACATTACATGACATCAGAAAGTCATTGGTAGCAATTAAAATATTTGTTGTGCATGTGATATTATATAAAATCCCATGATATTGCCAACAAGCATGACATCATCGCAGTCAAGTGACTGCCATAAAGTAGTAGTATCCCATGAGCCACTTGTAGAAGGTACAGGGAGTTCATGACAACGCAACACGAGTGAGGAATACCAGAGATTTATTTATCATATCTACATATCATGATACTTTGTAGTTAGTGATGTACGTATAACCATGGAAGGTACTAACGGAAGGGGCCACGACGCCTATCAAGTGGCCACTTAAGCCTCTTAACTGGTTTATTTCCTTTTGTTTCAACCCAAATTAATCCTGATAGTGACATTGTCTAGCTCATCTTTGATGTCGATGATAGTTTGCGATTGTTTACACAAGTAACGAGTTAGTGGAGTATGATATAACCTCGCCGATTTTTAATGTGACCATAAAATATATGCGCATTATGAAACTACGGTTATCACACGTGCGCACTGAGTTTGTTTAGGTGTGAAAAGTCAAAATACGTATTTCACAACTAGAAATTCAACAGATGAACGTTTGACTTCACAAATTTCACATGTTTTAAATATTAGCAACTGTAACTATAACAGGATTCCGAGTGCATACAACAACAATTCCTAAGGACTCCTAAAAAATATTATTACAGAGAAAGTGTCTAGACATGCTCTTCTTTCGATACTATCTTTTCTGTTGGTGTTCGCCGATGTCCGGTGGTCAAAAATTTCGATAGTTTCGGGCGCCAAACCCACGCACTGACAATGGTACCATTGAATACTGCAATCGTCACAAGCAATCATTGATTAACTCTCATTACCATTACAAATACAAAATTCACGATATTTCATCAGTTCTTCTTTAATCAATGTTATATGTGACAATTTTCCATAAGAGTTCGCCAAGATTTCCGGAAACAACAGCACTCAAACTAAAATTTATTTTTCAATATTGTACATGCAAGGTTCGACTATCACTTCCGAACATGCTCCGAATATTACCGAATGCTCGAGATTAGCGTAACCCATTGTACAAAGGTGCTAAAAGCTAACAAGAACAATGTTTGTGAATAAACATTGACAAACGATCATGGGGCAAAGCTAAAACAATAGCGTCGTGGCTCCTTCCGTTAGTACCTTCCATGGTATAACTGATTCTGGTAAGTGTTTGTAAACTTTGGTAGCACCACTGTAGACAGAATCTTCTGTCAGAATTGGTTTATAGATTTGGGTATATTTTATCTTAATTTTTTCATGAAGTTATCGTCTGAGGATGTCATTTCATCTTACAACACCTGTACATGCATGGCCTCAAATGATCATTTTGATTACGGAGACGGTTATAACAAAAATATACTTAATATCTTGTTATTAGGCCAAAAATATTCACATTTGCACATGTAGTTTTAGAAAAAAATAATGCAACATTTCCCTTTGATTCAAAACACATCAAATTTATTGGTGCACTTCTGGAAAATGATGAAAGGTCCAGCTATGTGTATATTACTATAGGTCTGACACCAAACGTATGGTAATATGCTATCTGATGAAAGCGAATCTATCCATTTGCAATGTCCTTCATTATAACTCGTGTGCAAGACGGTCACGTTAATGGTCAGAATGTGATCACATGGAAGTCAATACAACTCATTAATGACTTTTGAAGTCATTATTTAAGTCAATAAAGAAAATCGAATCATATCAATTTTGTTTTCCCGCAAGTGTAGTTGTTAACAAATAATAATTGTTTGCACAGACTTTGACATTTAATTCATATGTTTTATTAATTTATTCGGTATAATAAAACATATAGTTACCTCACTATCAGTAAATATTCAGTTTTAATGACCCTCAGAGGAATTATTGAACTTTGCTGTGCCTCAGTCAATATTTCTACTTTAGGTCATTAAAATAGTAAGAGTTCCTTAGGCCCCGGAAATGCTAGTCCTCACCCATAACTCTGATCCTGACCCTGCCCTTCCAGTGTCCCTCCCTCATTTCAATTGTCACCTCTCTTCGAGTCACTTGTAGCTATTTGGAGGGGCGTATTGAATTACATTGGGGACGAGTGTTAGGGTGAGGGTTTATGTTAGGGGTGAGGGTTTAGGTTAGGGGTGAGGGTTTATGTTAGGGGTGAGGGTTTATGTTAGGGGTGAGGGTTTATGTTAGGGGTGAGGGTTTAGGTTAGGGTGAGGGGGCCTTAAAGAACTCTTTCCATTAAAACTGAATATTGACCTATACATTATTTCGTATTTCATCAAACTATGGTTATATATTTGTGATAAATAAATATGAAACTTACATAAATATGATTTGTAAGGAAGCTCCAGACTTCACCCATTGTTGTGTAAACTTGAAGTTGAGTGAGTCGTACAGGAAAATTACCACAATGTCTTGTACGATATTAATTACAAGGAACACATAAGATTGTCAACACTGGACCTTTCGTTGGTCATATGACAATGGGATGACTATGAATAGTTTATATGACGAATACCTGATTATGGCATCATACATAACGTTAACGTAAATTACATTCGTTGTAAACACAGTTGATCAAAATAGAGAAGTAGATAACATACTCAGTCAAACAAATTGTCATCACTGCTGAAACTAATGTAACTTACTAATAAGTATTCCGTAAATTACGACGTGACTTTCTAGAAACTTTAGTTCAAACTCAACCCTGAGATGCGTGCCATTGTAAAATATGGTTCCCTGATTCTTTAAGTCGCCGTAGATGTCAAAATCATGTTTTCGAATGGATCAGCACATCAGACGTGATTTTAATCAGTCGAAATCACCATTGTCAAACAACGACCCGGTCAGTCAGGATCATTCAAGTATAATGACACACGTTGACCTTAATCACGTGACTCTAACCACGTCGAAATTTGCAGCTTGACTGCTCGTCAGATAATGGTAATGAAACGATGATTAGAAGAAAAACAATAACATTCGAAAAACATGTGTTTGTAACATGTAACAAATTCGCTAGTAAATCGAGACAAAAAACATTCACAAAACAAATTATTTCATACATCTCAATTGCCGTCGGTGGCGCTGTAGTCTTCCATCGTCACACACATGGCAGAGCGTCCACAAAAGTGTGTGTGTTTGTTCATTAATTTGTGTCACATTTTATTATTTAAAATCTAACAAAGGCACACAACAATATTTTTATATCAGCATTTCCATGCTAAAATTATATTTTAAATAACGGTGAAATAAAAAAAAAAAAAAACGAAGTTATTTAGGCATCATAAAATATTCGAACAACGTAACAGTACACTATGTATTGATACATTTGCACTGACGTCATTTCATATACTAGTATATATATAATATATTTGTGCCAATTAAATATCCTTTATAGGCCGATCGTATAGTAGTGGAGTGTTTGTATGAAAACTGGTAAATATCTAGACGGCACGAGGTATACTGTTTGACTGCTAAGAACCCCAGGGGCAGCTTTTCCAAAAAGCCTCTAAACACGTACTTATTTTTGTGAAATTACACATCTTTTTAAGTGAAGAAACTTAAAATAGATACCCTATATACACACTAAAATCATATTGTTCCCAAGTTGAGATAACATGAATTCATGAGATACATTTTTCACACTTTATTTATATGTTTTAAAATATTCGATCCTGAACACGGTACACGCGTCGAATAACTAAATAACTCCCATTTTACGCGTTTTTTTACTTCAGCTTGCGAACCATATTTTGTTCAGAGAACCCCCGGGCTAAAATTACACACTGATATATTTACAACTAAAACTCCTTTATATATAACATGTCGAGACAGTTACGTACCAAAGAAGTAAAAGGTAAATATTATATAGTATAGCATAGATTTGTTGTTTCGTTTTATATTTCCCGTAACTTGAAGTTCGGTTAACAGTTAATTAAAATTCGAGTTACTAAATTTGATCGTTAAACAAAACAACAAATCTATGTTGCTCGTAACTCGAAGTTCGGTTAACTGTTAATTGACACAGAGTTATAATTTGGGCATGGTTTCTAGGATTAGTTTATTATTATATGACGAATACAAAACGTATGTAGGTCGTTCAAGGTGGAGTTTGCGTGGTTATTACAGGGCCTGTGAAATGCATTTATGTTTTGGGTTTATGCTGCCCTGAAGAGGACATTTGTAAAACAAATTAAATAATAATTCATCTTCGAGTAAAATTGCAAAATATTGTGTCCGAGTTGTGGCCACGCCCCTTACTGCCGCTGTCGAATGTTTCCGACTTTCCGAATTCTCTCGAAGTGCAACTGTGCCACTAAACGTCAGACGGGGAGGGCACGCAAGTGACGTACACTGAATACTGTAAAAACTCGTAGTTGTAGGAATCTTGAACACAACACAAATGCAGCACAGCGATATCTTGTAATATATATATTTACTAATGGCAGTCTGTTTATAAATGATAAATTGTAGAGTGGCGGATCTAGGGGGGTTTCTTGGGGACCCCCCGTTGAAACATTTATTCAATTTGATTTTGTATAATATCAAAAAAATCATTAACTTAGTCTGGTGATTTTAAAGTTTGGACCCCGCACCATAAAAAAATCCTGTATCCGCCCCTGATGTATACAGAATAACAATTCATATTGTTAGCTTTAGCGGGGTTTGTAGCTTTTTTTCGATCAAACTATTTATTATCCTCATTGTCATAAAAGACAACTGAACAAATTATTAAAAAACTAAAAAATGGGACATGATTGTTCAGGTTTTAAGTAAGGAAAAAAAATGTGTTCTGACAGTCTAAGTGGCTATATTCATTGCTGTTTCAGGGGGACAGAAGTGTTACTTGTCTTAACAGAAAAGGGAATATGTATATAATTTGGCATCAACAAATTTTATATCTTGTTTTGCTCACACTGCCTTTATACCTCTATTTTTCAGTGCCCAATTCTGCATGTGTTCTGATCTTGCATGCGCCTTTTTGGCAGTATGTTAGTTGTTTAACCCCTTTTAACCTCCTTTGTATGGAGGGACCATTTGCGTTGTAGTCGATGGTATATTATTTGTTTATGTTTTCTGTGGTGTTTGTTCTTTGTTACTTTTCTACCTGTAGGCTATAAGCATCTCTAATACGCATTGCAATATCTTGCCATACCATTTTTTCATAAGTTATTACTACATAAATGGCTGAAGTAAATCTTAGTTCTTTAAATGTCAGAGGCCTGGGAGATTTAAAGAAGAGAAAAAAGTATTTCAGTGGCTTTAAAAAGGTAAGCACAATATTATTATGCTACAGGAGTGTCATTCCACCCCTGGCGTTGAAGAAAAGTGGGCCAGGCTTTTGCCTGGGCACTATATCTTTTGCCATAGTAGTGTAGCAAGCAGGGGGGTTGTCACAATTATTAGAGATCTAGATTTTGTGATTCACAAAGATAAAACTGACACTGAGGGAAGGGTTATCATGTTGTCAGTAGATATTGGTTACTTATTAATAAATACATATGCACCAACATCTAAGGGGTCCAATGTTTCCTTTCTAATTTATACGCAGCTGTTGAATTTTATACTGATGCAGAAAAGGAAATTATTTGGGGGGGTGACCATAATTTGACGCTGGATCCTAATCTTGGTAGGTCTGGTGGGAATTCAACACCCTGGGTTAGGTCCAACAACTTAGTTCAAAACATTATGTCACAGTTTAAACTACATGTAGTAGATATATGACGTATAAGAAACCCGAATATCAAACGCTTCACTTGGCGACGTCTTCGCCCAGTGTTGATCCAAAGCCGATTGGAATTCTTCATGATCAACAGCTCCCTCCAGTCTACGATATGTATCTGTGACATCATTCCCAATATTGTATCGGATCATTCAGCAGTAACATCGGCCTTGGGGGATAAAAGAGGTAGACCGAAAAATTTCCTTTGGAAAATCAACAACAGTTTTTTAACTGATGTAGACTATAAACATCTTATTGAAAATAGTCTACAAGATTGGGTAACAGAATATAATAACCCTCATAACCCACAGGGTCTTTGGCCAGAAGGAGTATTTTTTCAACCTCGTAATTAATATAATACAATGTCCACGATTAATATTGTCTCCTATAATTGTAGATCAATTAAATCTACTGCGCCTACTGTTAATAGATTATGTGAAAGTCATGACATTTGTCTCTTACAAGAACACTGGCTATTACATGAAGATTTGGCTTATTTATCATTAATGCATACAAATTTCCATGCTTATGGTGTATCGGCAGTAGATACCGGGTCTGGACTACATTTCGGCCGCCCATATGGCGGAACTGCTGAGCTTGTACTTGGATGTGTTCAGCTTTTCATTCTATGTGTATACCTTCCAAATAACGGCAGTGACAATTTTGACTAGTTCACTGGCTACCTTGGAAAAAATAATGCCATTGTCCATGAACAAAACGCATCCAATGTATTTATTATGGGAGACTGGAATGCGGACATGAAATCCCAATTTGGCAAGGAACTTAAGGAACAGTGTATTAATACTAACTTAATTTTATCAGATATTGAATTTATTGGTCAATCTGATAATAATTTTACATATATTAGTGATGCACATCAAACTACATCATGGCTGGACCATTGTGCCTCAACGATTAATGCGCATCGCTCTATTGTAGATATAAATATTTTATATGATCATATTGCTTCGGACCATTTACCATTATCTGTGACTTGCCGTGCCAAATCGATGAGTTGGTCGCCACTGAGGATGAACCCTCCTACGATCCTAATTACACTGCGCATGCGCCAATTAATTGGTCGAAAGTACCAACGGCGAAGCTTACTAAATTTTCTGAGCTCACTGTTAGGTATTTAAAAAATATAGTCATTCCTGTTGACGCTATTATTTGTGAATCACAAAACTGTATACATGACGAACATAATACTGTGATGCACTTACAAATGCTTCAGGTGCAGCATTCGGAGTTCAAACCCGTCAGCAATACAAAATGATTCCGGGATGGAATGAGCTAGTCAAGGATGCTCATGACGTTGCCCGTGGCTACTTTTTGGAGTGGCGTAACTTGGGCAGTGCAAGACAAGGTGTGTCATACTACTTGATGCGTACTTTTAGAATGAAATTTAAGCATGCCCTACGGATATGCAAAAAGAATCAGGCTAAGATTAAAGCTGACAAACTCGCTGAAGCATTGCTAAACCAAAATCATCGTATGTTTTGGAAAAAAGCTACTGCGTCCACCAAGTCTCCACTTTCAGCTACTGTTAATGGTTCGTCGGGCAACAATAATATTGCTAATATGTGGGCTAATCATTTTGAAGCTCTTCTTAAGTCTGTTTCTGATATTAAACTTCGCAGTAAAGTGTACGGTTATGTTAATGGTTCTACAGAAAGTACACCACGTGTCTCGATGGAGGGAATTTCTTGTATCGTGCGCAACTTAGATTTGGGTAAATCATGTGGTTCGGATTGTCTTAGTGCCGAGCATTTTAAATTTGCTAGCCCTGCACTTAATCTGCACCTAGCCATGTGTATTTCTGCAATGTTTTGTCATGGATCTGTTCCGGATAACATGATAAAAGTTGTTATTGTGCCACTAATTAAGAATAAAGCTGGTGATGTGATTAGTTTAGATAATTATCGCCCGATTGCGATAACCACCGTCATTTCCAAAAATGTTGAGCATATAATGATGTCTAGATGCCAGGAGTTTATTGTCCTAACTGACAATCAGTTTGGATTTAGGAAAAAACATTCAACGGATCTGTGTGTATTTCTGTTAAAAGAAGCAATACGTCATTATAATTCGCTCGGTAGTCACGTGTTTGTCTGTTTTCTTGACGCTTCAAAGGCATTTGACAGAGTCAATCACTGGACACTATTTTACAAATTGACTGAATGTAATGTACCTATATATATAGTTCGCTTTTTAATGAATTGGTATCAACATCAAAAATATTGTGTTAAATGGGAGAATGCTATATCCCGTTTATTCTGTGTATCTATCGGAGTACGCCAAGGCGGTGTTATGTCGCCTATGTTATTTAATGTATATATTAATAATCTGAATATCCAACTGAATGACACTCCGAGTGGGTGTCTAGTTGGTGATAAGTTGCTCAACAATCTCAGTTATGCTGATGATATGTGTGTGTTATCGCCCTCTATTAAGGGGTTAAGACGACTTTTGGAAATATGTGGTCGCTTTGCGCATGACCATGATATCATATATAATGTCACTAAATCTAAATGTATGTGTTTTCATAGTTGACACAGTGTTTTCTAAATACCACTAGTATATTTGTCGGGACAGCCAAAGGAATTTGTTGACCAATTTACATATCTTGGTCACAAGCTTACTAGTGATTTGAAGGAGAACACTGATATAGATCATTAGAAACGTCTATTTTGCATCAGAGCTAATCTTCTATTACGGAAATTTTCAAAATGTAGCTATGAGGTCAAACTTTTGTTATTTAAAACTTTTTGTTATAACTTTTTCTGCTGTCAACTATGGTGCTCCTTTCGGAAGTCGAAGCTTAATGCTTTGCGTGTATTTTATAATAACTTGTTTCGCCGCTTTTTTCATTACCCACGTGATTATAGTGTAAATCATATGTTTGTATATAATCATGTCAAGTCTTTTTACGAAATTTTTAGAAATCCTGTATTTAAATTTAGAAAGCGTATATACACCTCTGATAACAGTCTGTTGGTGAGCTTATGTAACTCTGATGTCCGTTGGAAGTCTGCCTTGTTCCAGCATTGGAATAATACTTTGTACTGTTAACGTTGCCATACGCACACTGACCTATATACATATATTTTTTGTTCATTTATTTATTTATTTTTCATACTAGTTTTATATGGACTTTCAAATGCTTGACAGTCTGAAATAAAGATAAATAATAATATACTCTTTGTGGGAGATGCAGGAAAAAAATAATATTTTCACTGATTTTTTTAAAATAAATTTACCATTTATAAATTAATTTGTTGGACACTATTTAATCTTAATATTTTACAATCCACATTCTTATTTGAATCTGTTTCAAGACATTTGAAACATAATTAGAAGCATAACAATACAACGACTAGATTTGGTGTCACAGTTTGTTCCCAATTCATATTGGAATATTGCCAGCAATAATTAATAAAGCTTGTTCAGAATACCACTTATTCCCGACATCATAATCAGTGGCTAGTTCTCAGGATACACAACAGTAAATAAATAAACATAAATCATTTTTATGCCATGTTATTTTTGTTCATTTATTTATTTATTTTTCATGCTAGTTTTATATGGACTTTCAAATGCTTGACAGTCTGAAATAAAGATAAATAATAATATACTCTTTGTGGGAGATGCAGGAAAAAAATAATATTTTCACTGATTTTTTTTTAAAATAAATTTACCATTTATAAATTAATTTGTTGGACACTATTTAATCTTAATATTTTACAATCCACATTCTTATTTGAATCTGTTTCAAGACATTTGAAACATAATTAGAAGCATAACAATACAATGACTAGATTTGGTGTCACAGTTTGTTCCCAATTCATATTGGAATATTGCCAGCAATAATTAATAAAGCTTGTTCAGAATACCACTTATTCCCGACATCATAATCAGTGGCTAGTTCTCAGGATACACAACAGTAAATAAATAAACATAAATCATTTTTATGCCATGTTATTAGAAGACACCGCCATACCAAATTTTGATTTGGGCCATACCATTTTAAGCTGCAGGATGTCTAAACACTGACTCAACAAACAATAAACACATCTTCCACCCACCACAAAAATTGTAGCCATAATTGAACAACCAAGAAAGCAACAAATATCAGGCTGCATCCTGAAAACAACGAGATAGCACATTACAACCAGTCATTACAAACATGAAATCCTCCACCCCTCCCAAAACACCCTACAGCATTAATGGTTCCTATACTCATTTGCATCTGTGTACAACAAGCTTAGCCAATAGATGCACCTGACTCATCAAACTTTTGACCAACCAATTGCAACCACTCATTCTAATTATTGCTGAGTAAGGGAGCTATTTACTAGTACTAATGAGAGGAATCTTTTAAAAGAATTAAGGTAGCAAGAAGGGAAATTTTCACTTTTTTCTTGATTTTTCAAAAATTTGATAAAACGGTTACTTTAGACCTTGATACATCATCCCAGGTTTACAAAATATCGAAATTGCGAAATAACGTTGCTTAAGTTAGTGTTTTAAAACGCTAGCAGAAAAGACTACAACTGCCGTTTCGTGGATATTTGCATAATGTTTATCTTTGGAACGGTTTAAATGATAACATCTTACCTGTATACTCTGTTGACGATTCTGATATAACGGATGATAAGCTTCCCGTCGCAAACAATGCGTGTTTATCAACGTCCATTGTCAGCATTATTGTCAGTCGAGACTTCGTCGGAGAAACATGGTCATATAGTCCGGGCATACAGTACTCATTTCGTCCAACCTTCTGCTTTTACATCGACCGCTTATCGCTTAATTTCCGACCATACGGTCTTATCCGACCGGAAACCGTCCGCATTTTAATCGCGTTTTTTTCGCTCACTCGCTCGCTCATTGAAACACTGACCGCTCGCCCAAACACTGATCACTAGTACATGAGTGGTCGAAATGGTGGTTTTGATAGTAAAGTGTGAACATACAACTAGTATTAACTATTATTACATTCTGAACGACACTTCAAATCTAGTAGTTGTATGACACTTGTATCGTGAAAGCAACTGAACTGGGACCTCTTGTTACGTGTTTTGGATGCTTGTTCTAGATGTAATATTTTAAATTATTTTAATGAGACATTTACGTGAAAAAAGTATAGGTAACTAATTTTGACAGATCAGAGAAACGAGGAAATGTTAATGCTTAATTCCAAAAATAACGATACCACTGAATCCACGTCGGTCGCTCTGATAAAATTTGACATTATATTTTCAAAATTAAGTCACGATCATTGAATGAGTTTAGTCTATACCGTATACGTACCGTAAAGGTGTTCCCACAAAAATATTTTCGACTAAAAACGGCCACATGCCCTGAAAAAATCGAACAGAACTTGACATGTATGAATAATTTATTGGCTTAAAAAAAACGTGTCAAATTTAGTTATAGCCATACATATTTGGTGGCCAGTCGATGAACGAAACTCATGGATCACACGGAAGTCCTTCAAGGCTGAAAATCATCGACCCGACTCTGGTTTACTTTATTTCCCAACTTGCAGAGAAAACTGATTCGCCGTGGACTCTAATATATCTCACTCAGCCTACAGTGGCGGATCCAGCAAAATGTATTGGGGGGGGGGGGTCCAAGCTACGCTTAAGATATACGGAGCGTAAATCGCAGAGAAGCTATGCGTAATCACAGTCCCTCCACAACGATAATACGAATCGTCATGCGTTTGGGGGGGGGCATGGCCCCCTGGCCCCCCTCTGGATCCGCCACTGTCAGCCTAGTATTTTCTTTTTGATCTGAGGTCAAATTCCATCCGTTTGTCAAAATACTAGTATACCGATGTTTTTCAGCTAATAATTTTGAAGCCTGTCACAGCACAAAAACACTATATGAATCGACGCCGGAAATTGGATGGTACGAGGGCTCATACCACTAATTGAATTTCCATAGACGACAATGTTAACATATGACGAGATTGCTATATGAAAATGACGAAGAAAGTTGAAAATATGGCTCAAAAATGGGAAATCAACATGCCAGTAATCAACCATATGAAAAAAACTAACATGTTGGCCAGCTCAAACTCTTGCAAATCTCAGGTAAACAAGACACACCTACTGTATTTGGATTGCACCAAGAGAAATCACTGGAAAAACACCAAGATTAGAACATCCATTAACACACAGAATAAACCCACAGGTACACAGCCGCTAAGTAGTAAACAAAAGACCACATGTTGGTCTCACCTCTGACCCAGGTGATTACGCCCTCAAACAGGGAGCACCTGAGAAAAATAATATTTAAAAAATTTCATTGGTTCTTGCTGGGCATTTAACTACGAGCAGCCATTGGTTAATTAGTGGCATGAGACCTTCAGAGAAATAAGAAGGTTTAATAAAGTTCTTGTTGATCTTATATATGATGGAATATCATTAGACGAGTAATTTCCCATGCAAAAAAAATCCCCAAAATTTAAACCCTGGGAGTTATTTATCAAAATCTACCACTTGGTGGCGCCCTATACCCAGACAATTAGTTGTAGAAAGTGGCAACATACACACTCAGCATAACACCAAAATAGATGGTAGGCAATGAATATAAGCCTGATTATTAGATGCAGTACTGTAAAATATAATGTTCTCATTCACCACAAACAAGTACAGACCAACGTTTGGCATGATTAGTAATTTTAATTAATTTCTAGAAATAATACATAGAATAATGACAATTAAAAGTAGTTTATCACTATAATTTAAAAAAAAAAAAAATTCTACTGAATCAAAAGTCTCAATTCATCAGCTCATTATTTCTCCAATTAATTAAAAACAAAAAAACAATTCCACGGTATCTGCATTTAGGCCGGAGACCTGTGACGGGCAACCTTGGATATACCAAAACACAACAGTGGTTTGATTTACCATGGCCACACATAGAATTTGCTCAACATAAAATACTTAATCAAATCTTATGTGAAAAAAAGTAGTTCAACGAAACAATTTTATGATTTAAAAAGAAATAAAAATAAAAATATACAAACAAGAAAAGGATCTAAATATAAAATACTTGTATTACACATCCCTGATCAAATTAAATTCAAATCAACAGGATTTCTGATTAATTGGGGGGGGGGGGGTACATGCACTGTTCAATAATAAACTCAAGATGGGATTAATTAGCTAAAAATTCACAAAAATTCTGAGAAAAGAGCAATAATTGTGAAATTGAAAGAGTTGTACTACTTGGCTAATATACTGACAGTATGCAAATCTCTTGTCAGTGACAAGATACACAACACAATTTTGAGAATTTATTTAAATATTTGGGATTTTGACCTCATTAAACTTTGAATACGGTACATTAGAAATGACCGCACTACAAATTGTTAAGTTTGTCTGCCATAATGTGAAAATAAAACAAAAAACCCATAAAATGGGGTTAAGCATTTTTCTCAGAATTCCTAGAGCCATTGAAATTAGTGGTGACATGAATAATTCATTGATGAATGAATAAAATTTTTGGACCAGTTTAATAAAAACATTTATATTTACAGACCACAGCCCAACCACAGCCAATCAATAAGATTAGGGCAAAAAATATACCGAATTACAAATTTTCAAAATCTTCAACCAAGATATAAGAGATTGACAGAAATGGGTGAAACGCATAGCAAAATATAACATTTCTGGATAAAAAATTACTCCATTGTGTCTAAATAGTTGAATACAAAGCAAGAAAAGTGGTAAAATAAAAATAAAAAAGATTCCCAGTTACTTTGCACTATACCTGCCAAATCAATGGAGCTGATCTCATGAAATGTGTGCTTGAACACACAACCTCATAATTATCAGATCTATGCAAGGTCAGGAGAGGTCAAAAATTATAATAATTAGGTCAAAGTAAACTTTGGTTATGTAAGATGAGATCTGCCAAAAATGACTAAATTCCAGTGAATAGAGCCATAATTATGGTTAAAACAACAACCTCAGGTGGTCCTAGGCAAACTGTTACTTCAGAGAAATAAGAAGGTTTAATAAAGTTCTTGTTGATCTTATATATGATGGAATATCATTAGACGAGTAATTTCCCATGCAAAAAAAATCCCCAAAATTTAAACCCTGGGAGTTATTTATCAAAATCTACCACTTGGTGGCGCCCTATACCCAGACAATTAGTTGTAGAAAGTGGCAACATACACACTCAGCATAACACCAAAATAGATGGTAGGCAATGAATATAAGCCTGATTATTAGATGCAGTACTGTAAAATATAATGTTCTCATTCACCACAAACAAGTACAGACCAACGTTTGGCATGATTAGTAATTTTAATTAATTTCTAGAAATAATACATAGAATAATGACAATTAAAAGTAGTTTATCACTATAATTTAAAAAAAAAAAAAAATTCTACTGAATCAAAAGTCTCAATTCATCAGCTCATTATTTCTCCAATTAATTAAAAACAAAAAAACAATTCCACGGTATCTGCATTTAGGCCGGAGACCTGTGACGGGCAACCTTGGATATACCAAAACACAACAGTGGTTTGATTTACCATGGCCACACATAGAATTTGCTCAACATAAAATACTTAATCAAATCTTATGTGAAAAAAAGTAGTTCAACGAAACAATTTTATGATTTAAAAAGAAATAAAAATAAAAATATACAAACAAGAAAAGGATCTAAATATAAAATACTTGTATTACACATCCCTGATCAAATTAAATTCAAATCAACAGGATTTCTGATTAATTGGGGGGGGGGGTACATGCACTGTTCAATAATAAACTCAAGATGGGATTAATTAGCTAAAAATTCACAAAAATTCTGAGAAAAGAGCAATAATTGTGAAATTGAAAGAGTTGTACTACTTGGCTAATATACTGACAGTATGCAAATCTCTTGTCAGTGACAAGATACACAACACAATTTTGAGAATTTATTTAAATATTTGGGATTTTGACCTCATTAAACTTTGAATACGGTACATTAGAAATGACCGCACTACAAATTGTTAAGTTTGTCTGCCATAATGTGAAAATAAAACAAAAAACCCATAAAATGGGGTTAAGCATTTTTCTCAGAATTCCTAGAGCCATTGAAATTAGTGGTGACATGAATAATTCATTGATGAATGAATAAAATTTTTGGACCAGTTTAATAAAAACATTTATATTTACAGACCACAGCCCAACCACAGCCAATCAATAAGATTAGGGCAAAAAATATACCGAATTACAAATTTTCAAAATCTTCAACCAAGATATAAGAGATTGACAGAAATGGGTGAAACGCATAGCAAAATATAACATTTCTGGATAAAAAAATTACTCCATTGTGTCTAAATAGTTGAATACAAAGCAAGAAAAGTGGTAAAATAAAAATAAAAAAGATTCCCAGTTACTTTGCACTATACCTGCCAAATCAATGGAGCTGATCTCATGAAATGTGTGCTTGAACACACAACCTCATAATTATCAGATCTATGCAAGGTCAGGAGAGGTCAAAAATTATAATAATTAGGTCAAAGTAAACTTTGGTTATGTAAGATGAGATCTGCCAAAAATGACTAAATTCCAGTGAATAGAGCCATAATTATGGTTAAAACAACAACCTCAGGTGGTCCTAGGCAAACTGTTACTTCAGGGCTCATACCACTAATTGAATTTCCATAGACGACAATGTTAACATATGACGAGATTGCTATATGAAAATGACGAAGAAAGTTGAAAATATGGCTCAAAAATGGGAAATCAACATGCCAGTAATCAACCATATGAAAAAAACTAACATGTTGGCCAGCTCAAACTCTTGCAAATCTCAGGTAAACAAGACACACCTACTGTATTTGGATTGCACCAAGAGAAATCACTGGAAAAACACCAAGATTAGAACATCCATTAACACACAGAATAAACCCACAGGTACACAGCCGCTAAGTAGTAAACAAAAGACCACATGTTGGTCTCACCTCTGACCCAGGTGATTACGCCCTCAAACAGGGAGCACCTGAGAAAAATAATATTTAAAAAATTTCATTGGTTCTTGCTGGGCATTTAACTACGAGCAGCCATTGGTTAATTAGTGGCATGAGACCTACGAGGACCCTTCACATAGCGTCAAATATGATTTGTTACAACATCATTGATTGGCTGAAAGTCACATGATCGGACCACGACCTGGGTCACAGAACCATATTTGTCCGTATTATCACCAGGACTTCGCAAAAGAACCACACCCACATTTTCAATGTTTTTTTTACCGCGGAAGTTGCCAACAAATGTCAAAAAACTCATGAATTTCATGAATTCGAATAAAATAACGCAAGCGATTGATAAGAATGATTATTCATATTTTCCCCGATGCTCTTCGAATTTTTATTTTTTTTATTTCAAGGTAAGAAATGGCTAGTTGAAGTTGCATCGTCTTCAATGCGGCTGTTTCACCCACAGGCGCTCGGAACGTTTCTTGGCTAATATATAAAAAATGACCTAAAGTGGGATCGGCATAGTTAGTCAGTCGCCGGTAAATTCCCCTACTACTCATATAATAACACAAGGTAGGAAAGCGTTGACACCATGACATCGAAACTTCCCGAAAATAACACGATTTTTCAAATGATATTTCGATCCGCTTCACACAACTCAAGTATGATATCGGTAGAAAATATCGATCGACTTATATTACCTTTATTCGAACTAAAACGGGTTAAATCCTGTGAAAATCGAAACACCAGAGCAATATGAATCAACCCGTCTACGCGGATATTTTGAAGCAGAGGCCCGAGCATGCGTAAATGTCTGGAACTGCGCATGTTTGGAGCTGCGCATGCACGAGCCTCTGCTTCAAAATATCCGCGTAGACGGGTTGATTCATATTGCTCTGGTGTTTCGATTTTCACAGGATTTAACCCGTTTTAGTTCGAATAAAGGTAATATAAGTCGATCGATATTTTCTACCGATATCATACTTGAGTTGTGTGAAGCGGATCGAAATATCATTTGAAAAATCGTGTTATTTTCGGGAAGTTTCGATGTCATGGTGTCAACGCTTTCCTACCTTGTGTTATTATATGAGTAGTAGGGGAATTTACCGGCGACTGACTAACTATGCCGATCCCACTTTAGGTCATTTTTTATATATTAGCCAAGAAACGTTCCGAGCGCCTGTGGTTTCAAAGCGAACAACTCTAGCTCTGTTTTATTAGATCTCTTATCAGAGACACTTGAATGATTAGCTTGTTTGTAAACTGTCAGCGTGTACAGTGGGACAGTAATGTTTGTCAGAGGATTATCCCTCGTTGTTCGTTTGCATAACAATGGAAACCCGAACGTTTTGGAGTACGGACTCAAATGCCAGCAGTTCAATACACTGTTTTAGGAGGGGTCAATGTTCAGTCCGCAAGACTGTTGTGTGTAGTACGAATTACCAACAGTGCTGGGAATTCACAATGCCTGGGTTATCAAGACGTCTCTGTAAATCATCAATTCCACGTGTAACATTTATCTCAAGGGTAAGACATTATTAATGAATAAGTTATTATCTATCTATACCGGGGATTCATAAAATGAAGTGTAAATCAAAGATGGTCATGTAACCCATGTTATTCTCTGCACGTATTTGCACTATGTATATTGACAATACATAAATATGGGTCAACACGAGTTTTGACTCATAACATTACCCGCGGGCGCAAAACTATGGGGTGAGATCAGTGCCAAAAACATTTCTCTTAGCATTTTACTATTATGTTCACATTATTTTTTCATTTTTTTCAGCATGTTTACATTATGTCATCATTAAGTTCACATTTTTATATTATTTTATCATTATGTTCACATTATTTTTTAATTGTGTTAGCATTTTTACATTATTTCATCATTATGTTCACATTTATATATTATTAGTCCCCGTTCGGACGTAGTCCGAAAACGGGGACTTATGTTTTGCCCTGTGTGCGTCAGTGCGTCCGTGTGTCCGTGCGTTCAGTTCTGGATCCGTATCTGAGACATGCCTGGATTGATCGAGTTCAAACTTCACATACACAAGGTACATCATGTAACAAATATGTATGTGCATTTGTTTCATGATCTCATTAACGATAGCTAAATGGCGGCCGCTTTAAGGCCGAAAATGCATTGAAATCACACATTTTAACTATTCCGGACCTGGATCTCAGTTATGCATGGACGATTTTTGTTCAAATTTTGTACATACATTAAACATAATAGGACCTTGATGCACGTCATTTTTTTTTTCGGATCTAGTTCGAAATGGCCGACGGGCGGCCATTTTGTTTTAAAGAATTCAGTTCTGGGTCCGTATCCGAGACATGTCTGGATTGATTAAGTTCAAACTTCACACACACATGGTACATCATGTCACAAATAGATATGTGCATTTGTTTAATGGTCCGCTTAACAATAGCTGATTGATGGCCATTTTAAGGCCGAAAATGCATCACAATCACGTATTTTCACAATTCCGGAACCGGATCTCAGTCATGCATGGATGGATTTTGTTCAGATTTAGTACAATGTGTTGTACATATGCAGGTGCATTTTGGATCAGACCACTGAAAGTGGTCTGAGATTTCGGTCATGATCTGCTTTGAATGTATATGTCACTCAAATATGAACGGAACGGGAATGTGTCATTGACAATGACTTGTTTTATCATTATGTTCACATTATTTTTTAATTGTGTTAGCAGTTTTGCCTTATGGCATCATTATGTTCACATTATTACATTATTTCATCATTAAGTTCACATTTTTACATTATTTCATCATTGTATTCACATTTTTATATTATTTTGTCACTATGTTCACATTTTTGTCAATGTTATAATTATGTTTTCATTTTTCTTTATTTCATCATTATCTTCACATTTTTATATTTTATCACTGTCGCATACGATTTATTTACCACTTCCGTGTCACTGAGAATGTTCTAGAACCGTACTGTGTCTGGGTGGAATATTCTAGATTTTTTTTAGAAACTGGTTGAATAGGTAATAGAACACTGTAGGAGGCAATAGAAGGTAATGGAACATTCTAGAAATTTGTAGTAAGTTCCAGACTCATTATGTATGCTGATGTAATGGTCTATTTATAGACAGTGGGGGTATACATAGGGGAGTTGTTCAGCACTGAGTTCAGATCGGAGATCTCGTTGAATTGTATCTAGTCATTGGAGTAGTGGAGTTTTACCGCGTTATTGTACTTGATGTTTGCAGAGTATAATAATACCAGTACCAGTTGAAACCTCATCTGTTGGCTCCGTGTTTGTATTTTATCATCGCCGCCGGGGAAGTCTTTCTGTTACTGTTGCCATTTTGGTATTTGAACCATCACACCTGTACTATACCAATTACGGTAAAATTACGTTGCGTGTGACAATCACTATGTTCACATTGTTTTTTCATTTTGTAGGATTTTTACATTATGTCATCATTATGTTCATATTTTTATATTTTATCATTATGTTTTCATTATATTAGCATTATTTGACATGTATATCTGTCTAATTATGATAATTTATGCATGGTGAGCAAACTCCCTAGATTAGAGTAGGCGCGAGTACAAGCGTAGTTGGTTTGAAACTATATACGCGTTTGTGGCATAAATATACTAGTATCTTGTATTTATATCCCCGTGTACTAATACAACATAAACATCAACTCTTTCGTCCGACAGTTGTAAATATTGTATATGTAAACCTTGTTTCGCTGACTACAGATTTTTTTATTATCTGTAATTAGCAAAACGAACCAGTTACAGATTACAAATTGTTATTTTCGACAAATGGTTTATGTCGTTATATATACGACGGAAAAGGGAATGTACTGGTTAAGTTACGTCCAACAATTGTAAATATTGTACGTGTAAGACCCTTGTTTTTCTGATTACACATTTTTAATCATCTGTAATAAGCGAAAAAAAACCCATAAACGTATTAAATATTATTATTTTCGGCAAATAATTTGTAAATATTGTGCGTATAAAAACCCATTTTTACTGATTATAGTTTAATTTTCATTATGTGTGTTATCCCGTTTCGTTTCTTTGATGGCCAATGCTCCGGGGAGAAAGGTCAATACATAGAACTTGCCTAATGGACGTACCCCTAAAATGGGTCTCGTTTTGTTTATTTTAGGTATAAATATCGGTGATATTTTTTGGTACAAATAACCTGAACATTGTGTTAATAATATCACGGTTAGTGTTTCTATGGTCAAAATACATATTTTAATAAATCGATACACAATGCAACTGTTGGCTCTTGCTCTTCTGATAGAAAGCAAATATGGTAATTGTTTTATTTGGAATAAACAACGCAGATACCAGAAATGGTACTTTGGTATAAATATGGGTATAGATTTTGTAACTATCCAGGTATAAAAATGGTCACACTTTTGAGCACTCAGGGACACCTCCCTACCCAGGTATTATCAACTGCCCCCCCCCCCCCCGAGCCAATGCTATCAAAGCATGAGGCCATGTCGGTCAAGAACTTGCTGGCATCGCCCCTCCCACGGCGACCCCTATTTCTTGAGAACGCCGTGCGGAGAGTGTATTCGCTGAAGGGGGACTGCCTTATGTTCTGACATCTCTATGTTCCGACATCTCTATGTTCCGACACCCCTATGTCCCGACACCCCTATGTTCCGACACACAGTATACTTGTGTCAAACTTAATCTGACTAGCCGTGCGTGATCTTTTACTGCTATGATATAACCAGGATGTCCTGTGGGATACTACTGAAAATTCAACTGTAGTGAACCAGAGTCCGGCCATGATGATCGGATAATTATCAGAGAATTATCAAACAATGTTGCTCATTGTATCAGTCTAATACTTCGACAATTATATGACAATATTCGTTTGTGTCGGTGGGAGTGTTTCCAACCTTAAATCTTCTGATGTTCTAACTATCAAAGTTTTAGATTGATATTAGATCGATAATTATCGGAGAATTATTTTACCTTTTTTATGAAAGTTGCGGAATTGGAAGGTTACCGTTTACATCTGGTAGCACCTTTCCAAGTTTATCTACATATTAATTAAATTATTTATTTATTTATTTATTTATTTATTTATTTATTTATTTATTTATTTATTTATTTATTTATTTATTTATTTATTTATTTTATTTATTTATGCAAGAGATAAATAGGCACTGCAATTAGCATTTCGTAGTGTTTGCACAAGTTTTTGAAATTGCCAAAAAATAAGGTCTCACACTATCGTACACTCCCATATTGTTTGTTTTCGGCCACACATTATACGTTTTCCTATCAATTTAAGACATTGATAGTTCTCAGAGAATTATCGGAGAATTCCATGTTCAAAAAAATCAAACCACCACCCAGCTGTAAACCCTGTCTAATATCGATCTAAAACATGGAGAATTATCAGATATTTATTCTATTCTATTCTATTCTATTCTATTCTATTCTATTCTATTCTATTCTATTCTATTCTATTTTATTCTATTCTATTCTATTCTATTCTATTCTATTCTATTCTATTCTCATGTTTCCTTATGATGTCTTCGCGTTTTACTTTGTCGTTCCATTGCGATGTTCTGATATTCCTCTTTATTCTGAATATATCCCCACATGTTAGTTACACTGATAAATTACAGTTGGTATAACACACAATTTAAATACTTATCCTTATATCTGCTAAAACATGTGTAACATGTGTAAAGCTGTAGAGATGTTGTGGTGTAAGGAATCAATCGAGATAGTAGAGTTACTGTGGTAGTGATATAATCAGAGTATTTATTTGTAGAGACATTGGATAATGATAATACATGTAGTGATAAGAACTTGGTTCATAGGCGTTGGCTTTGCAGCCACGCCTAGAGACACACACACATGCCAAAAAAGGAGTGCTAGACAGTCGTGATGACATTTGATTAGAAAATTACATATAGGTGTTGAAATGTGGAGATTAAAGTAATATTGAATGGGAAAGTTAACACGTACTGACATACACAATTGAATATATTTGTCATGTCATACGTACATGCGGGTAGCACACCATTGGTGACACTGTCACTTCCAACGCAAAATGAAAATGTCCCCATTTTCGTAAAATCAAATCATATGATAGGAAAAAATATATATATAAATAAAAATATTGACAGTAAAATAACCAGAAAATGGACGTGTCGGTGCCAAACATACACACACAATGAACATCATACAATGTGCTCAACGTGTTATTCTATCCCAAAAAACAAGACGGAGCATGTCAAATTAAATATGTCACAATTATGGGCATAATAATACGTGGATTAATGTGTTACACGAGATCAAACTTGTGCTCAGTTTAATATTGCGCGAGTCGAAAGCTCGAATAGGTTGGTGCCAAAATTATTTACACACACAATGAACATAATTTAATGTGCTCAACGTGATGCTCGTAGCAAAACAAAACAAAACAAAACATGTCAAATTAAATACTGTCACAATCACGTACATAGTTATACAGAAATAACTATGCTCAACAAGAACAATTAACACAATCTTGGAACATTCACAATAATTAATGTGTTATGGCTGACCTATATAGCAGAAAAAGTCGGTGATATAAAAGAATAACAGTCAATGCGAGTAGGAGAAAAAAATAGATACTCAAAACCATACCTTGTGCAAATCTGATCTGGAAAGTGTAGTTGTGCTACAATAGAAAAGTTTCGTCTAAAAAAGTTTATGTACAAAAGTTCATATGAGTCATTGACTGCGTTGTCTTCTGTTGAATTCACATATGCGCGTTTCTGTACTTCTTGTTGGTTTAACTTATCTTGTGACATCGGCAGGATCGATGTCATCGAGTTGTTTGGTTGTTTGCCACCCGTGTAGTTACATATGGTTAGCTTTGGTTGCAATATTTTACGGGTTGACTTCGATGAAGTTGTTTGATGATGTCTGTTTCCCTGGCTTGTTATTCCACCTCAAATTGGGCATGGAATTTGAGTCGCTGGTTTGTTGGTACCGTATTTGTTCACATGAAGTACAAAGTCGCTTTCCACCAACTGCATTGCGCGCCTTATCGAAAATAGGCAGATAATTCGCTAGCTTCTGTGGAGGCACCGTCAGCCGCACCGATATCAGCTGATTTCAGACCTTTTGATTCTAACACCATGTAACAGTCTTAAATGTGAAACTGAGGATGTTCCTTGTATAAGGTTGATCCCATAAAATTAGCTTTTTATTTGACGTCGTGTTTAATTTTCTAAAGCTAACACGTTTATCCTGATATTCGGGGGCAAATTTATATCTCAGAAACGGCTCAGATTCTACAGCCAAAATTGACCAAATTAATTCCCATGTTTCTGTCTATTTTATGACATGTAAATTTGACAACTTTGTCTTAAATTTTAATTGTACAACGAGTATTCTGTAACTAGACTGATCGTGTTGAACAGAGAAAAAACATATTGTTTTGATGGGTATTTGTCCACATTTGCCTTGCGACCACTAGTGTACAGAAAATATGGCACGTTCTGGCTGACTCAGAATTTGTTGGATGATCGTCGACCATAAAAGTTCTGAACAATGTAATTTAGATGTCCCCGAGTACAAGTTATCAGAGGCCCACATTTATTGTTGATCTGAACGTTTGGCAATAATTAAAAAAATAAATATTTTGCGACTGGAGCTTGATATGATACTTCGCGTCTGAAAATATTGCCGACGATGATCACAAAACACCTCCATGAAAGCCCCCATTTTTTAAATGTAAAGAAATTTAACATTGTGTTACAAAAGGTGAGCGTAGAATAATATTTGAAGAAGAATAATGATATTTTTTTCTTATAGTAAAGAGATAAAAATGCAGTGAAATGTCAAAAACGTTTCTTAAATTTTGTAGGTGTCAGAACCTATTAGAATCTCAACATAGGGTTGCCGGAACATAGGTGTGTCGGAATGTAGGGATGTCGGAATATAGGGGTGTTGGAACGAAGGGGTGTCGGGATATAGGTTTGTAACCCGCCGAAGTCACCGCAGAAGAATAATGCAAAATTAAAAAATAATGTGAACATAATGATAAAATAATATAAAAATGTGAAGATAATGATGAAATAATGTAAAAATGCAAACAAAATTGAAAAAATAATGTAAACATAATGATAAAATAATATAAAAATGTGAACATAATGATGAAATTATGTAAAAATGCAAACAAAATGAAAAAATAATGTGAACATTATGATAAAATAATGTAAAAATGCAAACAAAATTAAAAAAATAATGTGAACATAATGATAAAATAATATAAAAATGTGAACATAATGATGAAATAATGTAAAAATGCAAACAAAATAAAAAATAATGTGAACATAATGATAAAATAATATAAAAAATTGAACATAATCATGAAATTCTGTAAAAATGAAAAAATAAAATAAAAAAATAATGTGAACATAATGATACAATAATATAAAAATGTGAACATAATGATGAAATAATGCAAAAATGCAAATAAAATTAAAAAAATAATGTGAACATAATGATAAAATAATATAAAAATGTGAACATAATGATGAAATAATGCAAAAATGCAAATAAAATTAAAAAAATAATGTGAACATAATGGTAAAATGCTAAGAGAAATGTTTTTGGCACTTATCTCACTCACCCCATACAAAACTAGAAACATACTTTATTTTAAAGGGGCAATGTTGATTGATTGCATGGTTTTTCAACAGGGTGTGGAGGGACCATTGTTGTACACAATAAATTATTTTCATGGCTAAATAATATCCTTGGCAGTAGGATTGTTATGCTAATAGTATGTGACTATCACAGTAGGATTGATATGCTAATAGTACATAACTATCACAGTAGGATTGATATGCTAATAGTATGTGACTATCACAGTAGGATTGATATGCTAATAGTACATAACTATCACAGTAGGATTGATATGCTAATAGTACATAACTATCACAGTAGGATTGATATGCTAATAGTACGTGACTATCACAGTAGGATTGATATGCTAATAGTACGTGACTATCACAGTAGGATTGATATGCTAATAGTATGTGACTATCACAGTAGGATTGATATGCTAATAGTATGTGACTATCACAGTAGGATTGATATGCTAATTGTACGTAACTATCACAGTAGGATTGATATGCTAATAGTATGTGACTATCACAGTAGGATTGATATGCTAATAGTACATGACTATCACAGTAGGATTGATATGCTAATAGTACATAACTATCACAGTAGGATTGATATGCTAATAGTACGTGACTATCACAGTAGGATTGATATGCTAATAGTACGTGACTATCACAGTAGGATTGATATGCTAATAGTATGTGACTATCACAGTAGGATTGATATGCTAATAGTATGTGACTATCACAGTAGGATTGATATGCTAATTGTACGTAACTATCACAGTAGGATTGATATGCTAATAGTATGTGACTATCACAGTAGGATTGATATGCTAATAGTACGTGACTATCACAGTAGGATTGATATGCTAATAGTATGTGACTATCACAGTAGGATTGATATGCTAATAGTATGTGACTATCACAGTAGGATTGATATGCTAATTGTACGTAACTATCACAGTAGGATTGATATGCTAATTGTACGTGACTATCACAGTAGGATTGATATGCTAATAGTATGTGACTATCACAGTAGGATTGATATGCTAATAGTACATGACTATCACAGTAGGATTGATATGCTAATAGTATGTGACTATCACAGTAGGATTGATATGCTAATAGTATGTGACTATCACAGTAGGATTGATATGCTAATAGTACATGACTATCACAGTAGGATTGATATGCTACTAGTACGTGACTATCAGAATAGGATTGATATGCTAATAGTATGTGACTATCACAGTAGGATTAATATGCTAATAGTATGTGACTATCACAGTAGGATTGATATGCTAATAGTACGTGACTATCACAGTAGGATTGATATGCTAATAGTATGTGACTATCACAGTAGGATTGATATGCTAATTGTACGTGACTATCACAGTAGGATTGATATGCTAATAGTATGTGACTATCACAGTAGGATTGATATGCTAATAGTACATGACTATCACAGTAGGATTGATATGCTAATAGTATGTGACTATCACAGTAGGATTGATATGCTAATAGTACATGACTATCACAGTAGGATTGATATGCTAATAGTATGTGACTATCACAGTAGGATTGATATGCTAATTGTACGTGACTATCACAGTAGGATTGATATGCTAATAGTATGTGACTATCACAGTAGGATTGATATGCTAATAGTACATGACTATCACAGTAGGATTGATATGCTAATAGTATGTGACTATCACAGTAGGATTGATATGCTAATAGTACATGACTATCACAGTAGGATTGATATGCTAATAGTATGTGACTATCACAGTAGGATTGATGTGCTAATAGTAAATGACTATCACAGTAGGATTGATATGCTAATTGTACGTGACTGTCACAGTATGATTGATATGCTAATAGTATGTGACTATCACAGTAGGATTGATATGCTAATAGTACATGACTATCACAGTAGGATTGATATGCTAATTGTACGTGACTGTCACAGTATGATTGATATGCTAATAGTATGTGACTATCACAGTAGGATTGATATGCTAATAGTACATGACTATCACAGTAGGATTGATATGCTAATTGTACGTGACTGTCACAGTATGATTGATATGCTAATAGTATGTGACTATCACAGTAGGATTGATATGCTAATAGTACATGACTATCACAGTAGGATTGATATGCTAATTGTACGTGACTGTCACAGTATGATTGATATGCTAATAGTATGTGACTATCACAGTAGGATTGATATGCTAATAGTACATGACTATCACAGTAGGATTGATATGCTAATAGTATGTGACTGTCACAGTATGATTGATATGCTAATAGTACATAACTATCACAGCAGGATTGATATGCTAATTGTACATGACTATCACAGTAGGATTGATATGCTAATAGTACATGACTATCACAGTAGGATTGATATGCTAATAGTATGTGACTGTCACAGTATGATTGATATGCTAATAGTACATGACTATCACAGTAGGATTGATATGCTAATAGTATGTGACTATCACAGTAGGATTGATATGCTAATAGTACATAACTATCACAGCAGGATTGATATGCTAATTGTACATGACTATCACAGTAGGATTGATATGCTAATAGTATGTGACTGTCACAGTATGATTGATATGCTAATAGTATGTGACTATCACAGTAGGATTGATATGCTAATAGTACATGACTATCACAGTAGGATTGATATGCTAATAGTATGTGACTATCACAGTAGGATTGCTATGCTAATAGTATGTGACTATCACAGTAGGATTGATATGCTAATAGTATGTGACTATCACATTAGGATTGATATGCTAATAGTATGTGACTATCACAGTAGGATTGATATGCTAATAGTACATGACTATCACAGTAGGATTGATATGCTAATAGTACGTAACTATCACAGTAGGATTGCTATGCTAATAGTACATGACTATCACAGTAGGATTGATATGCTAATAGTATGTGACTGTCACAGTAGGATTGATATGCTAATAGTATGTGACTGTCACAGTAGGATTGATATGCTAATAGTATGTGACTATCACAGTAGGATTGATATGCTAATAGTATGTGACTATCACAGTAGGATTGATATGCTAATTGTATGTGACTATCACAGTAGGATTGATATGCTAATAGTATGTGACTATCACAGTAGGATTGATATGCTAATAGTACATGACTATCAAAGTAGGATTGATATGCTAATAGTATGTGACTGTCACAGTAGGATTGATATGCTAATAGTACATGACTATCAAAGTAGGATTGATATGCTAATAGTATGTGACTGTCACAGTAGGATTGATATGCTAATAGTATGTGACTATCACAGTAGGATTGATATGCTAATAGTATGTGACTGTCACAGTAGGATTGATATGCTAATAGTATGTGACTGTCACAGTAGGATTGATATGCTAATAGTACGTGACTATCACAGTAGGATTGATATGCTAATAGTATGTGACTGTCACAGTAGGATTGATATGCTAATAGTATGTGACTATCACAGTAGGATTGATATGCTAATAGTACGTAACTATCACAGTAGGATTGATATGCTAATAGTACGTAACTGTCACAGTAGGATTGATATGCTAATAGTATGTGACTATCACAGTAGGATTGATATGCTAATAGTACATGACTATCAAAGTAGGATTGATATGCTAATAGTATGTGACTGTCACAGTAGGATTGATATGCTAATAGTATGTGACTGTCACAGTAGGATTGATATGCTAATAGTATGTGACTATCACAGTAGGATTGATATGCTAATAGTATGTGACTATCACAGTAGGATTGATATGCTAATTGTATGTGACTATCACAGTAGGATTGATATGCTAATAGTATGTGACTATCACAGTAGGATTGATATGCTAATAGTACATGACTATCAAAGTAGGATTGATATGCTAATAGTATGTGACTGTCACAGTAGGATTGATATGCTAATAGTACATGACTATCAAAGTAGGATTGATATGCTAATAGTATGTGACTGTCACAGTAGGATTGATATGCTAATAGTATGTGACTATCACAGTAGGATTGATATGCTAATAGTATGTGACTGTCACAGTAGGATTGATATGCTAATAGTATGTGACTGTCACAGTAGGATTGATATGCTAATAGTACGTGACTATCACAGTAGGATTGATATGCTAATAGTATGTGACTGTCACAGTAGGATTGATATGCTAATAGTATGTGACTATCACAGTAGGATTGATATGCTAATAGTACGTAACTATCACAGTAGGATTGATATGCTAATAGTATGTGACTGTCACAGTAGGATTGATATGCTAATAGTATGTGACTATCACAGTAGGATTGATATGCTAATAGTATGTGACTATCACAGTAGGATTGATATGCTAATAGTACGTAACTATCACAGTAGGATTGATATGCTAATTGTACGTGACTATCACAGTAGGATTGATATGCTAATAGTATGTGACTGTCACAGTAGGATTGATATGCTAATAGTACGTGACTATCACAGTAGGATTGATATGCTAATAGTATGTGACTGTCACAGTAGGATTGATATGCTAATAGTATGTGACTATCACAGTAGGATTGATATGCTAATAGTACGTAACTATCACAGTAGGATTGATATGCTAATAGTACGTAACTGTCACAGTAGGATTGATATGCTAATAGTATGTGACTATCACAGTAGGATTGATATGCTAATAGTACATGACTATCAAAGTAGGATTGATATGCTAATAGTATGTGACTGTCACAGTAGGATTGATATGCTAATAGTATGTGACTGTCACAGTATGATTGATATGCTAATAGTACATGACTATCACAGTAGGATTGATATGCTAATAGTATGTGACTATCACAGTAGGATTGATATGCTAATAGTACATAACTATCACAGCAGGATTGATATGCTAATTGTACATGACTATCACAGTAGGATTGATATGCTAATAGTATGTGACTGTCACAGTATGATTGATATGCTAATAGTATGTGACTATCACAGTAGGATTGATATGCTAATAGTACATGACTATCACAGTAGGATTGATATGCTAATAGTATGTGACTATCACAGTAGGATTGCTATGCTAATAGTATGTGACTATCACAGTAGGATTGATATGCTAATAGTATGTGACTATCACATTAGGATTGATATGCTAATAGTATGTGACTATCACAGTAGGATTGATATGCTAATAGTACATGACTATCACAGTAGGATTGATATGCTAATAGTACGTAACTATCACAGTAGGATTGCTATGCTAATAGTACATGACTATCAAAGTAGGATTGATATGCTAATAGTATGTGACTGTCACAGTAGGATTGATATGCTAATAGTATGTGACTGTCACAGTAGGATTGATATGCTAATAGTATGTGACTATCACAGTAGGATTGATATGCTAATAGTATGTGACTATCACAGTAGGATTGATATGCTAATTGTATGTGACTATCACAGTAGGATTGATATGCTAATAGTATGTGACTATCACAGTAGGATTGATATGCTAATAGTACATGACTATCAAAGTAGGATTGATATGCTAATAGTATGTGACTGTCACAGTAGGATTGATATGCTAATAGTACATGACTATCAAAGTAGGATTGATATGCTAATAGTATGTGACTGTCACAGTAGGATTGATATGCTAATAGTATGTGACTATCACAGTAGGATTGATATGCTAATAGTATGTGACTGTCACAGTAGGATTGATATGCTAATAGTATGTGACTGTCACAGTAGGATTGATATGCTAATAGTACGTGACTATCACAGTAGGATTGATATGCTAATAGTATGTGACTGTCACAGTAGGATTGATATGCTAATAGTATGTGACTATCACAGTAGGATTGATATGCTAATAGTACGTAACTATCACAGTAGGATTGATATGCTAATAGTACGTAACTGTCACAGTAGGATTGATATGCTAATAGTATGTGACTATCACAGTAGGATTGATATGCTAATAGTACATGACTATCAAAGTAGGATTGATATGCTAATAGTATGTGACTGTCACAGTAGGATTGATATGCTAATAGTATGTGACTGTCACAGTAGGATTGATATGCTAATAGTATGTGACTATCACAGTAGGATTGATATGCTAATAGTATGTGACTATCACAGTAGGATTGATATGCTAATTGTATGTGACTATCACAGTAGGATTGATATGCTAATAGTATGTGACTATCACAGTAGGATTGATATGCTAATAGTACATGACTATCAAAGTAGGATTGATATGCTAATAGTATGTGACTGTCACAGTAGGATTGATATGCTAATAGTACATGACTATCAAAGTAGGATTGATATGCTAATAGTATGTGACTGTCACAGTAGGATTGATATGCTAATAGTATGTGACTATCACAGTAGGATTGATATGCTAATAGTATGTGACTGTCACAGTAGGATTGATATGCTAATAGTATGTGACTGTCACAGTAGGATTGATATGCTAATAGTACGTGACTATCACAGTAGGATTGATATGCTAATAGTATGTGACTGTCACAGTAGGATTGATATGCTAATAGTATGTGACTATCACAGTAGGATTGATATGCTAATAGTACGTAACTATCACAGTAGGATTGATATGCTAATAGTATGTGACTGTCACAGTAGGATTGATATGCTAATAGTATGTGACTATCACAGTAGGATTGATATGCTAATAGTATGTGACTATCACAGTAGGATTGATATGCTAATAGTACGTAACTATCACAGTAGGATTGATATGCTAATTGTACGTGACTATCACAGTAGGATTGATATGCTAATAGTATGTGACTGTCACAGTAGGATTGATATGCTAATAGTACGTGACTATCACAGTAGGATTGATATGCTAATAGTATGTGACTGTCACAGTAGGATTGATATGCTAATAGTATGTGACTATCACAGTAGGATTGATATGCTAATAGTACGTAACTATCACAGTAGGATTGATATGCTAATAGTACGTAACTGTCACAGTAGGATTGATATGCTAATAGTATGTGACTATCACAGTAGGATTGATATGCTAATAGTACATGACTATCAAAGTAGGATTGATATGCTAATAGTATGTGACTATCACAGTAGGATTGATATGCTAATAGTACATGACTATCAAAGTAGGATTGATATGCTAATAGTATGTGACTGTCACAGTAGGATTGATATGCTAATAGTATGTGACTGTCACAGTAGGATTGATATGCTAATAGTATGTGACTATCACAGTAGGATTGATATGCTAATAGTATGTGACTATCACAGTAGGATTGATATGCTAATTGTATGTGACTATCACAGTAGGATTGATATGCTAATAGTATGTGACTATCACAGTAGGATTGATATGCTAATAGTACATGACTATCAAAGTAGGATTGATATGCTAATAGTATGTGACTGTCACAGTAGGATTGATATGCTAATAGTACATGACTATCAAAGTAGGATTGATATGCTAATAGTATGTGACTGTCACAGTAGGATTGATATGCTAATAGTATGTGACTATCACAGTAGGATTGATATGCTAATAGTATGTGACTGTCACAGTAGGATTGATATGCTAATAGTATGTGACTGTCACAGTAGGATTGATATGCTAATAGTACGTGACTATCACAGTAGGATTGATATGCTAATAGTATGTGACTGTCACAGTAGGATTGATATGCTAATAGTATGTGACTATCACAGTAGGATTGATATGCTAATAGTACGTAACTATCACAGTAGGATTGATATGCTAATAGTATGTGACTGTCACAGTAGGATTGATATGCTAATAGTATGTGACTATCACAGTAGGATTGATATGCTAATAGTATGTGACTATCACAGTAGGATTGATATGCTAATAGTACGTAACTATCACAGTAGGATTGATATGCTAATTGTACGTGACTATCACAGTAGGATTGATATGCTAATAGTATGTGACTGTCACAGTAGGATTGATATGCTAATAGTACGTGACTATCACAGTAGGATTGATATGCTAATAGTATGTGACTGTCACAGTAGGATTGATATGCTAATAGTATGTGACTATCACAGTAGGATTGATATGCTAATAGTACGTAACTATCACAGTAGGATTGATATGCTAATAGTACGTAACTGTCACAGTAGGATTGATATGCTAATAGTATGTGACTATCACAGTAGGATTGATATGCTAATAGTACATGACTATCAAAGTAGGATTGATATGCTAATAGTATGTGACTGTCACAGTAGGATTGATATGCTAATAGTATGTGACTGTCACAGTAGGATTGATATGCTAATAGTATGTGACTATCACAGTAGGATTGATATGCTAATAGTATGTGACTATCACAGTAGGATTGATATGCTAATTGTATGTGACTATCACAGTAGGATTGATATGCTAATAGTATGTGACTATCACAGTAGGATTGATATGCTAATAGTACATGACTATCAAAGTAGGATTGATATGCTAATAGTATGTGACTGTCACAGTAGGATTGATATGCTAATAGTACGTGACTATCACAGTAGGATTGATATGCTAATTGTACATGACTATCAAAGTAGGATTGATATGCTAATAGTATGTGACTGTCACAGTAGGATTGATATGCTAATAGTATGTGACTATCACAGTAGGATTGATATGCTAATAGTATGTGACTGTCACAGTAGGATTGATATGCTAATAGTATGTGACTGTCACAGTAGGATTGATATGCTAATAGTACGTGACTATCACAGTAGGATTGATATGCTAATAGTATGTGACTGTCACAGTAGGATTGATATGCTAATAGTATGTGACTATCACAGTAGGATTGATATGCTAATAGTACGTAACTATCACAGTAGGATTGATATGCTAATAGTATGTGACTGTCACAGTAGGATTGATATGCTAATAGTATGTGACTATCACAGTAGGATTGATATGCTAATAGTATGTGACTATCACAGTAGGATTGATATGCTAATAGTACGTAACTATCACAGTAGGATTGATATGCTAATTGTACGTGACTATCACAGTAGGATTGATATGCTAATAGTATGTGACTATCACAGTAGGATTGATATGCTAATAGTACGTAACTATCACAGTAGGATTGATATGCTAATAGTATGTGACTATCACAGTAAGATTGATATGCTAATTGTACGTGACTATCACAGTATGATTGATATGCTAATTGTACGTAACTATCACAGTAGGATTGATATGCTAATAGTACGTGATTATCACAGTAGGATTGATGTGCTCATTGTACGTAACTATCACAGTAGGATTGATATGCTAATAGTACGTGATTATCACAGTAGGATTGATGTGCTCATTGTACGTGACTATCACAGTAGGATTGATATGCTAATAGTACGTGACTATCACATTAGGATTGATATGCTAATAGTATGTGACTATCACAGTAGGATTGATATGCTAATAGTACGTGATTATCACAGTAGGATTGATATGCTAATAGTATGTGACTATGACAGTAAGATTGATATGCTAATAGTACGTGACTATGACAGTAGGATTGCTATGCTAATAGTACGTGACTATCACAGTAGGATTGATATGCTAATAGTTTGTGACTATGACAGTAAGATTGATATGCTAATAGTACATGACTATCACACTAGGATTGATATGCTAATAGTACGTGCTTATCACAGTAGGATTACTATGCTAATAGTACATGACTATCACAGTAGGATTGATATGCTAATAGTACGTGACTATCACATTAGGATTGCTATGCTAATTGTACGTGACTATCACAGTAGGATTGATATGCTAATAGTACGTGACTATTACAGTTGGATTGATATGCTAATAGTTCGTGATTATCACAGTAGGATTGGTATGCTAATAGTACGTGACTATTACAGTTGGATTGATATGCTAATAGTACGTGACTATTACAGTTGGATTGATATGCTAATAGTACGTGATTATCACAGTAGGATTGATATGCTAATAGTATGTGACTATTACAGTTGGATTGATATGCTAATAGTACGTGATTATCACAGTAGGATTGATGTGCTCATTGTACGTGACTATCACAGTAGGATTGATATGCTAATATTACGTGACTATCACATTAGGATTGATATGCTAATAGTACGTGACTATCACATTAGGATTGATATGCTAATAGTACGTGACTATCACAGTAGGATTGATATGCTAATAGTACGTGATTATCACAGTAGGATTGATGTGCTCATTGTACGTGACTATCACAGTAGGATTGATATGCTAATATTACGTGACTATCACATTAGGATTGATATGCTAATAGTACGTGACTATCACATTAGGATTGATATGCTAATAGTACGTGACTATCACAGTAGGATTGATATACTAATAGTATGTGACTATCACAGTAGGATTGATATGCTAATAGTACGTGACTATGACAGTAAGATTGATATGCTAATAGTATGTGACTATCACAGTAGGATTGATATGCTAATAGTACATGACTATCACAGTAGGATTGATATGCTAATAGTATGTGACTATCACAGTAGGATTGATATGCTAATAGTATGTGACTATCACAGTAGGATTGATATGCTAATAGTACATGACTATCACAGTAGGATTGATATGCTACTAGTACGTTACTATCAGAATAGGATTGATATGCTAATAGTATGTGACTATCACAGTAGGATTAATATGCTAATAGTATGTGACTATCACAGTAGGATTGATATGCTAATAGTACGTAACTATCACAGTAGGATTGATATGCTAATTGTACGTGACTATCACAGTAGGATTGATATGCTAATAGTATGTGACTATCACAGTAGGATTGATATGCTAATAGTACATGACTATCACAGTAGGATTGATATGCTAATAGTATGTGACTATCACAGTAGGATTGATATGCTAATAGTATGTGACTATCACAGTAGGATTGATATGCTAATTGTACGTGACTATCACAGTAGGATTGATATGCTAATAGTACATGACTATCACAGTAGGATTGATATGCTAATTGTACGTGACTATCACAGTAGGATTGATATGCTAATAGTATGTGACTATTACAGTAGGATTGATATGCTAATAGTATGTGACTATCACAGTAGGATTGATATGCTAATAGTATGTGACTATCACAGTAGGATTGATATGCTAATAGTATGTGACTATCACAGTAGGATTGATATGCTAATAGTACGTGACTATCACAGTAGGATTGATATGCTAATAGTATGTGACTATCACAGTAGGATTGATATGCTAATAGTATGTGACTATCACAGTAGGATTGATATGCTAATAGTATGTGACTATCACAGTAGGATTGATATGCTAATAGTACGTGATTATCACAGTAGGATTGATATGCTAATAGTATGTGACTGTCACAGTAGGATTGATATGCTAATAGTATGTGACTATCACAGTAGGATTGATATGCTAATAGTACGTGATTATCACAGTAGGATTGATATGCTAATAGTATGTAACTATCACAGTAGGATTGATATGCTAATTGTACGTAACTATCACAGTATGATTGATATGCTAATTGTACGTAACTATCACAGTAGGATTGATATGCTAATAGTATGTGACTATCACAGTCGGATTGATATGCTAATAGTACATGACTATCACAGTAGGATTGATATGCTAATAGTATGTGACTATCACAGTAGGATTGATATGCTAATAGTACATGACTATCACAGTAGGATTGATATGCTAATAGTATGTGACTATCACAGTAGGATTGATATGCTAATAGTACGTGACTATCACAGTAGGATTGATATGCTAATAGTATGTGACTATCACAGTAGGATTGATATGCTAATAGTACATGACTATCACAGTAGGATTGATATGCTAATAGTATGTGACTATCACAGTAGGATTGATATGCTAATAGTACGTGACTATCACAGTAGGATTGATATGCTAATAGTATGTGACTATCACAGTAGGATTGATATGCTAATTGTACGTGACTATCACAGTAGGATTGATATGCTAATAGTATGTGACTATCACAGTAGGATTGATATGCTAATTGTATGTGACTGTCACAGTAGGATTGATATGCTAATAGTATGTGACTGTCACAGTAGGATTGATATGCTCATTGTACGTGACTGTCACAGTAGGATTGATATGCTAATAGTATGTGACTATCACAGTAGGATTGATATGCTAATTGTATGTGACTGTCACAGTAGGATTGATATGCTAATAGTATGTGACTATCACAGTAGGATTGATATGCTAATTGTATGTGACTATCACAGTAGGATTGATGTGCTCATTGTACATGACTATCACAGTAGGATTGATATGCTAATAGTATGTGACTGTCACAGTAGGATTGATATGCTAATTGTATGTGACTATCACAGTAGGATTGATATGCTAATTGTACATGACTATCACAGTAGGATTGATGTGCTCATTGTACATGACTATCACAGTAGGATTGATATGCTAATAGTATGTGACTGTCACAGTAGGATTGATATGCTAATAGTATGTGACTATCACAGTAGGATTGATATGCTAATTGTATGTGACTATCACAGTAGGATTGATATGCTAATTGTACGTGACTATCAAAGTAGGATTGATGTGCTCATTGTACATGACTATCACAGTAGGATTGATGTGCTCATTGTACATGACTATCACAGTAGGATTGATATGCTAATAGTATGTGACTATCAAAGTAGGATTGATGTGCTAATAGTATGTGACTGTCACAGTAGGATTGATATGCTAATTGTACGTGACTATCAAAGTAGGATTGATGTGCTCATTGTACGTGACTATCAAAGTAGGATTGATGTGCTCATTGTACATGACTATCACAGTAGGATTGATATGCTAATAGTATGTGACTGTCACAGTAGGATTGATATGCTAATAGTTTGTGACTATCACAGTAGGATTGATATGCTAATAGTACGTGACTATCACAGTAGGATTGATATGCTAATTGTATGTGACTATCAAAGTAGGATTGATATGCTAATTGTACGTGACTATCAAAGTAGGATTGATATGCTAATAGTATGTGACTATCACAGTAGGATTGATATGCTAATAGTATGTGACTATCACAGTATGATTGATATGCTAATAGTATGTGACTATCACAGTAGGATTGATATGCTAATAGTATGTGACTATCACAGTAGGATTGCTATGCTAATTGTACATGACTATCACAGTAGGATTGATATGCTAATTGTACATGACTATCACAGTAGGATTGATATGCTAATAGTACATGACTATCACAGTAGGATTGATATGCTAATTGTACATGACTATCACAGTAGGATTGATATGCTAATAGTATGTGACTGTCACAGTATGATTGATATGCTAATAGTATGTGACTATCACAGTAGGATTGATATGCTAATTGTATGTGACTATCACAGTAGGATTGATATGCTAATTGTACATGACTATCACAGTAGGATTGATATGCTAATAGTATGTGACTGTCACAGTAGGATTGATATGCTCATTGTACGTGACTGTCACAGTAGGATTGATATGCTAATAGTATGTGACTATCACAGTAGGATTGATATGCTAATAGTATGTGACTGTCACAGTATGATTGATATGCTAATAGTATGTGACTATCACAGTAGGATTGATATGCTAATAGTATGTGACTGTCACAGTAGGATTGATATGCTAATTGTACGTGACTATCACAGTAGGATTGATGTGCTAATTGTACGTGACTATCACAGTAGGATTGATATGCTAATTGTACGTGACTATCACAGTAGGATTGATATGCTAATTGTATGTGACTGTCACTGTAGGATTGATATGCTAATTGTACATGACTATCACAGTAGGATTGATATGCTAATAGTACGTGACTATCACAGTAGGATTGATATGCTAATAGTACGTGATTATCACAGTAGGATTGATATGCTAATAGTACGTGACTATCACAGTAGGATTGATATGCTAATTGTATGTGACTATCAAAGTAGGATTGATATGCTAATTGTATGTGACTATCAAAGTAGGATTGATATGCTAATTGTACGTGACTATCAAAGTAGGATTGATATGCTAATAGTATGTGACTATCACAGTAGGATTGATATGCTAATTGTACGTGACTATCAAAGTAGGATTGATATGCTAATAGTATGTGACTATCACAGTAGGATTGATATGCTAATAGTACGTGACTATCACAGTAGGATTGATATGCTAATAGTATGTGACTATCACAGTAGGATTGATATGCTAATAGTACATGACTATCACAGTAGGATTGATATGCTAATAGTATGTGACTATCACAGTAGGATTGATATGCTAATAGTACGTGACTATCACAGTAGGATTGATATGCTAATAGTATGTGACTATCACAGTAGGATTGATATGCTAATTGTACGTGACTATCACAGTAGGATTGATATGCTAATAGTATGTGACTATCACAGTAGGATTGATATGCTAATTGTATGTGACTGTCACAGTAGGATTGATATGCTAATAGTATGTGACTGTCACAGTAGGATTGATATGCTCATTGTACGTGACTGTCACAGTAGGATTGATATGCTAATAGTATGTGACTATCACAGTAGGATTGATATGCTAATTGTATGTGACTGTCACAGTAGGATTGATATGCTAATAGTATGTGACTATCACAGTAGGATTGATATGCTAATTGTATGTGACTATCACAGTAGGATTGATGTGCTCATTGTACATGACTATCACAGTAGGATTGATATGCTAATAGTATGTGACTGTCACAGTAGGATTGATATGCTAATTGTATGTGACTATCACAGTAGGATTGATATGCTAATTGTACATGACTATCACAGTAGGATTGATGTGCTCATTGTACATGACTATCACAGTAGGATTGATATGCTAATAGTATGTGACTGTCACAGTAGGATTGATATGCTAATAGTATGTGACTATCACAGTAGGATTGATATGCTAATTGTATGTGACTATCACAGTAGGATTGATATGCTAATTGTACGTGACTATCAAAGTAGGATTGATGTGCTCATTGTACATGACTATCACAGTAGGATTGATGTGCTCATTGTACATGACTATCACAGTAGGATTGATATGCTAATAGTATGTGACTATCAAAGTAGGATTGATGTGCTAATAGTATGTGACTGTCACAGTAGGATTGATATGCTAATTGTACGTGACTATCAAAGTAGGATTGATGTGCTCATTGTACGTGACTATCAAAGTAGGATTGATGTGCTCATTGTACATGACTATCACAGTAGGATTGATATGCTAATAGTATGTGACTGTCACAGTAGGATTGATATGCTAATAGTTTGTGACTATCACAGTAGGATTGATATGCTAATAGTGCGTGACTATCACAGTAGGATTGATATGCTAATTGTATGTGACTATCAAAGTAGGATTGATATGCTAATTGTACGTGACTATCAAAGTAGGATTGATATGCTAATAGTATGTGACTATCACAGTAGGATTGATATGCTAATAGTATGTGACTATCACAGTATGATTGATATGCTAATAGTATGTGACTATCACAGTAGGATTGATATGCTAATAGTATGTGACTATCACAGTAGGATTGCTATGCTAATTGTACATGACTATCACAGTAGGATTGATATGCTAATTGTACATGACTATCACAGTAGGATTGATATGCTAATAGTACATGACTATCACAGTAGGATTGATATGCTAATTGTACATGACTATCACAGTAGGATTGATATGCTAATTGTATGTGACTATCACAGTAGGATTGATATGCTAATTGTACATGACTATCACAGTAGGATTGATATGCTAATAGTATGTGACTGTCACCGTAGGATTGATATGCTCATTGTACGTGACTGTCACAGTAGGATTGATATGCTAATAGTATGTGACTATCACAGTAGGATTGATATGCTAATAGTATGTGACTGTCACAGTATGATTGATATGCTAATAGTATGTGACTATCACAGTAGGATTGATATGCTAATAGTATGTGACTGTCACAGTAGGATTGATATGCTAATTGTACGTGACTATCACAGTAGGATTGATGTGCTAATTGTACGTGACTATCACAGTAGGATTGATATGCTAATTGTACGTGACTATCACAGTAGGATTGATATGCTAATTGTATGTGACTGTCACAGTAGGATTGATATGCTAATTGTACATGACTATCACAGTAGGATTGATATGCTAATAGTACGTGACTATCACAGTAGGATTGATATGCTAATAGTACGTGATTATCACAGTAGGATTGATATGCTAATAGTACGTGACTATCACAGTAGGATTGATATGCTAATTGTATGTGACTATCAAAGTAGGATTGATATGCTAATTGTATGTGACTATCAAAGTAGGATTGATATGCTAATTGTACGTGACTATCAAAGTAGGATTGATATGCTAATAGTATGTGACTGTCACAGTAGGATTGATATGCTAATTGTACGTGACTATCACAGTAGGATTGATGTGCTAATTGTACGTGACTATCACAGTAGGATTGATATGCTAATTGTACGTGACTATCACAGTAGGATTGATATGCTAATTGTATGTGACTGTCACAGTAGGATTGATATGCTAATAGTACATGACTATCACAGTATGATTGATATGCTAATAGTACGTGACTATCACAGTAGGATTGATATGCTAATAGTATGTGACTGTCACAGTAGGATTGATATGCTAATAGTATATGACTATCACAGTAGGATTGATATGCTAATAGCACGTGACTATCACAGTAGGATTGATATGCTAATAGTATGTGACTATCACAGTAGGATTGATATGCTAATAGTACGTGACTATCACAGTAGGATTGATATGCTAATAGTATGTGACTATCACAGTAGGATTGATATGCTAATTGTACGTGACTATCAAAGTAGGATTGATATGCTAATAGTATGTGACTATCACAGTAGGATTGATATGCTAATAGTATGTGACTGTCACAGTAGGATTGATATGCTAATAGTATATGACTATCACAGTAGGATTGATATGCTAATAGCACGTGACTATCACAGTAGGATTGATATGCTAATAGTATGTGACTATCACAGTAGGATTGATATGCTAATAGTACGTGACTATCACAGTAGGATTGATATGCTAATAGTACGTGACTATCACAGTAGGATTGATATGCTAATAGTATGTGACTGTCACAGTAGGATTGATATGCTAATTGTACGTGACTATCAAAGTAGGATTGATATGCTAATGGTATGTGACTATCACAGTAGGATTGATATGCTAATAGTATGTGACTATCACAGTAGGATTGATATGCTAATTGTACGTGACTATCAAAGTAGGATTGATATGCTAATAGTATGTGACTATCACAGTAGGATTGATATGCTAATAGTACGTGACTATCACAGTAGGATTGATATGCTAATAGTACGTGACTATCACAGTAGGATTGATATGCTAATTGTACGTGACTGTCACAGTAGGATTGATATGCTAATTGTACGTGACTATCAAAGTAGGATTGATATGCTAATAGTATGTGACTATCACAGTAGGATTGATATGCTAATAGTATGTGACTGTCACAGTAGGATTGATATGCTAATAGTACATGACTATCACAGTAGGATTGATATGCTAATAGTACGTGACTATCACAGTAGGATTGATATGCTAATAGTACGTGACTATCACAGTAGGATTGATATGCTAATAGTACATGACTATCACAGTAGGATTGATATGCTAATAGTACGTGACTATCACAGTAGGATTGATATGCTAATAGTACGTGACTATCACAGTAGGATTGATATGCTAATAGTACGTGACTATCACAGTAGGATTGATATGCTAATTGTACGTGACTATCACAGTAGGATTGATATGCTAATTGTACGTGACTATCACAGTAGGATTGATATGCTAATAGTATGTGACTATCACAGTAGGATTGATATGCTAATAGTACGTGACTATCACAGTAGGATTGATATGCTAATTGTACGTGACTATCACAGTAGGATTGATATGCTAATAGTATGTGACTATCACAGTAGGATTGATATGCTAATAGTACGTGACTATCACAGTAGGATTGATATGCTAATAGTATGTGACTATCACAGTAGGATTGATATGCTAATAGTATGTGACTGTCACAGTAGGATTGATATGCTAATTGTACGTGACTATCAAAGTAGGATTGATATGCTAATAGTATGTGACTATCACAGTAGGATTGATATGCTAATAGTATGTGACTGTCACAGTAGGATTGATATGCTAATAGTACATGACTATCACAGTAGGATTGATATGCTAATAGTACGTGACTATCACAGTAGGATTGATATGCTAATTGTATGTGACTATCAAAGTAGGATTGATATGCTAATAGTATGTGACTGTCACAGTAGGATTGATATGCTAATAGTACGTGACTATCACAGTAGGATTGATATGCTAATTGTACGTGACTATCACAGTAGGATTGATATGCTAATTGTATGTGACTATCACAGTAGGATTGATATGCTAATAGTATGTGACTGTCACAGTAGGATTGCTATGCTAATAGTATGTGACTATCAAAGTAGGATTGATGTGCTCATTGTACGTGACTATCACAGTAGGATTGATATGCTAATAGTATGTGACTGTCACAGTAGGATTGATATGCTAATAGTATGTGACTATCACAGTAGGATTGATATGCTAATAGTACGTAACTATCACAGTAGGATTGCTATGCTAATAGTACGTGACTATCACAGTAGGATTGATATGCTAATTGTACGTGACTATCAAAGTAGGATTGATGTGCTCATTGTACATGACTATCACAGTAGGATTGATATGCTAATAGTATGTGACTGTCACAGTAGGATTGATATGCTAATAGTACGTAACTATCACAGTAGGATTGCTATGCTAATAGTACGTGACTATCACAGTAGGATTGATATGCTAATTGTACGTGACTATCAAAGTAGGATTGATGTGCTCATTGTACATGACTATCACAGTAGGATTGATATGCTAATAGTATGTGACTGTCACAGTAGGATTGATATGCTAATAGTACGTGACTATCACAGTAGGATTGATATGCTAATTGTATGTGACTATCACAGTAGGATTGATATGCTAATAGTACGTGACTATCACAGTAGGATTGATATGCTAATAGTACGTGACTGTCACAGTATGATTGATATGCTAATAGTATGTGACTGTCACAGTATGATTGATATGCTAATAGTATGTGACTATCACAGTAGGATTGATATGCTAATTGTATGTGACTATCAAAGTAGGATTGATGTGCTCATTGTACATGACTATCACAGTAGGATTGATATGCTAATAGTATGTGACTATCAAAGTAGGATTGATGTGCTCATTGTACATGACTATCACAGCAGGATTGATATGCTAATTGTATGTGACTATCAAAGTAGGATTGATGTGCTCATTGTACATGATTATCACAGTAGGATTGATATGCTAATAGTACATGACTATCACAGTAGGATTGATATGCTAATAGTATGTGACTATCACAGTAGGATTGATATGCTAATAGTATGTGACTATCAAAGTAGGATTGATGTGCTCATTGTACATGATTATCACAGTAGGATTGATATGCTAATAGTACATGACTATCACAGTAGGATTGATATGCTAATAGTATGTGACTATCACAGTAGGATTGATATGCTAATAGTATGTGACTGTCACAGTAGGATTGCTATGCTAATTGTACATGACTATCACAGTAGGATTGATATGCTAATAGTATGTGACTATCACAGTAGGATTGATATGCTAATAGTATGTGACTATCAAAGTAGGATTGATGTGCTCATTGTACATGATTATCACAGTAGGATTGATATGCTAATAGTATGTGACTATCACAGTAGGATTGATATGCTAATAGTACGTGATTATCACAGTAGGATTGATATGCTAATTGTATGTGACTATCACAGTAGGATTGATATGCTAATAGTATGTGACTATCACAGTAGGATTGATATGCTAATAGTATGTGACTATCAAAGTAGGATTGATGTGCTCATTGTACATGATTATCACAGTAGGATTGATATGCTAATAGTATGTGACTATCACAGTAGGATTGATATGCTAATAGTACGTGATTATCACAGTAGGATTGATATGCTAATTGTATGTGACTATCACAGTAGGATTGATATGCTAATTGTATGTGACTGTCACAGTAGGATTGATATGCTAATAGTATGTGACTGTCACAGTAGGATTGCTATGCTAATTGTACATGACTATCACAGTAGGATTGATATGCTAATAGTATGTGACTATCACAGTAGGATTGATATGCTAATAGTATGTGACTGTCACAGTAGGATTGATATGCTAATAGTACATGACTATCACAGTAGGATTGATATGCTAATAGTATGTGACTATCACAGTAGGATTGATATGCTAATTGTATGTGACTATCACAGTAGGATTGATATGCTAATAGTATGTGACTGTCACAGTAGGATTGCTATGCTAATTGTACATGACTATCACAGTAGGATTGATATGCTAATAGTATGTGACTATCACAGTAGGATTGATATGCTAATAGTATGTGACTATCAAAGTAGGATTGATGTGCTCATTGTACATGACTATCACAGTAGGATTGATATGCTAATAGTATGTGACTATCAAAGTAGGATTGATGTGCTCATTGTACATGATTATCACAGTAGGATTGATATGCTAATAGTACATGACTATCACAGTAGGATTGATATGCTAATAGTATGTGACTATCACAGTAGGATTGATATGCTAATAGTATGTGACTATCAAAGTAGGATTGATGTGCTCATTGTACATGATTATCACAGTAGGATTGATATGCTAATAGTATGTGACTATCACAGTAGGATTGATATGCTAATAGTACGTGATTATCACAGTAGGATTGATATGCTAATTGTATGTGACTATCACAGTAGGATTGATATGCTAATAGTATGTGACTATCACAGTAGGATTGATATGCTAATAGTATGTGACTATCAAAGTAGGATTGATGTGCTCATTGTACATGATTATCACAGTAGGATTGATATGCTAATAGTATGTGACTATCACAGTAGGATTGATATGCTAATAGTACGTGATTATCACAGTAGGATTGATATGCTAATTGTATGTGACTATCACAGTAGGATTGATATGCTAATTGTATGTGACTGTCACAGTAGGATTGATATGCTAATAGTATGTGACTGTCACAGTAGGATTGCTATGCTAATTGTACATGACTATCACAGTAGGATTGATATGCTAATAGTATGTGACTATCACAGTAGGATTGATATGCTAATAGTATGTGACTGTCACAGTAGGATTGATATGCTAATAGTACATGACTATCACAGTAGGATTGATATGCTAATAGTATGTGACTATCACAGTAGGATTGATATGCTAATTGTATGTGACTATCACAGTAGGATTGATATGCTAATAGTATGTGACTGTCACAGTAGGATTGCTATGCTAATTGTACATGACTATCACAGTAGGATTGATATGCTAATAGTATGTGACTATCACAGTAGGATTGATATGCTAATAGTATGTGACTATCAAAGTAGGATTGATGTGCTCATTGTACATGACTATCACAGTAGGATTGATATGCTAATAGTATGTGACTATCAAAGTAGGATTGATGTGCTCATTGTACATGATTATCACAGTAGGATTGATATGCTAATAGTACATGACTATCACAGTAGGATTGATATGCTAATAGTATGTGACTATCACAGTAGGATTGATATGCTAATAGTATGTGACTGTCACAGTAGGATTGCTATGCTAATTGTACATGACTATCACAGTAGGATTGATATGCTAATAGTATGTGACTATCACAGTAGGATTGATATGCTAATAGTATGTGACTGTCACAGTAGGATTGCTATGCTAATTGTACATGACTATCACAGTAGGATTGATATGCTAATAGTACATGACTATCACAGTAGGATTGATATGCTAATAGTATGTGACTATCACAGTAGGATTGATATGCTAATAGTATGTGACTGTCACAGTAGGATTGCTATGCTAATTGTACATGACTATCACAGTAGGATTGATATGCTAATAGTATGTGACTATCACAGTAGGATTGATATGCTAATAGTATGTGACTATCACAGTAGGATTGATATGCTAATTGTACGTGACTATCACAGTAGGATTGATATGCTAATAGTATGTGACTGTCACAGTAGGATTGCTATGCTAATTGTACATGACTATCACAGTAGGATTGATATGCTAATAGTATGTGACTGTCACAGTAGGATTGATATGCTAATAGTATGTGACTGTCACAGTAGGATTGATATGCTCATTGTACATGACTATCACAGTAGGATTGATATGCTAATAGTATGTGACTATCACAGTAGGATTGATATGCTAATTGTACATGACTATCACAGTAGGATTGATATGCTAATAGTATGTGACTATCACAGTAGGATTGATATGCTAATTGTACGTAACTATCACAGTAGGATTGATATGCTAATAGTATGTGACTATCACAGTAGGATTGATATGCTAATAGTATGTGACTATCACAGTAGGATTGATATGCTAATTGTATGTAACTATCACAGTAGGATTGATATGCTAATAGTATGTGACTGTCACAGTAGGATTGCTATGCTAATAGTATGTGACTATCACAGTAGGATTGATATGCTAATTGTACGTAACTATCACAGTAGGATTGATATGCTAATAGTATGTGACTGTCACAGTAGGATTGCTATGCTAATAGTACGTGACTATCACAGTAGGATTGATATGCTAATAGTACGTGACTATCACAGTAGGATTGATATGCTAATTGTACATGACTATCACAGTAGGATTGATATGCTAATAGTATGTGACTATCACAGTAGGATTGATATGCTAATTGTACGTAACTATCACAGTAGGATTGATATGCTAATAGTATGTGACTGTCACAGTAGGATTGCTATGCTAATTGTACATGACTATCACAGTAGGATTGATATGCTAATAGTACATGACTATCACAGTAGGATTGATATGCTAATTGTACGTGACTATCACAGTAGGATTGATATGCTAATAGTATGTGACTGTCATAGTAGGATTGCTATGCTCATTGTACATGACTATCACAGTAGGATTGATATGCTAATAGTACGTGACTATCACAGTAGGATTGATATGCTAATTGTACATGACTATCACAGTAGGATTGATATGCTAATAGTATGTGACTATCACAGTAGGATTGATATGCTAATTGTACGTAACTATCACAGTAGGATTGATATGCTAATAGTATGTGACTGTCACAGTAGGATTGCTATGCTAATTGTACATGACTATCACAGTAGGATTGATATGCTAATAGTACATGACTATCACAGTAGGATTGATATGCTAATTGTACGTGACTATCACAGTAGGATTGATATGCTAATTGTACATGACTATCACAGTAGGATTGATATGCTAATAGTATGTGACTATCACAGTAGGATTGATATGCTAATTGTACGTAACTATCACAGTAGGATTGATATGCTAATAGTATGTGACTGTCACAGTAGGATTGCTATGCTAATTGTACATGACTATCACAGTAGGATTGATATGCTAATAGTATGTGACTATCACAGTAGGATTGATATGCTAATTGTACATGACTATCACAGTAGGATTGATATGCTAATTGTACATGACTATCACAGTAGGATTGATATGCTAATTGTACATGACTATCACAGTAGGATTGATATGCTAATAGTATGTGACTGTCACAGTAGGATTGCTATGCTAATAGTACATGACTATCACAGTAGGATTGATATGCTAATAGTACATGACTATCACAGTAGGATTGATATGCTAATTGTACATGACTGTCACAGTAGGATTGATATGCTAATAGTACATGACTATCACAGTAGGATTGATATGCTAATAGTACATGACTATCACAGTAGGATTGATATGCTAATAGTATGTGACTGTCACAGTAGGATTGCTATGCTAATAGTACATGACTATCACAGTAGGATTGATATGCTAATTGTACATGACTATCAAAGTAGGATTGATATGCTAATTGTACATGACTATCACAGTAGGATTGATATGCTAATAGTATGTGACTGTCACAGTAGGATTGATATGCTAATAGTATGTGACTATCACAGTAGGATTGATATGCTAATAGTATGTGACTGTCACAGTAGGATTGATATGCTAATAGTATGTGACTGTCACAGTAGGATTGCTATGCTAATAGTACATGACTATCAAAGTAGGATTGATATGCTAATTGTACATGACTATCACAGTAGGATTGATATGCTAATAGTATGTGACTGTCACAGTAGGATTGATATGCTCATTGTACATGACTATCACAGTAGGATTGATATGCTAATAGTATGTGACTGTCACAGTAGGATTGATATGCTAATAGTATGTGACTGTCACAGTAGGATTGATATGCTCATTGTACATGACTATCACAGTAGGATTGATATGCTAATAGTACATGACTATCACAGTAGGATTGATATGCTAATTGTACGTGACTATCACAGTAGGATTGATATGCTAATAGTATGTGACTGTCACAGTAGGATTGATATGCTAATAGTATGTGACTGTCACAGTAGGATTGCTATTCTAATAGTACATGACTATCACAGTAGGATTGATATGCTAATAGTACATGACTATCACAGTAGGATTGATATGCTAATTGTACGTGACTGTCACAGTAGGATTGATATGCTAATAGTATGTGACTATCACAGTAGGATTGATATGCTAATAGTATGTGACTATCACAGTAGAATTGATATGCTAATAGTATGTGACTATCACAGTATGATTGATATGCTAATAGTATGTGACTGTCACAGTAGGATTGATATGCTAATTGTACGTGACTATCACAGTAGGATTGATATGCTAATAGTACGTGATTATCACAGTAGGATTGATATGCTAATAGTATGTGACTATCACAGTAGGATTGATATGCTAATAGTATGTGACTATCACAGTAGGATTGATATGCTAATAGTACGTGATTATCACAGTAGGATTGATATGCTAATAGTATGTGACTATGACAGTAAGATTGATATGCTAATAGTACGTGACTATGACAGTAGGATTGCTATGCTAATAGTACGTGACTATCACAGTAGGATTGATATGCTAATAGTTTGTGACTATGACAGTAAGATTGATATGCTAATAGTACATGACTATCACACTAGGATTGATATGCTAATAGTACGTGCTTATCACAGTAGGATTACTATGCTAATAGTACATGACTATCACAGTATGATTGATATGCTAATAGTATGTGACTATCACAGTAGGATTGATATGCTAATAGTATGTGACTATCACAGTAGGATTGATGTGCTAATTGTACGTGACTATCACAGTAGGATTGATATGCTAATAGTACGTAACTATCACAGTAGGATTGATATGCTAATAGTATGTGACTATCACAGTAGGATTGATGTGCTAATTGTACGTGACTATCACAGTATGATTGATATGCTAATTGTACGTGACTATCACAGTAGGATTGATATGCTAATAGTATGTGACTATGACAGTAAGATTGATATGCTAATAGTATGTGACTATCACAGTAGGATTGATGTGCTAATTGTACGTGACTATCACAGTAGGATTGATATGCTAATAGTATGTGACTATGACAGTAAGATTGATATGCTAATAGTATGTGACTATCACAGTAGGATTGATATGCTAATAGTATGTGACTATCACAGTAAGATTGATATGCTAATAGTATGTGACTATCACAGTAGGATTGATGTGCTAATTGTACGTGATTATCACAGTAGGATTGATATGCTAATAGTATGTGACTGTCACAGTAGGATTGATATGCTAATTGTACGTTAACTATCACAGTAGGATTGATATGCTAATAGTATGTGACTATCACAGTAAGATTGATATGCTAATTGTACGTGACTATCACAGTATGATTGATATGCTAATTGTACGTAACTATCACAGTAGGATTGATATGTTAATAGTACGTGATTATCACAGTAGGATTGATGTGCTCATTGTACGTGACTATCACAGTAGGATTGATATGCTAATAGTACGTGACTATCACATTAGGATTGATATGCTAATAGTATGTGACTATCACAGTAGGATTGATATGCTAATAGTACGTGATTATCACAGTAGGATTGATATGCTAATAGTATGTGACTATGACAGTAAGATTGATATGCTAATAGTACGTGACTATGACAGTAGGATTGCTATGCTAATAGTACGTGACTATCACAGTAGGATTGATATGCTAATAGTTTGTGACTATGACAGTAAGATTGATATGCTAATAGTACATGACTATCACACTACGATTGATATGCTAATAGTACGTGCTTATCACAGTAGGATTACTATGCTAATAGTACATGACTATCACAGTAGGATTGATATGCTAATAGTACGTGACTATCACATTAGGATTGCTATGCTAATTGTACGTGACTATCACAGTAGGATTGATATGCTAATAGTACGTGACTATTACAGTTGGATTGATATGCTAATAGTACGTGATTATCACAGTAGGATTGATATGCTAATAGTACGTGACTATTACAGTTGGATTGATATGCTAATAGTACGTGACTATTACAGTTGGATTGATATGCTAATAGTACGTGATTATCACAGTAGGATTGATATGCTAATAGTATGTGACTATTACAGTTGGATTGATATGCTAATAGTACGTGATTATCACAGTAGGATTGATGTGCTCATTGTACGTGACTATCACAGTAGGATTGATATGCTAATATTACGTGACTATCACATTAGGATTGATATGCTAATAGTACGTGACTATCCCAGTAGGATTGATATGCTAATAGTATGTGACTATCACAGTAGGATTGATATGCTAATAGTATGTGACTATCACAGTATGATTGATATGCTAATAGTACGTGACTATCACATTAGGATTGATATGCTAATAGTACGTAACTATCACAGTAGGATTGATATGCTAATTGTACGTGACTATCACAGTAGGATTGATATGCTAATAGTATGTGACTATCACAGTAGGATTTATATGCTAATAGTATGTGACTATCACAGTATGATTGATATGCTAATAGTATGTGACTATCACAGTAGGATTGATATGCTAATAGTACATGACTATCACAGTAGGATTGATATGCTAATAGTATGTGACTATCACAGTAGGATTGATATGCTAATAGTATGTGACTATCACAGTAGGATTGATATGCTAATAGTATGTGACTATCACAGTAGGATTGATATGCTAATAGTATGTGACTGTCACAGTAGGATTGATATGCTAATAGTACGTGACTATCACAGTAGGATTGCTATGCTAATAGTACGTGACTATGACAGTAAGATTGACATGCTAATAGTACGTGACTATCACAGTAGGATTGCTATGCTAATAGTACGTGACTATCACAGTAGGATTGCTATGCTAATAGTATGTGACTATGACAGTAAGATTGATATGCTAATAGTACATGACTATCACACTAGGATTGATATGCTAATAGTACGTGACTATCAGAATAGGATTGATATGCTAATAGCATGTGACTATCACAGTAGGATTGATATGCTAATAGTACATGACTATCACAGTAGGATTGATATGCTAATAGTACATGACTATCACAGTAGGATTGCTATGCTAATAGTACATGACTATCACAGTAGTTTTGATATGCTAATAATACATGACTATCACAGTAGGATTGATATGCTAATAGTACATGACTATCACAGTAGGATTGATATGCTAATAGTATGTGACTATTATAGTAGGATTGATATGCTAATAGTACATGACTATCACAGTAAGATTGATATGCTAATAGTATGTGACTATCACAGTAGGATTGATATGCAAATAGTACGTGACTATCAGAATAGGATTGATATGCTAATAGTATGTGACTATCACAGTATGATTGATATGCTAATAGTATGTGACTATCACAGTAGGATTGATATGCTAATAGTATGTGACTATCACAGTAGGATTGATATGCTAATAATATGTGACTATCACAGTAGGATTGATATGCTAATATTACGTAACTATCACAGTAGATTGATATGCTAATTGTACGTGACTATCACAGTAGGATTGATATGCTAATAGTATGTGACTATCACATTAGGATTGATATGCTAATAGTACGTAACTATCACAGTAGGATTGATATGCTAATTGTACGTAACTATCACAGTAGGATTGATATGCTAATAGTATGTGACTATCACAGTATGATTTATATGCTAATAGTATGTGACTATCACAGTAGGATTGCTATGCTAATAGTATATGACTATCACAGTAGGATTGATATGCTAATAGCACGTGATTGTCACAGTAGGATTGCTATGCTAATAGTACATGACTATCACAGTAGGATTGCTATGCTAATAGTACATGACTATCACAGTAGTTTTGATATGCTAATAGTACATGACTATCACAGTAGAATTGATATGCTAATAGTACGTGATTATCACAGTAGGATTGATGTGCTCATTGTACGTGACTATTACCGTAGGATTGATATGCTAATAGTATGTGACTATCACAGTAGGATTGATATGCTAATAGTACATGACTATCACAGTAGGATTGATATGCTAATAGTATGTGACTATCACAGTAGGATTGATATGCTAATAGTACGTGATTATCACAGTAGGATTGATGTGCTCATTGTACGTGACTATTACAGTAGGATTGATATGCTAATAGTATGTGACTATCACAGTAGGATTGATATGCTAATAGTACGTAACTATCACATTAGGATTGATATGCTAATTGTACGTAACTATCACAGTAGGATTGATATGCTAATAGTACGTGATTATCAAAGTAGGATTGATGTGCTCATTGTACATGACTATCACAGTAGGATTGATATGCTAATAGTATGTGACTATCACAGTAGGATTGATATGCTAATAGTATGTGACTATGACAGTAAGATTGATATGCTAATAGTATGTGACTATCACAGTAGGATTGATATGCTAATAGTATGTGACTATGACAGTAGGATTGATATGCTAATAGTATGTGACTATTACAGCAGGATTGATATGCTAATAGTACGTGACTATGACAGTAGGATTGATATGCTAATAGTATGTGACTATGACAGCAGGATTGATATGCTAATAGTATGTGACTATGACAGTAGGATTGATATGCTAATAGTATGTGACTATTACAGCAGGATTGATATGCTAATAGTACGTAACTATGACAGTTGGATTGATATGCTAATAGTATGTGACTATTACAGCAGGATTGATATGCTAATAGTATGTGACTATGACAGTAGGATTGATATGCTAATAGTATGTGACTATTACAGCAGGATTGATATGCTAATAGTACGTGACTATGACAGTTGGATTGATATGCTAATAGTATGTGACTATGACAGTAGGATTGATATGCTAATAGTATGTGACTATTACAGTAGGATTGATATGCTAATAGTATGTGACTATTACAGCAGGATTGATATGCTAATAGTACGTGACTATGACAGTTGGATTGATATGCTAATAGTATGTGACTATTACAGCAGGATTGATATGCTAATAGTATGTGACTATGACAGTAGGATTGATATGCTAATAGTATGTGACTATTACAGCAGGATTGATATGCTAATAGTATGTGACTATGACAGTAGGATTGATATGCTAATAGTATGTGACTATTACAGCAGGATTGATATGCTAATAGTACGTGACTATGACAGTTGGATTGATATGCTAATAGTACGTGATTATCACAGTAGGATTGATGTGCTCATTGTACGTGACTATCACAGTAGGATTGATATGCTAATAGTATGTGACTATGACAGTAGGATTGATATGCTAATAGTATGTGACTATTACAGCAGGATTGATATGCTAATAGTACGTGATTATCAAAGTAGGATTGATGTGCTCATTGTACATGACTATCACAGTAGGATTGATATGCTAATAGTATGTGACTATCACAGTAGGATTGATATGCTAATAGTATGTGACTATTACAGCAGGATTGATATGCTAATAGTACGTGATTATCAAAGTAGGATTGATGTGCTAATTGTACGTGACTATCACAGTAGGATTGATATGCTAATAGTATGTGACTATCACAGTAGGATTACTATGCTAATAGTACATGACTATCACAGTAGGATTGATATGCTAATAGTACGTGACTATCACAGTAGGATTGATATGCTAATAGTATGTGACTATCACAGTAGGATTGATATGCTAATAGTATGTGACTATCACAGTAGGATTGATATGCTAATAGTATGTGACTATCACAGTAGGATTGATATGCTAATTGTACGTGACTATCACAGAAGGAATGTTATGCTAATAGTACGTGACTATCATAGTAGGATTGATATGCTAATTGTACGTGACTATCACAGCAGGAGTGTTATGCTAATTGTATGTGACTATCACAGCAGGAGTGTTATGCTAATTGTATGTGACTATCACAGCAGGAGTTTTATGCTAATTGTATGTGACTAACACTGCAGGATTGTAATGTTAATATACGTTACTATCACCAGATGCGTAATTGTGTTTAAAAACAATGGCGGAACACTTATCTCAGAATAATAAACCCTGGATAATTACTTGTCAATAGTTAGCCTCATTAGATAACCCAATTCAGTCTATGTGGTCAATGACAATTTAATTGAACAAGTGAGTGAACACATCATATCGGCAAACAAAGTTTATTAAAAAAAATCATGAAACAATAATCATGAAACTGCATATCTATACATTTTACATTATCGAATGTTTTATATACAAACTTACAATCGTGATGCTCTGTAAGTGCCAATTTGATCGCCATTGTGTATGTCCTTCTTTTACTATGCTATTCAGAATATAAATTCATCTAATCAGCCCGTCTTAAAATTCACATGTGGATTGGCATTGGTTGTCACGACGAGTCAATCAGAACCTTCCTTTATTGAATTACTGCTCGATTGCCAGATTGACTCCACATTCCTGGCGAATGATTATCATTGAACTTTGAAATGTTATGAAGACATGTCCAAAATCAGTCATTATGATAACCACAATTATTAAAAAAAATATTACGGTTTATATAAAATTTGAGTTGAATTGGTGATTGATTCCATATTTATGGAAATCAAGTCAATTTCTGTTTTTAGATACTAAGATGTCATATCAATCAAATGCACTGTCGACAATGCAGGTGAGTTTAATATTTTATGTTCGTGTAGATAGATGATAGATGATATGTTTATCATGTTGATTAGAAATTTGTCATTAATGAAATTCGAAACAAACAGCATCAATTGTGTAATACACACATCTACAGTTATCTGATTATAATATTTAATTATGCTTCTTACATATAGTGTTTTATGTTGTATTGATGACGTATTTTCCATCAACAGTCGTAAATTAGGTTTTATATTACAAAGAAATACCCCAAAAAAATAGATTAAAGTGTCTACAGATCTCCAACGTAGATAAGTGAGTCTGACTCTAAGGGACAGCTTTATATCAGAATTAAAAAAAAATAGGATTTTCATTTTACCACCATCATTTATCCACATCAGCAACATTACACTCTGTTTTAACCGTAGTTTATATATTTTTACTAAAAGAAAAAAAAATTCTTCTTTCTTTTGTACAAATTATTAATTAAATTAAGGGGTTTGCGAAAGATGACTAACCTTAACATTTAAAAAGCGTTTGGGTATATATATATATATATATATATTGTGCTTGTTACACATGTTTATGTCATCAATGCCACTTGTTTGATGTAGCTTACGGGGTTTTATAGAAAACATTTGATTTTGACTAATACTGGTATATTTTGGATGCCACATATTGCACGTTCTCCAATCTTTTTATAACTCATGACACCTTATGTTTAACATGGCGTTAATAAATTTGACAAATTACAAATGTATTTGTCAGTTGTTTTTGTTTTGTTTTCCTGAACTTGTAAAATGACTGTGAATTCGGATACATCTGTTGTAGGCGGTTATTATTTAATTTCCCTCTAGTTGAAATGATCCCAATGTAAATATATTACTCTCAATATACTTCTGAGATAACTCATATTATTTTGTTTCATTAGCGCCTCGTCACATTCTTGTGAATATCTACATCAAAGTTTAATACCCACAATGCATTTTCAAGCCAGTCTACCAAAACTTCCGATACCCAAACTAGATGTAACATGTGAAAGGTATCTGAGATCTCAAAGACCCTTATTAGATGACAATAGCTATGAGAACACCACTAATATTGCCAAGGCATTTTTAGATGGTCAAGGTCAAGGTGAGAATTTGTATTGAAATATATTAAACAGCATTTGTTATCTTGCACATGTGGGGATAAATTTGTCAATTGTCACAATGGGTTGTTTTATTATTAGTTTATTTTTAATAGAAACAACTGTAAACAGACTTGGCTGTTACACTATATGACATAACCTGACGCATGTTAGTGATCGCGTATTGGTATTATCAGGGGTAAATTCTTTTCCTCGGGGGTTCTCCACACTTGCCAGGGGGGAATCTCGTCTCGTCTCTATATCGCGTCCCCTCGATGTGCGGGATCGGGAAAGTCACTTAAGCCTTACAGTCAAATAAGACACACACAACGAAATACGTTTCAGCTCTCGTCTTAGTCGGTCAATCGAGCACTCTATAAGACACAGCGCCCTGGGGAAAAGTCCCCAAGACTATCGCAAGGCTGGCCCAAGACTCTTTTAGACTGTGTCAACACTCGCCCCAAGGCTCTCCAGGACTGCATCTATCGTGCAGTACTTGCCAAGACCAACTCATACTCTCTTTATTCATTTTCAAAACTCTAACCAATTACAAAACGGTAAAACGACTCTAGGGCGTAACCTTCAATCATAAAGCCAATCACACTAAGTACTGAATACGTCATATCTTTTGATTAATCGTTCACTACATTAATAACTACGGATGCCAACTGTCAGAAAGGGTAGTCAGAATAGCGACGGTTATCTCGTAATTAGTTCCAAATCACTGAGCCAAGTTCCGTCCAAAACTTCAAATATGCCTAAACGATGACAGACATAACACAGCAATTCGCTAATAATCAGCTAATTAAGTCGGTCAACAGATACGCGTAAACTAATTCATGATAGTATACTGCAGTATAATGCCGCAAGAAGACCAATCGTTCTATAACATTTTGCATCCGGAAAATAAAATAAACGACAAACATTTATTCCAGATTCAATCAATCTTTGAAAAGTGTAATAATTTTCCAGACAACAAATCGCGATTGCATTAGCATACTAGTTATTCACACACCTATAAACGAAATAGTTTTACAACTACGAGTTTTTACGGTATTAAGTGTATAGTATTTGCATGATTTCTAACGTTCGGTGACACAGTTTTACTTCAACAGAAGTCGGAAATTGTTTTCAATTTTACTCGAAGATGGTATATATTGATTTAATTTTTATTACCAGTATACATTACAGGAAAACAATAACCTATATGTTGTAGGTGGTCATTACATATATCCTTACATTTTTAAATATGATACACTATATTTTATTTCTTTTAGAGCTGAATAATGAGCTGATTTTATTGAATAACAAGAATAAACATACCAGCTATATTACAGGTATTTTTAATGCAAATTACAAATCGCATCCTTCACTGTGCATGATTGTTTCTCTTATCCTCGTCAAGTTTGTTATGTTTATGTTGGTTAGTTTGTCTGTCTAACTTTTTATTTGTAATAAGGCTATATACACCGACTTAATTTTATGGATGACATTCGCACGTGCATTAGTTTGCACCTGTTCTCAGAAAACAAATCTCCCACAACGAGTCTCCACAGATCAGTTTTCTGTCCGAAACTTGCCGACTCATATTGTCACAAAGTGCCGGCTTGTCGTAAAACTCATTTTAGACTTTCTCAAAACGTGCCAATTTTGTCGTAAATGATTCCAACATGGCGACCACGCCACAAAAATACGTGAGCAAAAAAGAGGAAAAACGGAGGGATTATTCTAGACTGGTACGCAATTGACGTCGGCCAGGGAGATGTGACGTTTACATAGCTATACGAGAGAATTGGTAACGGCAAGCGAGTTTCGCCCAGACAACTTTAAGGACATATTGTCCAGAGTGGCTGTCCCGCGTTTCTTCTGCAATGATGAGAGAAATGGGAGAGGAGTGGAGGTGTATGGTGGCCTAAAAGTCGGTCAGGCGACAAGTCAGTTCGGTTGTTATTGTCCGCATTGAAGTCGACAAAACTGCAACGAAAGCAGGAAGCTCCTCGGCTGAGGTCCGCTTTCCAGGTGAAGAAAATTTTCTTATTTTTTTTTCATTTTCTGATTCGGATAATATGCTTGCACACACAGTGCAATGTTTTGTTAGTTATTGTCATAAAGTAGTGATATGTACATTCCGCCTTGACTTGTACTGAAAATGGTGTTCATGCTGTACCTTGAATGCAGTCTGACTGAAGGTACTTCATCATGAATGAAATGGTTTTACCTGTGACAGTAATACAGTACGAGATGTGTACATCAACATGTGTCTCCTACAAATAAAGACTTGTTTTTTTTTGTTTTTTTTGATACACTCTGTTATGTGGTTCAATTCGTAATAGCAGCTCCGTAGTACTGTGGTTTTAGCAGCATTTTTTTCTTGGCAGGATTGTTTTTTCGTCCTCTCGCATTAGTTTTGGGGTCTCCAGAAGATGTATTCCATGAAATTAAATCAGTGTCGCCTAAGCAGAACAACTAAAAACATTGTGAACGAATGTTCATGAAGAAAGGTTACCCAATGGACAAGTTTAATTGAAATAATGTTCATTATTTCACATTTGCCCCCTGCATTATTAGAAGGGGTGGTAGCAATTTAACAACATAATATTACTTTATTTTAAAGGGCCTTGGTTTGATATGTATTTGGAGTCTAGAGACCCTCTCGTACTTAACTCTAATGCATCAGTATTTTTTCGGATGGATGAAAGACATGCATATAATAATCAGGTTGGTTTATAGTAGTACAAACTGTTATGCTGCCAGTACCAACTATTCTCTGAATGTAGCAAGTAGAACATTCTGACAATTATGTTCCGTATTTGTAAGAGTATTTTTTAGATCTTATTCGTTATTTGAATATCGTACTTTTTCATTATGGAATAACGAATTGTGCAAATATAAGTCAAATATACGACATAGCAGGATGTGACTATAACGTGTTGTTATAACATATAGAATAAGTACATTTATAAACGCTATTCCAGACTTACTATAATATAAGTTTCCTCCAAGCATATCTCAACATTCCTTTGAATATGTTAAATGGAGCAAAAACCGTAAATGAACATATTCTAAATTCAATACTATTTTCAGGTGACTCGTTCTACTAACATGATAGTATCGGCAATGCGATTTCTAAAAACCTTGAGGTCGAATATATTATCACCTGAAGTATTACATCGTATTCCAGCTAAAAGTAATACAAATGTTTTTAAGAATATTGTAAGGTACATCTGTATATTTAATTGAAGTTCTATCAAATGCCAATTATACGATAATGTGCATGAACACAAAAAATAAGTTAATACTAACTGAATTTTTAAAAGGCACTTTTTGTTTTCATTTATTAAACTAGATGGGTGCCAAGTTCATTGTCATGGTATGTAGCCCACCTGTATGAAGCAATTCCATTAGATATGAGTCAATATAGTAATATATTTAACTCTACAAGAATACCTAAACAGAACAAAGATGAGCTTTATACTGATGTCAATGCCAGACATATCGTGGTTATCAGAAATGGACAGTTTTATACTTTTGATGTGCTTACTAAAGATGGTAAGTCAAGTGTGTGTTTGTATGCCGGCTAATAAGTTTCAAATTGACTGTTTTGTAAATTGGTATCTTCATACTTGTTAATAAATTACTTGTAATTAACTAACAGGTGGTATAGTAGCTGCAAGTGAAATCCAAGCACATTTAGAGTTTATCCTCTCAGACAAAAGTCCTGTACCTCAACATCCTGTAGCTGCATTAACATCTCAAGAACGCAATACATGGGCATCTTATAGAGCACAATTAGAAGAATGTGGAAATAAAGAAACATTGAAATTAATAGATTCTGCTGTGTTTGCACTATGTTTAGAAGATGATAAACTTAGTGATGATAACATTTCACGCATGAAGCTGTCTCTGTGTGGCGATTCTGCGAATAGGTAAATACACTGACAGTCACACTACCTATGTAATTTTAGACACCTAACATATTCTCATGTTCAATATAAAATAAATTATCAGCAATAGAACAGAATCTTTATTAACGGTCGTATGTAATACTGCCACAATAGTAATCATGATGTGAAAGTCATATGTAATATTGATGATTTGTAGGAATACATTCTCAGTAAAGTTCACATAATATGGTTTATATATGTGTGTACCATGTACATCTGATTGAAAACCATACACATTCTATATATATACAATTTTTGACTCCCGTGTGCGAAGCACAAAAAGGGAGTCTTTGCAGTTAGTGTGTCTGTATGTGTGTGTGTGTGTATGTGTATGGGTATGTATGTGTGTGTGTTCGTCTGTTCCACTGATATCTCAAGAACCATACATCAGTTTTTGATGAAACTTGGTGCATCGATGCTCTGGGCCAATGCGCAGATTTGATTAGGTTTTGGTTAAAATCCATGCATATTAATTACCTAATTTGCATGATAATTAGCTGATTTTTAGCTGTTCCATGACTGTTCCACTGATATCTAAAGAACCACTCATTGGATTTTGATGAAACTTGGCACACAGATGCTCCAAACTAATGCGCAGATTTGATTAGTTTTGGGTAAAAATCTGTCCAATATTAATTACCTAATTTGCATAATGATTAATCAATTTTCGGCTTTTCCACTGATATCTCAAGTACTAATCATCATATTTCAATAAAACTTGGTACATAGATGTCATAGGACACTGCACAAACCTCATAGTTTTTAGGGTAATATCAGTAGATATTAATTACCTGATTAGCATAATTAATTAATTTTCAGCTTTTGATATTTCAAGTAGTAATTGTCACATTTCAATGAAACTTGGTACATAGATGTCATAGAACACTGCACATACCTGATAGTTTTTAGGGTAATATGAGTACATATTAATTACCTAATTTGCATAATTAATTAATTTTCAGCTTTTGATATTTCAAGTAGTAATCACATTTCAATGAAATTTGGTACATAGATGTCATAGGACACTGCACAGACCTGATAGTTTTTAGGGTAATATCAGTATATATTAATTAGCTAGTTTGCATAATTAATTAATTTTCAGCTTTTGATATTTCAAGTAGTAATCATCACATTTCAATGACACTTGGTACATATATGTCATAGGACACTGCACAGACCTGATAGTTTTTAGGGTAGTATGAGTACATATTAATTACCTAATTTGCATAATTAATTAATTTTCAGCTTTTGATATATCAAGTAGTAATCATCATATTTCAATGGGACTTGCTACATAGATCTTCTAGGATTATGCAGAGACCTGATTAGTTTTAATTGGATATTAATTACCTAATTTGCATAATGTTCCACTGATATATAAAGAACCACAAATTGGATTTTAATGAAACCTTTAAAGAGAACTATGCAGAAATCAAATTAGTTTTTGGTAAATATTTATGCTTATTAATCACCTAATTAATATTATTAATTAACACTGATATCTCAATTACTGATCATCACATTTGAATAAACAATAGACAATAGGACAATAGACAGGCCTGATTAATTTTGGGTTAAAATTTGTTCATATTAATTCTCTAATTAGCATAATAATTCATAATTTTTCTTGTTCTGTTTTGTTCATATTAGTTACCTGATTTACATAATTAGTTTTCAGCTTTTCCATCAATATCTCATGTAAAAGTAATTTTGAATTAATTTTTAATGTGTCTTCAATACTCTCAGCACACGGGAGTTCTTTCTAAGCTTTCTTTGATTTATGCAATTATTGTTTATTCAGATGGTTCGACAAATCCTTTCAGTTGATTATCTCTAAAGATGGAGTTGCATCTATGAATTTCGAACATTCATGGGGAGACGGTGTTACGTTTATGAGACTCATGAATGAAATGTTTAAAGATTGTACAAGGAAACCTGCAGTGAAGCCTGCATCTAAACCTGCAGTGAAGCCTGCATCTAAACCTGCAGTGAAGCCTGCATCTAAACCTGCAGTGAAGCCTGCATCTAAACCTGCAGTGAAGCCTGCATCTAAACCTGCAGTGAAGCCTGCATCTAAACCTGCAGTGAAGCCTGCATCTAAACCTGCAGTGAAGCCTGCATCTAAACCAGCCTATGTAAATTCTTCAGAGTTTATAAGAAAGGTTTGTTTTCTTTCAAAATGTTTCAGCACAATGAAGACAGGTTATTCAAATATGGTGTCAATATTAGTCATTGTGGATAGAGTGTTTCAATATATGAGAACCTGACTTAAATGACTAATAATATTCTGTACTCTTTTGGTTTGTGTTTACTTCTTTGTGTTCACTATTACATAGCTGCGTTTCTTGAAATTTAACAATGTATTAAGTTATTTACATATCTTCCAATGTTCTGTATTTCCGTACTTGTTATTACACCTCATCGATATTACTGATGCTGATTTCAGGTGGATGTGAGTTACATTGCTTGTAATACTGTTTTATTATAAATTCAAAATGTGTTTTATTTGTTCTCAGTTGGACTGGAAGCTGACACCTGCAATCATACAAGGTATTGAGGAAGCGCGAAAGATTTTTTATAAGACCACGTCAACCTTAGCGGTTAATAGATTCGAAAATAAAAACGTAAACAAAGAAATCTTCAAGAAATACAAAATGAGTCCAGATGCTATGATGCAACTTTCATTCCAGGTAATGTAATGTAATGTAATGTAATGTAATTTTGTTCACATTACTGTACATGCATTGTAGCTGTCCGCATTAACATCATTGGTTGTTCAATATTAATAGATGGGTTACTACAGAATGAGTGGAGGAAAAACTGTTGCCACATATGAATCATGTAGTACAGCTGCATTTAAACATGGACGTACAGAAACTCTGAGATCAGCAACAATAGAAACCAAAGCTTGCTGTGAAGCCTTCAATAAACCTGGGGTCGGCATTGAAGACAAAAGACAATTATTAGAAGTGTGTTCTAGGAAACACAGTAATTTGGCCAAAGAAGCAGCTATGGGTGAGTCAATGCACTATTTTTAGAAGTTCTAAATATGCAGAGAATCGCTAGCAAATAACGTTGTTTATATCACTTACGTTACATCATATTGTCGTTCATGGCAACATATCCTAAACGTACGTCACAGGATTTTGTAAGACATCACATGACATCTAGATTACTAGAAATAGATCCTATGCAAGCCAAAGTTCGATATATCAAGGGCACACATGTATATATCTTATGTATGTATCTTACATAAATAACTGTTTTGCGCACACGGTGCTACAAATGCCAAAGAAGGCATGCTGTGATAATCATTCCTATAGCCAACTCACTTAAAAACATCATCTCCATTACTTTCAGGCCAAGGATGGGATCGTCATTTGTTTGCATTGAGAGTTTTAGCAAACCAACGTGGACAACAATCAGCTATGTTCAACGATGAGGCATATAAAGCAATCAATCATATCATACTTTCAACAAGTACTGTACTTTCTTCCTCTTTGATAGTGAGTGGATTCGCACCAGTAGTACCCGATGGATTTGGCGTCGCATACCAAATTATTGAAGACAGAATAGGCCTTACTCTAACTTCGTATCCGTCATCACCTAACGCAATTGAATTTATTGAATGTATACAATCCAGTTTAAATGATATTTACCACGTACTTTCTTCGTAGACAATTCGAAAATGTAAATATATGTTAAGAACAAACCAGCCATACACGTATTATTCATGTACAAATCAGTGATATACGAACCTCTAGGCATATAATAAAATACATTGATACAGTATGGCGTGACGTGTCAGATACAGGATATATGAAAACACGCCCTTTAGGTAGCGGTGCAGGGAAAAATGCATTTAGAGGCGAATTTTCACTTTTTTAACTTTTTATATAGTAGAAATGTTCTTGTTCTTGAGTGAAAATTTCAAGATTGTATTGTGAGTAGAACACCTCATAAACTAGATTTAAATTATTAAAAACAAACACATGTGCCATGGTCTTACTTTAACTGTTTTATTTGCATAAATCTTGCTTAATTAATGTTGATTGATCGCTGGAGTCTAACAGTAGTATGCAAATCATGTTTCGGGAACCAGTTTCGTTTCCTGTGTAATTCTTTCACCGTGGAGTTACCTCCATGATTTCACAAACGCCTTTCGTAGGCAACACCACATCCGCTATTTTATATCCCGCGATTTATTTATTGTATACAACAATGCCATGCGGAGTAAAAAGGAGAACAGGTCTGAAAAAAGAAAGACGGACACTGTGGTAGAGGGAAACAATTGTTACTGAAGGAATCAGACCGTGGTTCTTATCGTAACCAAAGAGAATACGCGATGTTTAGTGCATACTGTACCGAAAGTGAATCGGAGTAATAAACAGACACGGGATCATACATCTGTACAACAGAAGAAACAGATATGCCAACGAAAAAAGTTGGCTGTAATGACAATAAAATGGAAGAAGATTCTGAAGTCCTGAGAATAATCAGGGAGCTGTAATGCGCATTACAGCTCCCTGAAATAATCGATCTAATTTCTCTGAACGAATGCTTGCGTCCTGTGACCTCTGTAGGAAAACTTTTGACCCTGCATGAAAAGACACGACAAGGCTGGGGGAGTTTTCTCGAGTTCAGATGTTTGAATGACGACTGTCGTTGAGCTGTGAAGATGACGGCCCAACAAGAATTTCTGTCAGCTATCAGAAGAGTAACAATAAAAACATTTTCCCCAGAAATTACGGAGACAATACTATTGCGATGCATAATATACTTTGGCATAGTCTATTAATGCTATTTTATAACGACATCTGCGAGTCAGATTTTACCCCGAGCCCCTGGCGAGTCGGTATTTATGAACAATCAGATGATCTGTAATTTGCATACATGCGCGTACAAGCTCCATCCACGCATAAGGAAAAAAACAAGTCAAACTGCCATTCGATAAACCTATGCGTTCGGGAGTTAAATAGTTTTAAACACAATTTAACCAAAAACGGACATTTTCAACCCAGCAATTTGTCTACCACTCTTCAGTTCGCTGTTGAGATAATCTACATATATATATGGGTCATTTTCTAGTCATTTAGTTAACGTTTTCGAGATTTAACTGCGGGGTTGGCATGACAATGACTTGGGTGAAATATGCAAACAGTTCCATCTAATTTTCAATCGCTTTTCACAACTTTGCACTCTGCTTTTCAACATTTTACGATCAGCTCATGTGACAATCTGCTAATATAGGCTGCTTTCGAGAGACAGTATGATAATTTAACGGATATTTACGAAATATTATGATAAAACTTATGATAAAACGTGTAGGACGTGTCAAGGTTGCTAAAGTCAGTAGATCGAAGAAAGTTGATATGCTTAGAGAAAATAATAGTGACACGGATTATGAACTCACATTTGTTTGCGGGAAATATTGACGAACACGACACTATGAATGATGAGTGATATGTAAATCTGGTGCTAGGCAAAAATAAAATGCCGTTTAAATTGGACACAGGTGGCCAAGTGAATGTCATCCCAAATGGAGTGTACAGTCGCATGAATAATAAACCAAATTTGTAGAAAACAAATATATGCTTGACATCATATGGTGGTCACAATGTGCGAGACAACAATAACTTGCAAACACAACAATACGAGAACAAATTGAATTTGTTGTTGCGGATGTAGTGTCAAAACCTATAATGCATGTCAAAGTCTTTACCCAGATAAAGCACTCTATATTAGCACATTGTCACATGAGCTGTCTGTAAAATGTTAAAAAACAGTGTGCAAAGTTGGAAAAAGCGAAGTTTATTGTATATTTTACCTAAGTCATTGCCATGCCAACCCCACAGTTAAATTGCGAAAACATTAACTAAATATATAAAAACTGATCTCAACAGCGAACCGAAAAATGGACGACAAACTGCTAACTAAGTTGTGAAAAGCGATTGCAAAGCTGGTAGATTCATTTGGGAACGTGACCTATGATGTTATATTGATATGACCCATAGTTAAAAATTCTAAATTTTGAATAAATGAATTGTAGTTAAATTACCGCACTGTCTCGCAAAGCATGTACAGGTCAAAGGTCAATTCAAGAAGTTACTTGTGATAACCATATAATTTTAAAATATTTCCAAACATGAAATAGCCGCTAAATCGGATCAATTTCAATTTATGCATACATCAGTGTAGCAAGACGATTGAAAGATGTGTAAATTAAAGCTGAATCGGGTGTAGTTAGTACCTGTATGGGATACTGCTTGAATAAACGAGCTGGTGATTTTGTTTTTATAGTTTCATCACACACATGGAAAAGATGTGCGGCAACGTTCGCTTATTCTTCAAGTTCCTTGCTGTGATATCGATCATTTCTAGTAGAAATGGGTGGAAATATTTTTTAAATTCTTGGAATGTTTCCAATTCCTTCTAATTTTTGAAGAACAAGTTGTTGGTGCTGTCAGCACATCGCGCCTTTAGACTGTTACACACGGAGCAAAGTTGTGCAAAGTAAGCTGCTGGTATATAGAAACCAGTTGTAAAGTCGAAAAAATGAATAAAAGTCAGATGAAAGCAGCCTATATTAGCACATTGTCACATGAGCTGTGTGTAAAATGGTAAAAATCAGTGTGCAAAGTTGGAAAAAGCGATTGAAAAGTAGACGAAGCCTCTTGTATATTTGAAGTCATTGTCAAACAACCCTGCAGTTGAATTGCGAAAACTCCTATTTCGTATAAAAATAAATTGTCGAAACTCAAGTCTTCAATCTTGATTTTGGGTTTGTCTACATTAAACCATTATATGTGTAGATCTGTATTGTTATTGTGATATATCATGTGTACATGTCCTATGAAATTATAAAGCCCCTACAGCGTTGACGCAATAGCTGAGATTATCCAAGATGTAAGCGCTTATATACGCTTATATTCTGTCTCTGAAAACAATGTTGATTTTTCCATGCAACGCCAACACATACAGACAGATATACGCGCCTTCGAGGAATGTCATTAATTGTAAAGTTGACGTCGCGTTTGACTAGTGTTCGTGCAGTCTTGATGTACATTCTGACGCATTTGAGCCCATGTTTATTTGTTGTTGACGTATTACAAAAATGTCAATTAATTATCTACAGCATGCGGGTTTATTATTCATTCTAATTTCTTGTATTCCATAGTAATTACATGGTATTATTTTAACAGCAAAACAAATTTACACGAGTCTAGAAGATACATACGTGTATATACTAACATTGTACCCTGTTATCCCGTTATTGGTAACTTACATGTGTCACACGCAACGTAATATTACCGTATTTGGTATAGTACAGGTGTGATGGTTCAAAAACCAAAATGGCAACAGTAACAAAAAGACTTCCCTGGCGGCAATGATAAAATACGAACACTGAGCCAACAGATGAGCTTTCAACTGGTACTGGTATTATTATACTCTGCAAACATCAAGTACAATAACGCGGTAAAACTCCACTACTCCAATAACTAGATACTTAAACTCCAATACAATTCAACGAGATCTCCGATCTGATCTCAGTGCTGAACAACTCCCCTATATATACCCACGCTGTCTATAAATAGACCATTACATCAGCATACATAATGAGTCTGGAACTTACTACAAATTTCTAGAATGTTCCATTACCTTCTATTGCCTCCTACAGTGTTCTATTACCTATTCAACCAGTTTCTAAAAATTCCACCCAGACACAGTACGGTTCTAGAACATTCTCAGTCACACGGAAGTGGTAAACAAGTCGTATGCGACATGCCTCCCCTCTCAAGAATATTATAACATATAATATTACATGACTAGCAACGACGTCAATAATACGAATACAATAAAAATTTCAAAAAAAACAACAATACAATATATCAAATCGAACTGAGTACATAAATTCGAAAATCACATACAGTAGAATATAATAAAATATGAAATACAGTCATAAACGAATAATATTCTACTATACTGTTCAAAGTTCCTCAGTCCATCAATCTACTCAGGTAGTCGCTACCACATTGTCCCGTCCAGGAATATCTTCAACACGATAATTATATCCTTGCAGAGTCATCGCCCATCTCATCACTCGGTCATTTGCAAACTTGGCTTTATCCAGGGAAGACAATGGTTTATGATCCGTCTGCAAAATGAACTCCACACCGGCTAAATATAGGCGAAATTTATTCACGCCCCATACAATGGCTAAACATTCCCTTTCTACAGTTGAATATTTCTTTTCTGCATCGGATAACTTCTTACTTGCATACGCAACTGGATGAAGCTTCTCACCATGATTCTGCATAAGTGCTGCTCCAATTCCTACCTGAGACGCGTCCGTCCGCAACACAAATGGTTTCTGTGGGTCTGGCAACTTCAAAATTGGTTTGCCCAATAAGTATTCCCGCAAAGTGTTATGTGATAGGTATTTTTGATAGTTAAAAACCTTTCACTTAGGTAACCGGGATTCGGTCGTTTCCACGCTAGGCTGACAAAAAAACACACACAAGCTTCATTCATGTTCCCCAAACGATTCTCTGCCAAGTCCCTGGTTTTCACCCGAGACAGCATTAAATCACTCTTTATTTCTTGTCACTCCTTAACCAATTACAATCAGTATAAGGGACTCCAAGGCCTTGCCTTCAAACAAACAACAAATCACATGAAAGTTTTACACATCATAATCAATTAATTACTCGTCAAGCTATCTAGAAAAAACACTACTATATATTGTCAACACTAACTAATATTTATGGGGTAATAGTCTTGCACTAACATTCCACAAAGATACCGCCTTAGTTAGAATCGCAAACAAAATTGGTTTAGGATTACAGCTACTGTATTGTATCTTAAAAACTGCAGAGTCATAAGATGTTTTTGGTTGATTTCGACCAGCTCGCCATCTGGTCTTGTCATTAACCTTTATCAGTATATGTCATGGCAACCACTGTCAAACTGACTGAAATATAAATAATGACAGTTATATGCTTTCTCCTGGGCCTCTCCCCATACAACTTTGTTGGGTTGTCCTTTCCTTAGTAGATCACTCAGGGGTGCTGCAATAGTTGCGAATAAGGGGATGTGGTCTCTGTAGTAATTGACCAGCCCAAAGAATGATCGGACACCTTTCTTGGTCGCTGGTCTTTGCGCTTCTCGAATTTTTTCCATGTTGTCGTGACTCAGACTCACCCAATTGTGTCCAATTTCATGACCCAGGAATTCTACTGATGTTGCACCCAGAACACACTTGGATGGTCTAGCTGTTATGTCCGCTGCCCTCAGTCTTCGTAACAACTCAGATAATACTTGAACATGCTCATCCCAGCAGCTTGAATAAACTATCAGGTCATCTATATAGCTTCCAACCCCCTCCATACCTGACAATAATTTCCTGATTCCCCGCACCAGAGTAGCCCTAAAAATTCATAAGTTCCATCGGGAGTATGCTGTCTTTGGTATATCTTCTTCAGCTACTGGTATCTGCCAATAACCCTTACTTAAATCAATTTTTGACAGGAGCTTACTATTATGTAGCCTCTGAAATAAATCCCCTGTTGTTAGCATTGGCTCAGAGTCGGTTACAGTGACCTTATTTAATTTTCTATAGTCTACACATATGCGATTCGATCCATCCTTCTTCTTTACAATCACCACTGGTGACGCATAGGGTGATGTGGACTTCCTGATTACTCCCATTTTTAACATATCTTCAATATCTTGCCTAAGGTTCTCCCTTATTGCATATGGTAGTGTGTATGGCTTAGATCGTATTGGTGTATCATTTGTCAGCTCAATCTTATGACTAATTATCTTGGTCTTTCCTGACAAGTCAGTAAACACCTTATCATAAGTATTGACTAAACCCACCAGTTCTTTCCTCTGGTGTTCTGTCAGGTCTGTACCAATTTGAACATCTTTACCTGACTCCTTAGGTTTACAAGTTCCTAACTCTAGAAGATCATCTTCGTCTACAGCATTCTCTTCATCTGACTCATTGCAACCCGCTGTAGCTGCGCGCACAGCATTCATCAAGTCTATGGCCGTATTTGGTGAGTAACTTGTCCCACATTGTTTTACTGTGAGTACCATCAATGTCACTATTTGAGAATGATGAAATGAAAGTTGAAACGTCTGAGCCATGGAGAAAGGCCACCATGGTGGTTACATGTAATATGTGTATAGGACAGCTTCATACTGACTGTTACTTATTCCCAGTGACCGTTTCATTTATTTTTTTGTGGTTAAGTGATATACAGTATTTTTTGTTATTTATTTATTTTTTTCTTTATCTTTTTTTTTGTACTTTGTGAAGGCATGCTTTTTCACCATGCACTTTGGTGCTGGTTGTACTGGTCTTTTACTTTTATTTTTGGTCTGTCTGTGTACGGTGGTGTAATTTGTTTTTTGATGAGTAATGGATAGTTTTTCTTTTAAGCTCCTGTCTTTGAACGCACGGGGCATTAGGAATTATTTGAAAAGAAAAAAAATATTCACCTGGTTAAAACAAAATGGTAGTGATGTTATCATGCTACAGGAATTGTACAGTACACAAGAGATTGAGCAGAGATGGGCAAATGATTGGAAGGGTAATATTGTTTATTCTCATGGAACCAGTCATGGTAGGGGGGTTGGTATTATGATCAAAAGATCATTAGATATCATGGTTCATGATACATTTAGAGATAACAATGGCAGGCTAATTTGTATGGATGTTACAATTCAGGGTATGAATGTAATTCTTTGTAATATTTATGCACCCAATTGTCCAGTTGATAAAGTACCTTTTTTCAATCAAGTTTGCTCTGAGATTGAGGACTTTAACCCTGAGGGCGATGAAGCAGTTATTTTGGGGGGTGATTTTAACCTGTGTTTAAACCCACTTTTGGATAGACAAGGAGGAAGTCTGAGATTCAACAAAAATATTTTGAATATTGTGAATGAAAAGCTAGCAGTATTGGATTTGATTGATATATGGAGGGTTAAAAATCCCAATTTAAAACGATATACTTGGCGCCAGAGATCACCAGTCATCCAAAGTCGTCTAGATTATTGGTTTATCTCAGACTTCCTACAGGATAATGTAAGATCGGTTGATATTGTGCCCTCAATTGCCTCAGATCATTCTGCACTTTTTTATATTTAAGTAACGACTCTATGGATAAACACGGTACATCGTACTGGAAGTTTAATAATAGCTTGTGTCTCGATCAGGACTTTGTCAACCAAATGAATCAGAATATTAACACTTGGGGACAGGGTACCCTAGATGGGGATGCCATTGGGACATGGGAGTTCATGAAATATAAGATTAGGAGATTTACAGTTTCCTATACAAAGAGTAAAGCCCAAAATAAACGAAAGAGATTACTTGAATTGGAGAAATCAATTAAAAATTTGGAATCAAAATTAGATGATGAGAATGATATGGCACTTTATACTGATTTGAAACTACAGTTGGAAAACATCTTGGAAGAAGAAACTCGTGGGTTAATAATCAGGTCCAGGTGTAACTATTATGAGATGGGGGAAAAAAGTAATAGGTATTTTTTAGGTTTAGAAAGAACAAATAAAACACGGTCAACAGTGAGGCGTCTGAATGTTGATGGTAGTGAAATTAGTGACCAAGATAAGATAAATAAATGTATTAAAGAACTCTACTCTAAACTTTATGCTGTTAAGCCAACTGATCTCTATAGCAGTAATGCTGAGCTGTTTTTGAAAAGTGATAACATTCCCCGTTTAGATGCAGAGGCAAAAAAGAAGTATGAGGGAGAATTAACAATGTAAGAATGTTATTCAGCACTTCAATCATTGCCTAACAATAAAACACCAGGGACCGATGGTCTCTCTGCTGATTTTTATAAGACATTTTGGCCAGTAATAGGAAGGTATTTTCACAAGGCATTTGATTCGGTCGACCATAGGTTTATTATTGAAGCATTAAAGAGTTTTAACTTTGGTGAATCATTTATAAATTGGGTGAAAATGTTTTATAAAGATGTTACTGCTTGCGTCATGAACCATGGTATCTCAACTGGTTATTTTGAAGTGGGTAGAGGAGTTCGACAAGGAGACCCCCTATCTCCTTATCTATTCATTGTAGCTATTGAATTGTTAGCAATTGCAATTAGAAACAATAAGTCTATTGAAGGTTTTATTATTTTTCAGAAATGTATTAAACTGGCAATGTATGCAGATGACATTACATGTTTTATCAAACCAACATCAATTAAAGTTTTGTTTCAAATAAATAATAATTTTAAATGTTGTTCAGGTTTGAGATTAAACCAAGATAAAACAGAATTATTGTTGCTGGGTTATGGGCACAAGCCAAAGAAAAACCCTGAATTTGTTTTAAACTGGTCTAATGGTATAAAAATACTGGGCATTTATGTAACCTATGATGAAAACAAGTTCTTTGAAGAAAATTTCAAAAATAAATTAACAAAACTGAAACAAATATGTAATCTGTGGTCTCAAAGATCACTCTCAATTATTGGTAAGATTCAAATTTTGAAAACATTCGGCCTTTCACAGTTTCTTTTTATAGCAACAATGATTCATACACCAAAACTAGTTATCAAAGAGATAAAACAGATTATATTTAAGTTTATTTGGAACGGGAGAGACAAAGTTAAAAGGAATACATTGATATCCAGTATTGAAAATGGGGGTCTTAATATGATTGAAGTTGACTCTTTCATAAAGGCACAACAAATAAAGTGGGTTAAAAAATTTATCTCTGGTGGTCTTGCTGGATGACAAACTATTGTGAATAGGGCTTTGGGAGTAATATTATTTTTTTGTGTAACATTGAGATTAAAGAGTTGTTAAACAAGGTCCCACTTTTCTATTATGATATTTTACAAGATTGGTCAAAAATTACCCATATAAATCCTGAAACTGTACAGCAAATTGATAGCCAGATACTCTGGAATAATAAATTTTTAAGGATTGCTAACCACTCAGTGTATTTTCGGGGATTGGCAAACAAAAATATTAATAGGATTGGGGATTTAATTGACACCAATGGAAACTTTTACAATTGGGGTTTTTGGAATACTAAAGGTATTTCTCAAGTAGAATTTTTCCAAATTCAGGGCATAATAGAAGCTATTCCAAGGGAATGGAAAAGTATAATTCATAGAAACAGACATACAAAGGTTGATTATGGTGAAAGGATTTATTGCAAGTCCTCCTATATATATATTAATTCAATTACAAGTAAACAAATTTATAAATTGTTATGCAGAGATATTGTTGAGACTCCAACCATTGTCAGCAGATTTCAAGAACTGTATGGTGTATCCTCGGAAATGAGTAATGTGATTTTCTTTTCAGTTTCAAATTTTACATAGATACCTACCTGTTAATGCAAAATTATTTGAATGGAGCCTTGTAAATTCTCCTCTGTGTTCACTCTGCCAATTGTATAATGAAACAATTGAACATCTTTTAGTTGACTGTCACCATGTTCAAAAATTATGGAATGCATTGCAGGCAGGGTGTAGTATTATTCAACAAATATAGTGTAATAAAGTAAATATAATTTTAGGTATTTTAAATGATGACAATCTAATTTTGAACCATTTTATTTTACTGTTCAGAAAGTATATTTATAGCTGTAGAAGAAATGCTACAATCCCTTCTGCAATTGCGTTTAAATCACTAGTCCGTGAAAATAGAAAAATAGAGTTGGAAATAGCCCTATATAAAGGAAAGGAACAATATCACTATCGTAAATGGGAGCTCTTAAATAATTGATTGGCTTAATACAAGTAAATTAATCTTGTTTTTGTTTTTGTCTCACCACCGTATACCAGACAGCGTTTGTCATGTACTTTTTTTTCCCAGAGGGGATTATGTCATCTGCTCTGTATTTTTTTTCTGTATTTCAGAATAAAAAATAAAATTGTTATTAACACACAAAAAAACTGGTTGAGGTGACGTCTCCTGCTCAACATACAACTTTATATATTTACATGATACGTCTTCACTTTGTCACCTACCCTCACTCGATAATCGTGTTCGCCTATTACCTGCTCCACCACATAATAACCCTTTCACTGCATCAATAGCTTGTTGTTGTCAGTTGGCAGCAAAATTAACACCTTATCTCCTTCCTTAAGCACTCGCTTCTTCGTTTTACGATAATAGTAACACTTGTATCGGTTCTGTGCCTTTTGTAATTCCTCTCGAGCAATCTCTAATGTCTGTTCTAACCGATCTCTCAACTCAAACACATACTGGTAACTATTAACTATCTCAGGAGTATCGCTCTCTTCGGTCCATAACTCTTTAAGGATCTTCATTGGGCCTCTAACCGTTCGACCATATTACAGCTCAAATGGGGAAAAACCAGTTGACTCCTGTGGTACCTCTCTATATGCGAAGAGTAAAGCACTAATATACCGATGCCATTGCCTTGGTTGTTCATGGCACAACCGCTTTAACATCTTCTTCAAAGTACCATTAAACTTTTCCACCAGTCCATTACAGACGGGGTGATAGGGCGTAGACGTCAGTCTCTTAATGCTGAGCAATCTCGATACTTCTTGCATGCATTCTGACACAAACTGAGTCCCCATGTCACTTAGCACTTCTTCTGGAACCCCCAATCGGCTATAAAAGTCAATCAACGCCTCGGCTACAGTCTCCGTATCTATATTTTTAAGTGGAACGGCCTCTGGATATCGTGTAGCATAGTCCACCATAGTTAAGATGTATCGATGACCCCCGTCACTGGCTGGTGTAATTGGTTCAACCAAATCTATAGCTACACACTTGAATGGCATATCAATTAAAGGCATCTTACCTAACAGGGCCTTCACAACTGATCCCTTTGAAACAGTCTTCTGGCACACATCACACGATCTACAAAAACTGGTAACATCTTGATGTAGCCCAGGCCAATAAAAGCTAGTCACAATCCGGTCTTCTGTCTTCTTTATCCCCATGTGTCCACCAAATATTGAATCATGGGCAATCTACATAACACGAGTCATCAACAGTTTCGGCACAACCACTTGACGTACCGTCTTGCCTCCTGGAACAGAACGATCCCGATACACACGATACAGCAAACCTCCATATACCTGGAACTCGGTTGTATGGTGCCCTCTCACTTCTGGTTCTCTCTTATTATAATATTTCTTCAACGATGTGTCTGCTTGCTGCATCTCGATTAATTTGTTTTTTGTTACATGTGCTCCAGTCTTTACATCACACACTTTGAGCGGCTTCAGCTTACCAGATTTCTTCGCTTGTGCTCTGGTTGTTACTGCTCCACTCACATTCCACACTGGATCCGGGTCATCTGGTGGTCTTGCTCCGGGCACATTCCCAACAATTAACTCATAGATTGGGTCCTGCACACATAATGCTTCAACCGTGCCTCTCAAATATGGCGTATTAATTTCCACCATGGCGACTGAAACCCTTCTTACAGTACGATCAACCATCAATTTATGACCCATCTTTTTTGTATACTGGTCATCTGGTACCAAGCTCTTCTTGACTATAATGCCATTACACCCAGTGTCTCTCAACATGGTCACAACTGTGTCACCAACCTTCCCTTGACCCACAGGCAAAGTCCTGTCCTCCACAACGCCACTCCGTTCCATACATGCACCATTCACAACCTTTAACTGCTCCCCCGATGCTAACAACAAATGGTCCTTCTCAATCATTTTAGGCACATCACTGGTAATATGAACAGCACAGCTAGCACTGATAGTAGACTCCTCTTTAACCACTGCAGCTGCACCAGTAGTAGTGCTGGGTTTGACACTCTTTCTTTCTTGACCCTTGTGTTGTCCACTACGGCAGAACTTAGCCACATGTCCTACGGCACCACACTGAAGGCACTGTTCACCTTTGTCATGGTTGACATCAGTAACGCGGGATGGACATTGTGCTGCTCGATGACCAACACCCTCAACAAGATCTTTTGTACAGGCACCAATAAATTGCTCCTTTACCATCAAGTCGGTAACACCATCATATGTTGCTGCAGTGACTGACAACTCAACCCATTTAGCAAAATAATTCATAAGCCTCACAATTAACTGGTCAGGACTCTTGGAACTTTCAGGTTTAATTTCACGGAATCGCTTCCTGTACCCATCCTCTGTGAAATCGTATCTTGTCAACAGCGCCACCTTCACACGATCATAGTCAACTGCATCAGTGTCGGACATCCTGGAATATACTTCCAGTGCTCTACCAGTCAACAGCGCACTCAATTTTGTGGCCCATCCATTTCTATGCCAACTCGCATTCGTTGCAAACCTCTCAAACCGCAATAAATAACTATCAAGTTCGTCCTTACCATCAACAAATGCAGGCAACTTTGGTGACTGTGCATCACTGACCACATTTCGTTGACCGCCAAAATCAGCCTGTTGGAGCCTCGGCATTGCTGCTTGCAGCTCTAATTTCCTCAACTCAAATTCTCTTCTTGCTGTTCTGCTTCCATTCGCAATTTCTCTCGTTCGCCTGCTTCCGCTTCCAGCCATAACTTTTCCTTTCTTTCCTCAATCTCCCTTTCCGCTTCCAGCCGTTACTTTTCCTTTCTTTCCTCAATCTCCATTTTCCTCACCTCTGCTTCTATTTCCATTTTGCCCTTCTCTCTTCCCTCGCGGCTTGTCTGTCAGCCCGCTGAGAACTCAGTTGCTCCAAAATAAATTTCCTTCTGTCTTCTCCAGTCATTCCCAGTTCATCCGCCCATTCCATCAACTCTTGTTTCGACATATTTTTTATCTCGCTGGCCATGTTGTCTTCTATATGTCTTCACTGTTCCCGGACGAGCCCCCAGATGTCACACGCAACGTAATATTACCGTAATTGGTATAGTACAGGTGTGATGGTTCAAATACCAAAATGGCAACAGTAACAAAAAGACTTCCCTGGCGGCGATGATAAAATACGAACACTGAGCCAACAGATGAGGTTTCAACTGGTACTGGTATTATTATACTCTGCAAACATCAAGTACAATAACGCGGTAAAACTCCACTACTCCAATAACTAGATACTTAAACTCCAATACAATTCAACGAGATCTCCGATCTGATCTCACAACTCCCCTATATATACCCACACTGTCTATAAATAGACCATTACATCAGCATACATAATGAATCTGGAACTTACTACAAATTTCTAGAATGTTCCATTACCTTCTATTGCCTCCTACAGTGTTCTATTACCTATTCAAACAGTTTCTAAAAAATCCACCCAGACACAGTACGGTTCTAGAACATTCTCAGTGACACGGAAGTGGTAAACAAGTCGTATGCGACAACATGGATACAAAGCAGCTGGCAATTATACGCCACTTATGCTTCGGTAGCAAACTCAATGATGTTAAAAAAGCTCTAACTGAGGAAGAAATCTAACAATGACGCAACACTCAGAACAGAACATATTTACGTACCTGTCATATTCCCTGTATGTTCAGTAAATATATATATTGTGCGTGTTATTTATTAAATTCTATTATATATATATTTATTATGTGTTTGTTCTTGATAACTTTGCAAGCATTTACAAGCATTTTTTCGTGATATGGTGTTAGATATCCTTACTTTATCACATCTTTAGGCGTGAAAAGACTTGAAAATCACCTTCGCAATTGTACAATCTCATGCGATGTTTTGATGCCACTATGGCGCAATGACCTTTGTTTCTTTCATAACACGGGATCTCGTAGTTTTATTTTCTGTTCTGATGGTTATTCCTTTACACTATACTTGATTTATAATATAGAACGATGCATTCATTAGCTGGGAGATTATTTTCATTGAATTCATTGACTCAGTAATGAACGCCCAAACTGGTTTAAAATTACGTTACGAACTTAGTAGGATTGAAACTATATATAAAGGTGCATAATTATATGCATATCTTACACAGTATACATGTATAAGTGTTTTAACACTAGCGTGCCAAAATGTAATCGTAGTTAGTCGGATTTTCTTCACCCGACATTGTAAATTGCTCTTTTGCATGGTAATGGACTTGGCGTAATTATTCCTGAGTAAGAAACAGTCGCTGTGAAGAAACAATTATTAATGAGAGAGAATGATATTTGAATTGCGAGCCCACAAGTTCCATTTTGTACGTACTTTCAGGACGAATTCGATCAAGTATTCAGTATTTTTATATTTCAGTAGTCCTTGTCCACAAAACTATATATTTTCGGAAAGCTTATTGTATGAATTTTTACATTTGTTAGTATTTTTTTATGAACACTGTAGTTTGAAATATGCACAAAAATGTGCTTTTTTGGTCAAAACTGATTTAAAAAAAATTAGCTTCTAAACCATGCTTCGGTTTCCTGTCAAAATTGGTTTACGGGTACATCTGTTTACTATGAAGAAAGTGCCGTCTTGAAAACTATCTACCAATTTTGCAGGACAGTAGCTCAAATTTCATTACTTCAAGTTTATACATAAATTAACACTCAGGCAAGTTGTCTGTACGATTATTGTAACACTGTTCAACCAAAAAAAATGCCCCGACGGCGTTTTGAAGATAAACACATTGTCAATCATTTGTGACAATTTCAAAACAAAAGGTTAAAGCGTCTAGGAGCTATTTTTTTTTTAAGTTCTGGAATGTGCACTAAAAAGAAGCTGAGATAATTGCTAATTTGCATAACAATTCACTCAGTAAGAAGTTTGCTAATGCTCATAATTAAAATGGCTGTAACAGTTCAAAATTTAAATGTATTATCGTTTTGTTAAAAGTAAAATATAGTACACAATATGGAGATCCCGTCATTTCTTTTTTTCACCATGTTTCTTTTTTATTATATATGTACAGCCTTGCTAAATCTTGTTAAGCATTCAAAAGAGAGAATGTTTGTACCTGTTATATATATTTAAAATCGTTTTTTGAGTATGTTCCACTATTCACAATTCTACAAAATTTTAACAGTCTATAGCCAAGACTGCTTGGATAATAAAAAGCAAAAAAAATCACTCCCTAGTGCCAACGAACCTTCATCTCTACCTTAAATAGGGCATGGCACGTAAGTCATAAGGAAGTTGGCTTTTATTTGGGAGAGCCAAAGGAATATTAATAAATGGTATATTCTAACTGCCCATTGCCATACTTGGCTATTTAACTTCAAGTAAACCCCGGGTTTGTCTTCGTGTATAGCTGATATCTTCTCGGTATTCTTCTTATAACTGAAATGAAGAATGAAAGATGACAAATTTAATTTGTCATGAGGAGCTAAAAACAGAAACATATACATTAAATAATAATCTTTGACAAATTTTCTTGTTGTCAGAGAGCCCAGACATCATTGATGGGACATATGAAATGGGGCACGGCATATTGAGATAATATGCATCCTTCATTGTTATCGATCGATTGGTGGATACAATGACAAACGGTAGACATAGTTTTTGTAAAAATGGTACATGGAGTAAAGTGATCGATAAGTATGACATCAAACTCTTTTTTTGGTAATCGTTGAAATAATTCCTTGTTTTTGAGCAGTAATAGAGAATCTTCTAATAATAAGTTATTCAATATCATAAGGATTAAACTTCCCTTTTAGCTTTGTATACAACTTGTCCATCTTGTACATCGCATTTTGCTCCGCAGCACTGGTATATTTCTCAATTTGAAAGCTGAAACCATCTACAAAAGGTATCTTGTTTAGAAAGATGATAGCATTGTAACATCCACCGAGGCTCCGAAAAAATAAAGACTTTGTGGCACAACATATTTCCTAATAGCACACACATGAGTGCTAGTAGTAAACACTCGTGGCTCGTTGTTTGGGAATGTGCCATAATTCAAGAGGTATACAGTACGTGGTACGCGATGACCGCAGTATATACTATGCACAGTATTAAATATACAGTGAAACACTGCTTACCAGTACAATGTACCTCACCTTGAGCTGTGTCAAGAAATGTAAACTCGAATACAGTAAACTATTGAACAATGGGTGGCAGATGATGCGTTGTTCCACTAAAATATATTCAAAATAATGAAAATTTAATAACTGTGTCCTCAAAAACCTGTTTTCTGCTGAAATTATAGGTAATACCAGAGTAAATACAAATACCCTGGATCACGGTGATAGTTTTCTACTGAAATATCGTACTCCCTCGTCCGTACCGCGAGAATACAAAAAACATCGAATTTGTCATCGTGGCGACTATCGCCGAGTTAACAAAAGTTAGAATCCCATAATACATTGCGTTTGGATGTACGAAAAATAATGTTCCAAGGGATTTTTGTTGAGGGCGGTTGATTTTTTCAGTATATATATATGTACCCCCCCCCCCAGTGGGCAGGGCAGATTTCTAAAAAAAATGCAAGGACAGAGAAACTTTTTTAGTGGGTAGGGTACTTATATAAAAAAAATATTGCAGAGTGGGCAAAACGGCCTTTAGGGCAGGATATAATAAAAAAAATTGGGGAAATAATATCTGCTAAATGTGGGCAGCCGTGTGCTACCAATAACTGAAAATGCGAGTCACCCACTGATCTGCTGAGGGGTTATTGTATTCAAGAAGCACATAGAAGACAATGACTCGATGAATTACGCCACCAATCGGCACAGCAATGTAAGTTCTGACACTGTGAATATTCACTCGGGATATTCACAGACAGTGTACTGCAACCAGTGTAAGTGAGGAATAGAGTTCATAACAGTTGTCATCACTATGAATGTACGAAGTTGATGTTACAGTTCGGCAGCGAATGATGAATTTGGTCAGCAGAGGGGCAAGAAAGGCAAGTTGGCGGTAGGGGAGTAGGCAAAAAAGTGTTTTTTTATTGAGGGCAGGGGAAAGATGAAATTGGTCAGCGGGAGGGGAAGACAATTTTTTCAGGTGGAGGGTAACTTTTAACAGCTTTTAATTTCCCCTCTCTCTTTTATATTAGTTAGCATACTTCAAAATAAATGTTGTCCCTAAGAATTGACTAGTTCAATTTATTGCTCGTTGGCTGCACCTGTCGATGTACAGGATTTATGTTTTAGCTTAACACCATGACCTTTGGGCGGGCAGTGGGACATTTGTTTACAGTTTGTGCGCTGATCAAAGGTTCAGTAGTCAATGACAAGTTTGTTTGTTCATGATATTATAACAGTGTACAATGCCTTTATAACTGCGGTCATCACGTACATGTACTTCATACCTCTTGAATTATGGCACGATCCCAGACGATGAGCAGCAAGCTTTTACTACTTGCACTCATGTGTGTGTTATTAGTGAGTACGTCTTGCCACAAAGTCCTGATTCTCCCAGGAATCTCTATTGGAAGTCATTTTCTATACCTCGCAAAAATTGGCGACCATTTGAAGAACCAAGGCCACCATGTTACAATGCTGTTAGGGAAAAACCACAACTCTCTGAGCAAGATAAATCACATCGCAGACAGTTTCCACTTTGAAAATTATACCAGTGCTGTGGACACAGATGCGATTGGAAAGCTGGACAAGATGTATACAAATTTTCTAAAAGGGGAGTTTGATCCTATGGACCATATGATAATGGTTAACATATTAGTAGAAGATTGTATGTTACTACTCGAAAACAAGGAATTATTTGAACGCTTACAAAAAAAAGGGTTTGATGTTATACTTACCAACAACGGCTCTCCATGTACCATTCTCATGTCACAAAAACTAGATCTACCGTTTGTCATTGTATCTACCAATCGACCGATAACATTGATGGATGCATATTATCTAAATATGCCGAGCCCCATTTCGTATGTTCCATCACTGATCTCTGGACTCTCTGACAACATGAACTTTCGTCAAAGATTAAGTAACCTTATCTACCGTATAATTGGTCATATAATGTATAGGATCCTGTTTTAGCTCCCTTCGACGAATTGAAACTGAAGTATGATATTAAACCGGAAATGGATATGATGACATCATCAGGAAAAAGCGAGATAACATTATTTGCTGTAGACTGGGCATTAGAGTTTCCAAGACCAATAATGCCGAACACAATATTTCTCGGTGGTTTGTTAGCTTCACCAGCATCCCCTCTGACAAATGTAAGTAATATATATATTAACTTAAACAACTAAAAACCAGAAATTTGCATCTACATAATTTCTTGAACATTACTGCTATGTTTGCAGTAATAGTTGGATTACACTCGTCGAAGCCTGTGCTAGATTTCACCAAAATCAGCATTTGCCAGAGCCGATATTCAGGATTCATTGTTGTTTATTTATGGCTAATTAACCGATCGTTTGCATATAAGGCTTTAAGTTGTTAAATACTTTCATTGTTTGCCGAGAAATAATTTACAGATTTCAAATGTACAAATGTTTTTAATTTAGCTGGTATGTTGTTTGTGATCATGAATTTAGTTAAACTTTTTCTGTGTGTTGAAGATGCTACAATTGGTACTCAACAAATGACCTTACAGATTCCAAACTTTCTCTCTTTAAAATACACCTCTCCAGGGATTATATGTGTGTACAATTTTTAGTCGGACAGCAATTCTGGAACACCAATGTTACTCAAAATTAAGTTGATTATTAATGATTAATGATTATTTCATTATTTGTACTCTTCCTCACCAATTTACAGCTCCAATCTCGTAGGAATCAAAAAGAACTACATTCAATTGGCATTTCTAAATAAACTAATTCCTGGTTTATATACAATCGGATAACATATATGTGCTAAATATAATTAGGTTTAAACATGTATCTTTGCTTGCCGATAGGTTTAACTAATATTTAATAAATTGACTTGGCGTGACAGAGACATGTGACTATTTAATGTGAATTGTCATTTAGTATGTCATATAAATACTAATATTGTCAAGATGTGCTTTAAAATATTTTGCGTTATTGTAGGAATGGACAGAGTTTATGGAGTCATCCAGACATGGAGTTGTTATATTATCATTTGGTTCAATGACTAATCTCGCGACTAATCCCGAGAAAATGGAAGTTATTTGCGCTGGGCTTGCCAGATTGCCACAGAACGTAATCATGAAATATAATGGACCCCCACCAACAACTCTTGGTAATAATACCAAATTGACAAAATGGATGCCTCAAAATGATTTACTTGGTAGGCATATTAATTTTGTTATTTGATAACAATCCTCTTAAATCCATATGTACGTACTTGAACTATGCTGAAACGTTATTTCAAATGAATTCAATATGAATTTTAAAAATATAGACAATTCCTATTTGACTGTTAAATCTACAAATCACAATCTAGATACTAGCAGCAACGAATATTATGCTTCCACACTGATTTAACACAAATCACCAAGGTGAGTTTACTATACATGTGCTAATGCCAACTAGAATACCCAAATAGAAAATAAAAGATAGCAATTTAGCCAGGCATTGCCACTTTATTATCTTTTCACAAACATTGGCATATATTAATTATGTTCAGTTGTTCCACACACAAATGCTTTGCAATGCATATGGCCTAGAAACAGATCCTAAAACGTTCTGGAAGGCTACAGTGAAAGTATTTCTACCAGTAATTCATGTCCACATTTTAACTTTTAATTTTAAACTTTGTTGATCACGATTATAATCACCTTTATTCTATCTCTCCAGTATGTAAATCACAATCATGTTGATTTTACTTAAATCTTAATTGATAGGTCACCCTAACACCAAAGCTTTTGTAACTCATGGCGGCATGAATGGTGTATACGAAGCTATATATCATGCTGTTCCAATGGTAGGATTTACTTTGTACGGTGATCATTATGATACTTTCAGCAGAGTATCTAGTAAAGGCATGGCAGTTATCCTAAATATTGGTACGCTGACACCAGATGAACTCTACAATGCTGTTACCGAAGTTGTGAGCAATCCCAGGCAAGTTTTTGAAACCGTTTTAATTTTGTTCATATTTTTTTATTTTTGTATGTATTTGTTGTCCATCTTTATCATTGTTGTACAAAAAAGTCTTAATTATATACCTGTAAACTCTTTTGTGTACCCATTGAAATCAGATAGGGTGATGTAGATTGTTAGTTTAAGGGTCTCAATTTAAATAATACAAACGAAATTCAGAAATATAAAAATCAGAATTGCACTTCAACATTTGATCCTGAAGCCGAGATAGACCTCTGTCGAGATGATGAAAGTTCTAGTTCTCAATAAATCATAAAAAATGGTTTTGCTCCGGTCTGTACACCATGGGAAGAATCCTCCTGCATTGAATAGTACGTGTTGTGGTCGTTGCTAAGCTGCCAGTGGTTGATTAGCAACTACATCCCTATAGAGTCATTGCTTTCAGGTTTCATTGAAACATTAACACCTTAATAATAAGAGCCAACGTATCTTCGCGCTGGAAGCAATTGTATTGCTATTACATTACTTGAGGCGTCAACAACTATAATTACATATGACCTCTTCGCTTCATATACGAATCACGTGTCATAGAGACAATCATTGCACATACAAGACCCGTGACTTGCACGTGACTTGAACCTGGGCAAGAATGCATTTGTGTTATTTTTTAACAAAATTAAAACACTGTGTTTTATAGAAAAAATATATTGATGAACCAAATTTATAAATTTGTGGCACGTTAAAATTGTCGTGATATGTTTTTTTTTTGCGTTGTTTAGTTTCATATATTATTTTACAATAATTGCCAAATATAACATACCTTGATAATCGCCTGCATATGAACTGTGATATATTTTGCAAAAAATGTAAAAATTCATTTTGTAACAATGTGTCATCTTTCATTCTTTATTTCAGTTATAAGAAGAATACCGAGATGATATCAGCTATACACAAAGACAAACCCATGGCAGCAGGTGACACTGCTGTTTTCTGGATTGAATACGTCATCAAACATGGCGGCCAACACCTCAGAGCTGAAGCTTTCAATCTGAGTTTCGTCGAATATTTTCTGATCGACATTGCTGTATTTATAATTGTGATATTTGCTATAATCTTCTTTGTTTTGAAAAAAGCAATAACTATAATTTGTAACATATGTTGCAATAAGAAGGTCATCAAGATGAAGGTAACATAAAAACATTTTTTTCTTGTTGAAATATAAAAAATGGTCGGCCTACCTGTACATCGTTAGTAGGAAGAGCTCCATCTGGTGGTAACCTTTGTTTCGTAAATAGATATTGGAGACTTTGCAGCATTGTAAAGTTATGATATGTCTTCATCCATCATTAAAAAAAATACTCAAATACCCGAGTAATTTGAGGATTAGTATTATATTCCGACTCAGTTATTAAAATTGTGTGTATTGTCATTATGGTATATATTTGCCTTGACCATACATGCTGGGGCATGGAGGCCAATTAGCATTTATCTCATCAGTGCTTAAACCAGCGCTCTGTTCATGGGTCACGATGGTTTACATTTAACTTTAACTTTATTCACCTACCATTTGATTATCATTAGAGGGCATTGTTTTAGTCTTAAGATACTGTTCACACGTGTCTCGAGCCAGGGTTAATGTGTTTACATGTGTTTACAGTGAGTGTTTTGCTACATCACTATTCATGTACCGTCCCTTTTGGAAAAATAATCATCGGCCTTTAAGGATATGAATAGCGCCATCATTTGTTTATCAGTTATAAACACATTTGCCTTTCGTTTGATGCTAACTGATTGGCTGCAGTTGAACTGCTCATTCATATTGCTTTGACCGATTCGAATCAATCAACGGAAGTAATTAGTATAATTACTTGACCCAGGTATGCCCTATTTGTTTTTGAAGACATTTTACATCCATAATTTATTAGTTTCAAAAATAGATCCACTATTAATATAACAATGGTGACAACCTCCCCAGCAAAACGTTGAATTACAAGGTTAGTTGTTTCAGTTTTTTATCATTTATCACTCGTATCTTTGGCCACCAAACCGTACTTTTAGTTTATAAGTGCTTTTCAACTGTTCCAATGATCCCGCCCGAAGTATTACGGGAATCCAAAAGATCACCATTGTTATTAACCATAAAATTCAGATTTGGTCGGTTACAGTTGTCTCGAGAATGACAAAGTATCGAACAGCATAATTGTCTCAGATAAGTGGTGGGTATCAATTCCCATTCTGTCATCTGAATGGGAATCGATACCCACCAAGCCAAAAATATGTAATCTGCGTCATCTAATCATTTCACATGTGTGGATAATATAGAACCTGGTCTTGGTCAACAGGTAGAAAAAATCTAAGCTCATTTTGAGTGTCATTAAACATGAATTTCTATTATTTCCTACACCAGTTTGTGATGATAACAACTCCAAATACCAGCCAATGTCATGCTGTTCGGACATAGAGAATACAGTTCTGTAAGCTGGACAACGGTGTTCGGTGCTTGAAAGTTTCAAAATAAATGAATACGACACACAACCTCAGAGTCACGTTACTCATTTACATACTCGTCTACTTACGCGTTAAGTGTTACGTAACATTTTTTCTTGTACTAGTCTATGAATAATGAAATGATTAGCGTAATACAACACACATTTAATACAGGGAAATATATCGTAAAATCTCAGTGGGTAGCAAATGTATTTGGATTACAAAAGAATATTATCTTCAAGGAAAAGGCGCACTAACACTTAATATTTATTAATAATACAACCACAGAAAAAAACAAAGAATGCAGTAGGTTGTTAAGCAAATTACCTAGGGCCTGTTTACTTCTTGGCATTCAACGTGAAGTGAGATTTAAAATAGCTTCAACACTCATTGTTCGATAGGTGGTTTCCGTTCAGTGCGAGATCTCGTGTTATGCGTAAAAGGCGCAAATCGAACGCCTGTCAACAGTCACTCTACTCTCCTAGTAAAGTGACTGTGGTCTGTCGCAAAAAATGAACGATTTAATTTTGAACTTGATTTTTTTGTATATAGCTCAATGTTGAAATTATTCAGAGAGAAATACGACGTTGAGATTCCCTTAATTCATCAAAATAAATGACCACCATCAAATGTGTATAGCACATTTTAAGCGTGGAAATGCACTACTAAACATACTTTTGTCGAATCCGACGCGATGCTCTGACGTCACTACGACGCCACTTTTGTTTGTCCTGTTTATGCGTTAAATTTCACGCATAACGTGGGGTCAGGCTTTGATTCTTTAAAGAGTAGTTTAATATTTCCGTGAATATTATAGTGATAGTATAATCATAATCACAAACAATACATATCAAGTGGTGATGAAGTGGTTGTATTTAGCCATCAATATATATTTTAGTTATTTTTAACATTTTTAGCTTATCTTTGAAATCTAGCCGGATCGCAATCGTCACTTGACTTTTCTTTCGTGGTCAGCTAGTGTTTGCATTCAAGCTAAAAAAGTGAAAAAATATTTATTTCAGACAAAACTTAAAAGAAGGGTGTTTAAAGTGGCAATATTGATTCATAATCATGGTATTGGCATTTTATCATTTTAATGTATATATATATTTAGATTATACATTCGTTTAAAAATTCATGCCAAGTAAGGAATCATTAGCCGAATTTAACACAGAGCAAAATATTATCTTTATTTACTATTCAAGAGATACAGTTTCACAGTGTATAATGTATGTATATAATGTATAATGTAGTATATAGTGACTTGCCAAGTTTCACAGTGTATAATGTAGTATATAGTGACTTGCCAAGTTTCACAGTGTATAATGTAGTCCATAGTGACTTGACAAGTTTCACAGTGTATAATGTAGTCCATAGTGACTTGCCAAGTTTCACAGTGTATAATGTAGTCCATAGTGACTTGACAAGTTTCACAGTGTATAATGTAGTCCATAGTGACTTGCCAAGTTTCACAGTGTATAATGTAGTCCATAGTGACTTGCCAAGTTTCACAGTGTATAATGTAGTCCATAGTGACTTGCCAAGTTTCACAGTGTATAATGTAGTCCATGGTGACTTGACAAGTTTCACAGTGTATAATGTAGTCCATAGTGACTTGCCAAGTTTCACAGTGTATAATGTAGTCCATAGTGACTTGCCAAGTTTCACAGTGTATAATGTAATCCATAGTGACTTGCCAAGTTTCACAGTGTATAATGTAGTCCATAGTGACTTGACAAGTTTCACAGTGTATAATGTAGTCCATAGTGACTTGCCAAGTTTCACAGTGTATAATGTAGTCCATAGTGACTTGCCAAGTTTCACAGTGTATAATGTAGTCCATAGTGACTTGCCAAGTTTCACAGTGTATAATGTAGTCTATAGTGACTTGCCAAGTTTCACAGTGTATAATGTAGTCCATAGTGACTTGCCAAGTTTCACAGTGTATAATGTAGTCCATAGTGACTTGCCAAGTTTCACAGTGTATAATGTAGTCCATAGTGACTTGCCAAGTTTCACAGTGGATAATGTAGTCTATAGTGACTTGACAAGTTTCACAGTGTATAATGTAGTCCATGGTGACTTGACAAGTTTCACAGTGTATAATGTAGTCCATAGTGACTTGCCAAGTTTCACAGTGTATAATGTAGTCCATAGTGACTTGCCAAGTTTCACAGTGTATAATGTAATCCATAGTGACTTGCCAAGTTTCACAGTGTATAATGTAGTCTATAGTGACTTGCCAAGTTTCACAGTGTATAATGTAGTCCATAGTGACTTGCCAAGTTTCACAGTGTATAATGTAGTCCATAGTGACTTGCCAAGTTTCACAGTGTATAATGTAGTCCATAGTGACTTGCCAAGTTTCACAGTGTATAATGTAGTCTATAGTGACTTGACAATTTTCACAGTGGATAATGTAGTCCATAGTGACTTGACAATTTTCACAGTGGATAATGTAGTCCATAGTGACTTGACAATTTTCACAGTGGATAATGTAGTCCATAGTGACTTGACAAGTTTCACAGTGTATAATGTAGTCTATAGTGACTTGCCAAGTTTCACAGTGTATAATGTAGTCCATAGTGACTTGCCAAGTTTCACAGTGTATAATGTAGTCCATAGTGACTTGACAAGTTTCAGTGTATGATGTAGTCCATAGTGACTTGACAAGTTTCACAGTGTATAATGTAGTCTATAGTGACTTGACAAGTTTCACAGTGTATAATGTAGTCCATAGTGACTTGACAAGTTTCACAGTGTATAATGTAGTCTATAGTGACTTGACAAGTTTCACAGTGTATAATGTAGTCCATAGTGACTTGACAAGTTTCACAGTGTATAATGTAGTCTATAGTGACTTGACAAGTTTCACAGTGTATAATGTAGTCCATAGTGACTTGACAAGTTTCACAGTGTATAATGTAGTCCATAGTGACTTGACAAGTTTCACAGTGTATAATGTAGTCCATAGTGACTTGACAAGTTTCACAGTGTATAATGTAGTCTATAGTGACTTGACAAGTTTCACAGTGTATAATGTAGTCCATAGTGACTTGACAAGTTTCAGTGTATAATGTAGTCCATAGTAACTTGCCAAGTTCAAGGTTGTATATCAATTGCAGTGGTTGACCGTGTATCTCATTTAGAGCAGCAATATAAAATACGTATGCAAATACAGATGAAAGAGAAGCTTCCACCAACACCGCCACCAATATAAATGCCAACATGTCCGCCGTTATCATCTGCAGAAAGAGAAGGTTAATAATAAAGTGTGTATTTATTATTTATTTATTTATTTATTTATTTATTTATTTATTTATTTATTTATTTATTTATTTATTTATTTATTTATTTATTTATACAAACAAAAACAGATCTTCATCTTCAGATCTTGAGTCTGCATGACAATTTGTAGAGAATTGGTCTGACAGATGTGTTTCACACGCATTGCCTGATGAAGGCGAACGTGTCAGGACGTTGCTATATGCGTTATTGGCGAGCATCAACATATGTCACATTAACTGTTCAATATAATAAGTCGACACTTTTTGTTTAATTATGATCATCACCCACTGAACCAAGCCTATTAATGAAATTATATTGAGGGAACTGTACTCATAATTTCATATTATATTCGATGGTTTTTATTGGGTGGTACGCCACAACAAGAGGAGGTGGGGTGTGGGAGGTTGTCTCTTTATTATGTACATTATTAGAGGCATGTCTTACTTATAACAATATTGTAGGATTTTTCTTTTGTTTTATTTTTACAAATTAAATTTCTGGAAACTAGGGAAACAAAGCTGAATAAAACTAAACAAGACAATATAGAATTCTTAAATTATCATTAGATGACCCTTGATAACTTGAACCTACAGATGTATAAACAGAAAACTGTATATTATTGAAATTTGCTGAATGCACATGGGTGTTAGAGTTCGCTGCAGTTATAGCACAATAAGCTAGCGTACAAGTGATAATAACATAAATGTGACTATATTACCGATATTTACTATATGACGCGCCCGAACTAAAAAAGCTAAGGTAATGAAAATGTTAGATTTCTACAAAAGCCAAAATCCAAACTTCGCTAACGAAATTTGAACGAATACTTACTTTCCAGGGGTATTCGTCGCATGGGATTCATCCAAAAACGCGAAACGTGTTCGAATTTCGTTAGCGGATGGTATAATATAACCCAAACGGATCGTTTGAGTATGCAAGTTAGTTATATTTTTTAACTGTTTTGTAGAAATCGAAAATTTGTGTTCACAACTTTAGGCTTGTTTTTAGGTTCCGGCCAAGTTTAAAATGTAATCATATTCAAATAGTGAATATCCGTAAATTAGTCGTAAATTTATTTGATAATCAATTTTATTACATATGTACTGCAGTTTATTTTGATTCGTCCCTGAAATCAAAATCGGTATTTCCACAACCCATATGCAAATGAGGTCTGAGAGCAAACAAAGTAGTCTCTTCAGGAGTACAGTTTTTCGGAATAAACAATATTTAGAAGTACGATATTTTCCCCTTTGGGTACATGAATATACTTGCCGAGTGAAATGAAATTTGAACAACAGTAATGGTACTTTTAGGCAGTCACTTATTTTGGCCCAAACTAATTTGCATATCACCCATGCAATAATGTTTTCGGTATTTTCACGGTCGATATGCAAATGAACATGGTATTTTCATTGGCTACCGAACTATTTTTATTTTGTAAACCATTTTCCTCTGCTATTTTTATCCAGTTCAAATAGTTCAACAACATTTTTGGCATGTCAGGTGTACATCACATGGAATACTACGATTGGGAGAACTTAATGTATGTTGACCACCTGGAAACTGAGTTTTATAAACCTTGAAGGGCTCTCAGAAGATCCACCAGCAGTAAAATCAGCGATTACTATGCAGCCGTAACCATCAGCATCGAGATACCAGGTTTCTGCTGGCGACGTTGCGGCGTTACTCAATTCCAAATAAAAATTACCAACGCCAAAAGAGCAACATATTAACAGGTAATCAAGACTCAGTCAATCCACGACCAGCAAGCAACATCACACACGAAGTTGTAGCGTGCAGCTAAGCGACAACCGCTGTCGACGAAAGTCATCCCGTTTGTGGAGTACCGCAGTTGCACGGCATGTTTGCCAATGCACAATTCTGTGGCGGAACTTTTAACTTCAACATAAACTGTGTATCATAGTCGTCCAGTTCAAGTTCTGGTTCTGCCGTGGTCCCAAATAAACGTCAACGAGTTATTTATTCGGACAGTGACTCAGATCAGACGCCTGATTATTTTAATTTCAAACAAACAGTGACACGCGTTCTCCGGGCGCGTTCTACACTGACACGCGCTGCTAGGGCGTAACACTTACAGGTATATTGGAACATATTAATGGGCAATGGGGTTCCCCGACCTAAATTCCATCCCGGTTTGTTGCACGTTCTTTCTTTAATACGAAATAATAAAGTATGGAACATATGTAATAATAACAGAACCCCACACCCTCCCCGTGGCTTTCGTTGCGTATGGAAGTTATTTTCACTCGAGATGCGGTGTATTCTGCTGTACTTTCACTCGCTTCGCTCGTGAAAGTACGGCCGCAGGATACACCGCATCACTCGTACGTCACCCAGCAACTACCAACTTCACAGGACACTTCATCGTATTCTTTGATGACGGATGCACACACACCACCAGCTTTAGCGGCGATAATGGCCGCACAAACACAAAACACCGTAATGTTGACCATTGCTGGCAACGAAAATTGCGAGTGAAAAACAAAAATACTCTGAATGGCTTACCACTGCGCTATTCAATTTAAATAGATAATATTATAATAGTAACGAACGATCAATAACGCCACATTGGACGAGGAGTCATATTATACGTGGTATCACTATCACGGGGAAATTCTCTTCCTCTGAGGTTCTCCACACGTGTCAGGGGGGAATCTCGCTTCGTCACAAGGCTGACCCAAGACTAGCCCAAAACTGGACTGCCTCAAGGCTCGCCCCAAGACTCTCCAGGACTGGACTGCGTCTGTCGTTGTGTACTCGCCAAGACCAACTAAAACAACTTTATTCATTTTCAAAACTCTAACCAATTACAAAACAGTATTAAGACTCTATGGCGTGGCCTTCACACGTTCAACTAATCACACTAAGTACTGAACATGTCATATCTTTTGATTAATCGTTCACTACATTAATAACTACGAATACTAACTGTCAGAAATAGTAGTCCGAATAGCGACGGTTATCTCGTAATTAGTTCCAAATCACTGAGTCGAGTTCCGTCCAAGACCTCGCCTGCCTAAACGATGACAGACATAACACAGTAATTCACTCTTAATCAGCTAATTAAGTCGATTAACAGATACGCAAAAACAAATTCATCATACATCCCTTCATTCAAACTGAACCATGCCTCTTGACATAACACATTCATAAATCAAAGATACCGTCATATACTCATCGTCATACAGGTTAAATACAATACTAATAAAAGGTATAAATTGAAAAAGTAAAACACACTAATTAATAAACTGATCATAAAGTCTAAATACAATGGTTATAAAGTCACAAATATCAACGGTTATAAACCAAAAAACAAGGGAAAGGCTACCAATCGACTCACTTTTCTCAAAACGGTCCGCTGAGGTAATCCTTCGCAGCACTGTCTCTCGTTACTAAGGTTACAAACTCTATATCAAAAGGTCAAAAAAACTAAGGCTTGGCGATGTAACCAAGCGATCAGCCAATCGCTGCTGTCGACATCATGATCACGTGATTACCAGGGATGCGTCTCTTGGTTAAAGCATTGCAAAGCGGTCACTAATAAACAATGAATAAACAAGCTATTAATAAAACTCCTGTCATATATGCTTATAAGCTTCAACAGAACTCAAAAGTCGTTAATCTAATCCACTGGCAAAAAAAGACGGGGAAAAGCTAAAACGATAGACATTGCTAAGTTACATATAATCCTGTACATCAACAAATCTCAAAACTCTTAAAACACGTGGGGGCATCATTTCTCCCATCATATTCCTTACTCATAAACTCATTAAAACTCCATAAAACTTCACAAAACTCAAAACACTGTGTTGCAAATACTTGTCCACTGAGACGCGCTTAAATCGTTATAAAGGACCTCGCACATCACTAAATATCACTTCAAAACAAAGATCTGGGCGCTCACATACATACAATTCAATATCACAAAAAAAAACGTTAAGAAAAAACGATAGAAAAAGCAAGCAATACATTACATACTGAACAATAGGGTTAGGATTCTGAAAAAGAGTTCAACGTCTTGAGTTACACAGTGTCAGTTACAGTGTCCAGCGAGCAGTTCCCTAAGCAATACACATATAGCTAAAGTTCTAATCAAAGTCTATAGTCTCCTTTCGTCGCGTTAGTCCGGGGTCGTTCTTTATCATCTTGCGCCTGATGTCTTCCACTACACAAGTCCTATTCGATACTCGTCCTTCGTAAGGGGTTCTGAAATCTTCATGTCTTCAGTATTGTTCATCGGTGCTGTTCGGGTAAAGTCGTTAGTCGTCAAGCGCAGTTTCCGAGTCGTCTCTGCCATCGAGCTGTTAGTTCGGTTCACAAGAAAGACACACCTTCGCCATTTCACTTTTCTTCACAGGATGTCAATGTGCGTAAGACGCAATGCCCAGGGTTCTGTGATAGGTATTTTTGATGTTTAAAAACCTTTCACTCAGGTAACCGGGATTCGATCGTTCTCCACGCTGGACTCACAAAAACACACACAAACTACATTCATGTTCCAAACGATTCTCCGCTAAGTCCCTGGTTTTCACCCGAGACAGCATTAAATCACTATTTATTTCTTGTCACTCCTTAACCAATTACAATCAGTATAAGAAACTCCAAGGCCTTGCCTTCAAACAAACAACCAATCACATGAAAGTTTTACACATCATAATCAATTGATTAATCGTCAAGCTATTAAGAAAACCACTATCATATTGTCAACGCCAACTAATATTTATGGGTCTAATAGTTTTGCAATAACATTCCACAAAGATACCACATGAGTTGGAATCGCAAACAAGATTGGTTTTGAATTACTATCCCCGTACCTCGTAATCTTTTAGAAAGTAGATGTCATGGCAACCACTGTCAAGCTGACTGACCTCGTCATTTAACCCCTATCAGTAGATGCCATGGCAACCACCGTTAGGCTGAAATATAAATCATGACAGTTCTCACACCACGTATCAGGGGGGAATTCTTCAGCCTCTGAGGGTTTTCCACACGTGTCAGGGGGGAATCTCGCCTCGTCTCTCTGTCACGTCCCCTTTAGGTACGGGATCGGGGAAGTCACTTAAGCTTTACAGTCAAATAAGACACACACAACGAAATACGTTTCAACTTTCGTCTTAGTCGATCAGTCGAGCACTCTATAAGACACAGCGCCCTGGAGTAAAATCCCCAAGACTATCAAGGCTGACCCAAAACTAGCCCAAGACTGGACTGTCTCAAGGCTCGCCCCAAGACTCTCCAGGACTGGACTGCGTCTGTCGTCATTCATTTTCAAAACTCTAACCAATTACAAAACAGTATTAAGACTCTATGGCGTGGCCTTCACACGTTCAACTAATCACACTAAGTACTGAACACGTCATATCTTTTGATTAATCGTTCACTACATTAATAACTACGAATACTAACTGTCAGAAATAGTAGTCCGAATAGCGACGATTATCTCGTAATTAGTTCCAAATCACTGAGTCTAGTTCCGTTCAGGACCTCGCCTGCCTAAACGATGACAGACATAACACAGCAATTCACTCGTAATCAGCTAATTAAGTCGATTAACAGATACGCAAAAACAAATTCATCATATCACCGTGAGTGTTTTCCTGATTTTTTTTGACAAAATAGCGTTAATGCGAAATACTACAAACGTAATAACACAAATATTGAATTTGATCGTTGCAAAGTTTGAAAAACACTACGAAAGTAAAGAATCGAAGTCGGCTTGCCATTGCTTGCCAGATTTGCTACTGGAAGAGCGTGTTGGGTTGTGGGAAAGTTTATCAACACAAATTTCGCGACCACCGCTCTTAATCAAGCCAATTAAAAATTATTTCCAAATACTTGTTTCAGCTTATCTTGAGTCGAAGCATCGTTCGATTCGCAAGGTTTCACGGGTATAATGGTGAGACGACGGCCAAATAAATAAACCTTGGCCGACGAAGATGTTGATTACGAGCGCACCGTTTCGTATCGTTGGTGGGTTATGTCATAACGGTCTGTAAGGGAACCAAGAGCGACTTGTCTCTAATGGAATGAAACGATCGCTTGGCGAATTAAATAACTTAAATGTTGACAACTGTGTCAATGTATTGTACTACATTTTTATTTAGCTCCCGTGTATCGTAAAGTAAACAGAGGGTCACTTGATCGCTAATACCGCTCTCTACTGGAATGGCTCGAATACAGTCCCCTTATAACAAGGTCTACTTCCAATCCAACATCTCACGTGTTATGTACTTTGTAAGTTGCTCAAAGCTTGGAAGGATAATCATTAAAAACTCCTTTATGGGGAGATGTTTGATTTGGGGGTGGGCGACACAGAACGAAATATAGTTATACTAAACGAATTATACACACATTAGATCGAAGGAAAAGTAATATGTCGCACGTCGTGCTTATTTTATGCATTTACAGCTGTTTTGATTTTGATTGGGTAAACTGATTGTATGCACATGTATTTCCATGGCATTCAAACGTATTTCGTATAAGAATAAATTCACAAAACTCGAACAAAAAAACAATATATGGGTAGATCTTTATTGTTATTGTGATATATTATGTGTACATGACTTATGGACTTCCCGGGTCAACGACGGGCGGAGAAGCTCGTAGAACGTTGACATAAGGGTTACCTTTGAAAATCCTCACACATCTGCCTCTGAACACAACCCAGAGGTTCACATACAACGCCAACACATACGGGAAAATATAAGCGCCTTTTGGAACATGAAAAATCTTGTAATGTTTTTACTTGTAAAGCTTATATAGACGCCACGTTTGACTGGTGTTCATGCAACATTGACGTAAACTTGTTTTTGACTTACTCCTGTGATTTTAATTATCTACGGCGTGTTGGTATAGTATTCATTGTTGGGAGCATTAATAATATGATGTTGTTGTTGTTGTTGTTGTTTTGATTTTTCTTTCTTTCTTTCTTTTTTCTTTCTTATTTTTTTGGTGATGTTTGATCATTTTTTCTTCTCCGGGAGATATTATGAGTTAATATATATTATTATTATTTACTAATTTCTTGTATTCCATATAACATTGACAGATTAATTACCGGTGCTATTAGTTACTATAGAATATTATTTTAACAGAAACACAAATTTACACGAGTCTAGAAGATTGTACCCTGTTATCCCGTTATTGGTAACTTACATGGATACAAAGCAGCTTGCAATTATACGTCACTGATGCTTCGGTAGCAAACTCAATGATGTTAAAAAAGCTCTAACTGAGGAAGAAATCTAACAATGACGCAACACTCAGAACAGATCAAATTTACGTACCTGTTATTTTCCCTGTGGACTACGAATTTGTGACCCAAATTCGGGAGCAGGCTATTAAATAAGCAGGCTATCAATAAAAGTTGAGAGGGCGGTGGCATTGGCGCAAATCAAGTCGAGTACCAACCCACAATGTGACGTCGGACAATCTACGTCCCCGAGTTCTAAGCAAGTTACATTAACAAGATAGTATTCAGCAAAATATATATTGTGGGTTTAATTTATTTTATTTTTAGTAATTTATTATGTGTTTATACTCGACATCTGTGCGTTGTAGTTGCAAACATTTACACATGCACCTCTTTACGTCAAACGAATGGAACAACGGACATAACAGTAACTGTTTATGTGTCGTCACTGTAACATGGTTACAGTAAATAATTGCTTGCATCGATAAGATTTCATGAGCTATAATGTGAAATAACGTATACGCCATCCGAGTTAGGTGTGAAATTCGTTTTGACTTTTCAGTAGCAAGTTGTTTGTAATATATCTGTCGCCTATGATCTAGTTAAAATCGGCGAAACGATTTAAATATTCTGGTAAAACCTACTGTTCAGAACCAAGCCACGACAAAGCGTAATTTCTTGACAATTAAAAATATCAGGTAGACACTCTTTATTATTACCAAAATATGGAACAATAAATCAACAAATCGCGAACCAAATATCTTTCCATGAAGGTCATGTAGGTATGTTGTGCCGTTTGTCTCTGTTATCGCGTTGATAGTAATTAACACGCGCCGTTGAACTGAACAATTCTATTTATCTCTGCGTAAAACACAATACAATTGTCCTCACCCTCACCCTCATTAAATAGGAAAGCATGTAGTCAGAGGCGGGCGAGATCTGAAATCTGGGCCCTCTGAAACGCTATTTCCTGCATTTTGAGGGGAAAATCCTGCTGACACAAAGGGTTTCAGCTTGAGTTGGGAGGGGGCGAGGCGAGGCCCCTGCCCAACATTTTTTTCGGGTGGGCGACTACTTCTCTGCCCCCCCGCCACTGATAGTGCTTGGCGAGCAGTCGACTTATAGGGTTGTATACAGCCTTTCTGCTACTAGGTGAATACTGTACCCAGACCACTCGAAGTACCCCACCTAGTCATATACCGAGTTCAAATGCAAAAAAACCAAACAACTACCTCTCGATAAATGAATTATAAAAATATTCCGAACTTGAGACATTACAAAACAAAAATATGTCGTGCGCTCAATAAATAATATCCTGCACTCAAAGGAAATGTTTGTGCATAGTGTTCGGCCTGGTGAGATTTTTAATTATCAGCTTCTTTCACCGTACCTGAACACTTGAAAGTAAAGAATGAGTTGAGTCAAAAGACGTCGCTGGTGGCGTTGTTCTTCTCTGAAGTCAAGATTGGGTCGCGTTTTTGATGGCCACCGACAGGGAAAAAACAAAACAAAAAACAAAACTTTAGGAAACAAAACTCTGACGTGAGGGTAGATCGCGTGATTTCATTTGAAATGTTATTGTAACTTAGGATTCTATACAGTTTCAATAATCAGGAGTGGGCGAAATGTAGATGATGTAAACATGAATAATTACAATGGTCGGCCCGTCGTTATGTAATTCTACAACGTAAAAATGTGACTGATGTCATCGGGTCTTGCCGACAAATACTGACTAGAATGGCATACATATCATTTTATATATTTCGTTGTACATTTTATCTTTCATTGATGCTTTATTATTTTTCGAGGCTTTTATTGCATTTATGATTATACTTTTTGTTATTTGTCTGCCCAAATCATCATTATTGCAAACAATATTTTCTTCATCCAGATTCAAATTTTACTATACGAAACATAACCTCGCAGTATTCGCAGCAATGTTTTTTTCATTCTTGAATTTCGGTTCAGTGGAGAAAACTCACATACAAAAAAAACTGGGTTAACATTTGTACCAAGTCTCAAACCGCGGATATCACATTGGCGCAGAAGCTGTTTTTACATTATACTGAAAATGTTGATTTTGTAGTAGACTTCAACTATACGATGTCGTCTAATCTCGTGTTGTCAGGCGAACCGCAGGGTGCGTTTCCTGCCCGGGTGTTCATTCTTTTCTCGATTAAATAGACAATCAGTTGTTGATAATTACACAAGATTGTCTGAGCCCACCATTACAAATACTTCATATTCACTGATGTGATACAAAAGGCATTGTGGGGGGAGGGGTTTAGAATCAGCGTTGTAGTCCAGGTAAATTCCTGACTTTCGAGTAGTCTGGTTTCGCCAGATTACCACTAGAGGGCATAGCAAAGTACAATCTGTGTTCGGCGCTTGGAACGGGGTTGAACTGAATAAATACAACATTGTATGCACCGATTAACATCGTGTAGGAAGTGTATTATTTCCAGATTCTGGCCTACATGAATATAAAATGGTTAACTGGTATTGCAATGCTCCTGATGTTTTTCCAGTACAATCAAGAAAAAATTCTTGCGAAATATCCCTGACTTTCGGAGGTTACTTTCCATGACTTTCCACGAAACAACTTTTCATCGCATAGAAAATATTTGTTTTTTTAACTTGTTTGGCGCATTCACTGTTCGTTTAGTCTGCCTCACTTATTTTCAGGAGACGTGCCATCGATGATGATAACTACATCTATGAATGGCCATGTGTATGCAAACATGAACATATCAGCAATGGAATCGCAAAACATAGAATTATCGTAATTAGTGAACGGAAGGAAAATGAAATTCGTAAACGTACGTGTTCATCTAGATACAGTCAGTTCACCCCAAATCTGACATTTTCAAAAGTTACTCGAGAAATTGCAACACGCGGACGGAACTGACTGGAGAGAAAATGGAGAACTTGCAGGAAATTGAGCGAGACTTTATAACTATGAACCCCGGAAATAAAGACTAAAATTTAGTGTGATTTTTGAAATGGTTTTCTAGCCCAAAACGTAAAATACCACGGTATCATCAGAAATATGTATTTGACACTGATGCGTTTATGACTTGCATTGTTGACTTTTTGTGGGTGATCTATTTGGCTTTTCATCCCCACATGTGTCTCAAATCTTTACTCAGGCTTTGGATAACTTTTATGGCAGCTGTTTTTCAAACTAGTTCCGCCCAAAGTATCCTATCAGACCACCAGGTGTATTATTGATTTGTACCGTGTCACCAAGTTGCATTGATGTTGTCATGACGATGCTATGGGGCGACGCCCTCACTGGCGGAGTCCACATGCCGTCATGACAACGCATGCAAAGTATTTAGACTATTGGTTGAACGAATCTCCCGATGACGTGGCGTGGGTATATCAATTGATCTGTCATGTTTTGCCAGCACGGGAGAGGGGGGGGGGCGAAATCCGCGGAAAGTAGAAGCAACTTCATGAAAACGAAATACTTGAGGCTAGAAGAATCGATGGACTTGAAATTTATGTTGAGAGAGTGGATAACGATTTTTTAGATGTTGGCCCATATTCTACCATTGCCTATGAAATCAGTTACGAATCATCAGGCACCCTCATCATTGGTCATGGTATTGAAAGTATGATGGTAAATTAATGAAAATAAAAAAAAAACAGATTATAGTATGTTTTATCACAGTAGAAAATATAGTCTGTAACAAATTAGTTTATAACACGCACACATATTTATTATTGGTGGTGTTTTTTTTAAATTCCTGTTACTTTGTGAAAAAATGCAAGTAAATTTCAATTGTACGTATAACGGTTTGTCGGGGTTCGCTTTGAAGCCGCATTCTCCACTGTAATACACATGATTGGGCTATGTACGCCGAGCAAATGCGAGACAACAAACAGCAAACACATACACGTCATATTGTATTTAATTAAAGGTTGTCAATAATAATTGCCGTCCGTGGGCAATACATTGTTCAGGTCTTATCCCCGGGGAATCCATGCTATTCTATAAGTCGAAAAGTGTATTATTGATTTATATTTTACATGACGAGTATTATTTTTTTAAATGATCAGATAAAAAAATCCTTGTCAAAAACGGTGAGTTGCATTTCCCGTGAAACCGACCCACAATTAAATCTACAATTCAATATTACTGGCTTATCACATGGTCAGTCCGCTATACTTTCGAACTTAAATATGTGGAAATGTTTCAAAACATGTATTGGGTCCCGACAATATAATTGTATTGTATAAGAATAATCACACCAGAGACGAGTCTTCGAATATTCACAGTGTCAAAAGACGCTCCTCTGTCTTGATGTCGTCGCAGGTAACAATTATTTTATTTAGGCAGGGATACACTTCGTACACGAACTAGGACATTCGGCGTCAGTTAGCAATAACCTGTGGCCGAAACGCCCGCCCAGTGTTTCCATTTTTGAAAAGAAAAGTTGCGTATTGATTTCCTAGAACGGGCTAACATTTTACCTCTTTAATGAGGAGCTAGTAACCCCATACTTTATTATTATGTATCCGAGCATTAATACAATACCCCCCCCGATATTCAGGACGCTAAAACCAACACACACTCGCACACCCACCCACCCACTCACTCACTCACTCACTCGCCCATCCACCCACTCACTCACTCACTCACCCATCCACTCACTCAATAGGAGACATACAATGATTTTATTCTTTATTTTAATTTTAGCTATATCTCAACAGAGATTCGATAACAGTAAAGTTATTACTTACTTACTACAATAGGAGACTCAACTGGTTAAATTAATTGCTACACCCCACGCGGTAATAGTGCGATGGATTTTGATACAACTAACAAAACACTGAGCCTTGCTTGGGTAGCACGGCGTTCTTGCCGCGGTGTTAGTCTAAATTGTGACTTGCACTGTGGCGACAACTCTTACTACGCCTACTTGTGAGGTTGCCATAGTGACCATCAACACTCAGGTACAACATTGTACATGCCATGATGTAACTCAAATCTGCGAATTGTATCATGGGGTCGGTCGTTACGACGCCTGGACATTAGGGTGTGACGCCCCCCCCATACATACCTACCTACCGGCATCCTTGTCTCTGTGTCATTTATTTAGGTTCCACACAGATGTTTTTATCTCCATGATCTAACCACAGACCCTCTAAATCAGTTTTAATTATCACCTTAATAATCCTCCTTTTACACATTCAGTCTGTTGTTTCATTGCCATGCTTTGTTATTAAGTACACACTCCATAATCTGCATTCTTGGTAATGTTTACACATAAAAAAGACACTTCTAAAAACCCACCAAGTGATCCCATACCCCCTCAAATGATTGACTTTCCTATTTTAAAAAATACCAAACCCGCATAAATAACTAAATAAATCATACCGTAAATCTACAAAATATAGGGACTACTGAATGGTCCTACCCTTAAAAATAAAACAAATCTAGTAATTAAATGTATACAAACAGGAAAAGCGTCAACTGAAGATAAAATGAGCAACGAGATATTTAAATATGGAAATATTACTTATTAAATGCTATACATAAGAAATTCAATATTGTTTATTCGTCATATAGTTTCCAAAAATCATAGATATTTCTATCATAACAAGTTTTTGTGACCGGGTATTACTTGCATTATGTAGCATTCTTTAATTGTTGTTCTTTGTTAAATTCTAACTTTTGAATTCTGTATTTACAATGAGCACTGGAATAAAGTAATCCTCTAGCGAACCATTCACACAACAGCATTTTATCGTAGGCCTTCGGCTCGAGCCAAGTTCGGCTCCAATAAACCCTCGAAGTTGAACTCCGAGAGGGTTGATCCCCGAAATTGCCCGATCCAATCTCCCAGGCAGAGTTCTATTTCTACGAATATAGCCTAATATACCGAATTTCTTACCATAAGTAGGTATTTAAAGTGCCTGTGAAATGGCTGCTATTTTCACGTCTAAAATTATCAATTGATACATAAATATTATTAATTTTTATGTTTCTAAGCATAAATTATTTTTTTAAGTGAAAAAATGTGTTTTAAACTCAGTCTACAGCAACTTTATTTTTTGTATTTTAAAACGAGGCTCCTCATTAGCTATTCATTGCCATACAGAAATTCCCCTTGTGACGTCAGAAAGGGAAGTTGCTGGGCAGCTCGCATTGCCGATACGTGTAAATAAGGCAAATTTCTTGTGCAGTTTTCTCGTCTTTGACTAAATTGTCACTTATGTACTTTTTCGTCGAGGAAGAACGGGCCATAATGAACACTTGGATATCAAATTTGTTGCATGGGGTTGAGTTAGATGCGAGATATGTCCGTTCTGGTGTGGCTGGTCGCAGTGATGTCACCGTCCCCGGCGCACGTTTGTAAACTATCGCTGAACCTCGGCACTGGACAACTTTCGAGTCGGTAAGAAGTTCTAGTTTTTTTTGTTCTAGTTGAGCTTACTACTCTTTATAAAATATCTTATCGATAATTTCAAAGAGGTATGTGTGAACTCTTTATCATGCTCGATAAACTTAGATCGCGAATCTCCTCAGAAATATTGCCTGCTTCGTTCAAACGTGCATTGGCATCCATATATTGGATTTTCGTTCATGGTCGAAGGCGTGAGTGTCTCGTGTGGCCCGAATGTCATCGGCGTTTTACTTTATCACGTTTGATTTTTTTTTTTGCACAAATGAAACAAATTTTTTTCCACCATCAACAATTTCTGATATGGTTGTTGGGATCGGCCGACGTCTCTGTGGGCTGCTCTACACACGTAAAATGCCCAATGTTTTGACCTGGCTTCCCTTCACACGAAGCGCGGGTGTGCATTACATCCGCAAGTTTCAAAATTTTAAACGTAAATTTGAAAAATGTTTGGTGAAATAAAATTGACATATTATTATGAAAAGAAAATGAAGAAAAAAAAATTAATTAATTTTTGAATAATCGTTTGAGAGGATTGGGTGGCAATTGCTTATACTTATGTACTAATTGTAAATGTGTTCAATATTTTTTTCATCCATAATTCAAACACATATATAACATAATAATAGTTGCCTTTATTATAGTAAAAAAAGATGCATCATAAAACGAATGAATTACGTATAAACAAATGCCAAATAAAGATTGTGACCTTATTTATTTTCTAAACCTCCACAGGTTAACGAGGGGATACTTGAAGTTCATTGAAAAAGACTACAGTACTACCAGAGTGAGCAGTAACAGAGTTATCAATATTTATGTCAGAGAATTATTTAGGACTTAAATTACCAAATCTTGGTTTTTCATAGATTCCAAAATCTGAAGATGTGTTTCCTTTTTTCATTGTCACACAGTGTCACTCAATTAAAACCATATACTATAGTAATAGTAATCCATGTACAAATTATATTTTATTCACATTATTTTCCTCACATACATGTACAGACAATCCAATGTTTACATTGTCATATTTCTTTGTTCATCACAAGTCTAAATAAAATTTGTGAACTGTGTAACGTAGACTGTTTTTTATTAGCATAATTGTTGCAGCATCTGGAAATGTATTTACACTGTTATGTGAATCTTGTAGTGTGGCAATGAACTGCCGAGACTTTGTCAGGGTGGGCATACTGGCTGTTGAGTGGCAGGGGTGCATCATCAAGTGTATGTAATACACAATCTCCTCCAACATACAAGTCTAGTGTATTGAAGAGCTCTTCTACGTAATCTGTAAATTATAATGAGAGCATTTTGATTCAACAATAGTAGATAGAAAACCATAAAGAATCATATCATACATGCTCTATTGAAGTACATTTCCAGTAGAAGCATCGGAATTAAAATAAAAAGAAAACATATTTTGACATTCTAGACGTTAAACTATAGTGATCAATAAAATAGGGAAATAACTAAAAAAAACGACAAATCACAGTTACTAAATAAATGACCGCCGCGAGGAAATAGATTCAGTTGAAATGGGTGAACGCGTCGGGTCACGACGAGGACAAGTGCGTGACTGGTGGCGTTTAATTGGATAACAAAAATAATTGAGAGCAACACACATACAGACAAATTCAGAGTGGACTCGAGTTAGCGTGATTGTCAAACTTATTTACTTGGTGATAACGCATTGACAGCCAAAGCCCGGATTCTTATTCCATAAATGATTTCTAGACATCTCGACCCAAGACATTTCGACCCAAATTGAACATCTCGACCCACCGCATCGACGCGACCCTGTCTCAATGTGGCGACGCGAACCTCTATCTAGTTCAACGTTGATCGACATCTTTTAATTCGAAACATCGTGTACTATCTACTAGTATTTCCAACGCGTGTGGTCGGCGCCTTTGATTGCGTTAATTTTTTTTTTTATTCGCGAAATCTATCACTGGCAGCGTTTGTTTTGTCATGTCTCATAACTGAAAGTCCAAGCTGACTTTGTTTTGGCTGTAGGTATGAAAAACGGGTCGGGATTTTTTTGGGTCGAGATGTCCAGTGCCCCCATAAAATTATTTCGCAGATCAAGCTAGAAGGAAAGTAACAGAGGTGTGAATTCGACATTCAACACCAACCACCGAACAATTCAGAAAATTTTAGCCTGCGAAAATGAAAACAATTAGCAGTGTGTAAGGACTGCGTAATTTCCTGTTTGTCCGACGCGTCGTTTTCGTGTTACTATAAAAAATTATTGATACCTTTACATAACGCAAACTTAATTGTCTCTATAAAGCGATAATCAGGATGGCAAAACAAGTCAAATGATTTGAAACACTTACCCGACGTCTCTCTCTCTTCTGAAATCCGCCTCGGTGATCATGGGCTGGTTCGAAATCTATTTCTTTCAAAATTGTTGGTATTGCGCCAGGTTTAAGTTGTCGGCGCTTCTCTTTAAAACCTAGTTGTTTTTTCACGGCCGAAGACAGTTTTTCGAAAAAAGAATCTGAGGTGAAGTGGACACTACATATGACGCTGTAAGGAGAAGGTCCACCCCAACCTTTTCTCGTTGTTTTCACGGCTTTCGTTTACTGACGTCGCACCTTCGGATCGTTTGGAAAAGTGTGAATACTTACACTATGACTATACGTATTACTGCAACGGCCCACAACACAACGTTTAACCATCACAAACGTTTGTTCTGAAAACAACTTCTAAAAACTCTCTATCTCAAAAAAAAAAAAAAAATTGACAAAAAAAAGAAATGCCGACCGAAAAATGTATATCGTTTAAAAGTATGTTGAATCACGCAGTGTTATATAAGTACAGCTCAGGAGTATGGCTTCCTCTCATATTTTGGCATTTGGTGGCGCACTTTCTGCGAGAGTCGGAAATCCGGAAACAGTCGACCGTTTCAGGATAGGTGGGCGTGGCTACAGCACGAGATATATCTTAAATTTACTTGGATAGGAGTAACCATTTTGACAAAAACAATCAATAACTGCCCACTTCAGTAGGACACGGATCTAAAATAGTTAACGTGAGAGTGGGCATTGCACAGGCACTTTAAGTCACGTGATAATCTTGGTTGGACACCGTACAACACTGTCACTTTCGCACGGGTTTCTCTCATTTTATAGAAAATAAAATATGTTTCAGTGAATATTTTAGCTAGATACTATGCTCTATATTTTATTGTAATACTGTAAAAAAATTCAGTTACATATGCACAGTCATAAAAGAACTACGATAAATCAAACTTCAAAAACGGCTGCAAAAGCGTTCCATCACACTGGCATTAGTTTGCAAACATATCTGATTATCAGTGTTTCGTCATGAGTATTGTCATCGCAGTTTGCATGATATCATATTTACGAAGTTCCCGACTCGAGAAATGTTTTGTATGTGGGTGTGTTTTTGTTTTTTGTTTTTTTGTGTGTGCATAGTTTGGTAACGGTGTTTCGTCATGAGTATTGTCATCGCAGTTTGCATGATATCAAATTTACGAAGTTCCAGACTCGAGAAATGTTTTGTGTGTGGGTGTTTTTTTTGTTTTGTTTTGTTTTTGTTTTGTTTTTGTGTGTGCATAGTTTAGTAACGGTTTTACGTCGTTACAACCCCGATGAGAATGGGAGATCACCCACCCCTCTGAACACCTCCCTTTCAAAGAGTAGTCGAGTCTATCAATTGCACGTGATCTCAATTCAATATTGCATTCAGGTTATTGACATAAGTTTTTTGCTGCATCATGCATGTGTGCCCGTGAAGTTCATATGCTGTTTCGACTGTGCTCATCTAAACTATTGGTAACTGGCTTGTTTGTAGTCTATGTAAGCATGGTTTAGCTATCCGATATCGATACAATCATCACCGATAATGTCCATGTTCTTATAAGTACAGTAGACTTTAACCGGCGAGTTTCAGCTATGGCTAACGACGAAGTGAATATGGACTGGTTCTGCGGTACAAATTACACCACGGGTACTACAGGATTGGAGTTAAACTTAACAAATCCGTGTTTTGTGGATTTCCTTGTAGCATGCATCCACACATTTGGATTGATTGGGGCTTCATTGATTCTACTAATATTAGGATGTTGTACCAGATTACGTCAGGTCAACCCAAAGACGCTGCTAATATTCCCGGGACACGATACAAGATGGATAACATTCTACATATTTTGGGTGGTGTTGCTTGCAGCGATCGGGGAAGGCATTCTCTCTGACATCAGTGGACTGTCAACGCCAACACAGCCCAATTTGTACGTACCCACAACACTTGCTTTCGTTATGTTAATGATATCAATGGCCTACTATCATAACATGGAGTGTTGGAGTTGTCCGTCCATGTGCTGGTTTCTTGTATTATATTGGACACTAGCGTTATTTGGGGAAGTGCTAAAGCTGATGAACCTGGTTAAACAAGGTTATGGAAATTTCGACATATTACGATTCGACATAGCAGTGATTTGTGCTGTTATTTATGGTTTTTATCTACTTCTCGAAATTAACATCATACGTACTAAGGTGAGTTTGAAGGCGCACCATTGTTACCATAGTTACACTTATTTCATGGAACTACTATGCACATTATTATTGTACTGTTACAAGTACATCCGAAATTGGAAGTACATACAAACCAAACATTTGTTTTATTGTATATACTGGATGAATAACTTGTTTTGATCACATCTTCATTGTTACACATCAAATAGAATAGAATAGAATAGTGTTTTATTGACACCGTAAAAAAAATATTTCATTTTTTTTTTGGTTATGTACATCAATGAAGTTGAAAAATTGTAATGTAAAAATTGAAAACATAGTAAAAAATATATAATAAAAATAGGAACATTAAACTATACTACTAGTATTTTGATTGTGAAATTAGTCCTTTCACACATACTTTGATAATTAGTTTTGACATTGTTAGTCAGTGTTTGTTTTTTTACATTGAAACAACTATTTAGTTAGAGCATATATAATTGTCTTATCTCTTGGTTGCATTATATAATCAAATTTTTCTCTTTTGTTTTTGTTTCTGAAGTCTTGGTTGATTAATCCTATGGCATTGTACATAGTGTTTCTATATTCTGTGTATAAATTACAATCTATTAGGTGGTGTATTTCATCTTTTATTTGGTTACAATGCTACTAATACTAATGTGCTACTAATAGGGTACATACAGGTACAGGTACAGGCACTCAGCCTCTGTTATACACTGCAGCATTAACCCCAAATGCTGCAAAACCATCGTTAATAATTGTGATCACATTTATGTATTCATATAACAAGAAAGCATGTGTCTGAACGCAGTATACATATCTGGTGATCAATTTAACCATCATCTATCAGTATCTGTGACTTCACTGTAAAACATATATGTCCATGACCATAGTGCACTGGGTTTGTTGTATGACAAACATTATGACAATAATAAGTATGGTGTGGGTTAGTGTCAGGCTAGTTAGCTTTGGTTCAACTTAGTAATAACCACCACAAGATTGTAGAGTGATTACAATCAGAAATGTTGACACTGGGTTACCCATGCAGTCATTGGCTAGCTAGCCTTCCCATGATGACTAAGCAGAAATGGACAAAGCAGTTTGGTACACACTATCGTTAATAATATAACTTTATTCCTCGTTCATAAATAATTTTATTATGTTGGGTTATAACAAAAATATTATATATATTTTCTGAATCGTAGAGTTAAGTGGGTTTGATATAAATGTATGTAAAATAATTTAATTTCAGCTAAATGTCTTCATTTCCAAATATAACCTTATTCATAATATGATTTGATTGGCAGATGTATCTGAAAAGTATGACATTGTATCATTGAAACTCCCATTTTGCCCAGTGAATCTATTTCTACTGAGGAGTGGAAGAACTATTTTAAAACTCTACTGAATGAAAACTAATCAATTAACAGGGAATATGATTCAGCATTGTATTGAAACATTTTAAAAGCAGTTAACTGATTAAAAAATAATAATGCATCAGGAAAAGACCAAATTTGTAATGAAATGCTGAAAAGTAAAGCATATAATATCTTACTACTATGTACTTTACAAAGGCTTGTTAATATCATCTTTAAATCTAGTAGGATCATGGATTATAAGCATTTTTGTGCCAATTCATAAATCCGGCTCAAATCAGTTTTAAAACACAAAATAAGCCTGTATATTTCAGAGAAGCTTAAACATTATGAAAGAATTATGATTCAACATCGTAATGAAAATCTAATTATCTGATTAACTGAGTTAACTGATTAAAAAATAACAAGGCATCAGGGCGAACACCATATTTGTAATGAATTCTGAAAAATAGAGCTCATTATCTTACCACTGCTTTACAAAAACAAAATCTTATAAGATGCCTCAATCAAGGAATACAAGCATGAGAAATATAATGCTAATACATAAATCTGGCTCAAATCTTATTCCATCCAAAGTATTGTCATTCTAGACTTCCTCAGGATAGCTATTAACAAGCATTTTGTAGACTAGGCTGATATCATAATTAGATAGGAATAATCTATTATCAAAGTAGCAGTTTAGTTTTAGAAGAAAAAAAAATGTTCACGCCACTGACAACTTTGTTAAAATAAAGACAATTAAAAAATAAATATCTGTACTATAGAGGAAACAGAAATTCTGATGAAATATGACTGCTAAAAAATGATTTTATTCTTTCAAAGAAAGAAACTTGATATTTTTAACAAATTTAATTACCTTGGTTTAATTACCAGTCCAACTGAGCACATCAAATCATCTATGGAAAATCTAAAATAAAAAGATCAAAAAGCATTTTCTCTCTGAAAGAAAAATCGTTTAACATTCAAAGTTCAAAAAAACATCAGATAATTTGGATGACATATGAATGTCCATTTGTTTCATGATCTTACGCATCTCTGTTTGTTTTTCAGATCTTATTGTTTTATAATCATCAAGTTACAGGTATACCTCCCATTTTTGTTTCAGATTCTTGGCTGGTGTTTTACTGAACCTGGCTATCCACTTGATTTGAAGAAAAAAGAAATGTATTACTATCATAGGTACACCAACTTGACTTCCAGAGTAGCATTCTGGTGGTTGAACTGGCTGATGATATTAGGATATAAAAAGTCACTTGATATGAAAGATTTAGGTGTGCTTCCTGATGAACATGGCACAAGATTTCATTATGAGTTGTTCAAGAATGCCTATGAGAAAGAAAAGGTGAGATTCCAACAATGATGCAACTAGTGTTCAGGCTCTGATTTAAGTTAATGTATTGCATATCAGTTGGACCTAATTTCGCCAATGCTCATTCACATACTGTAAAGGGGGTAATTATTCACTGGGTTTTAATTTAGCTTATTTCGCTGACTGGAAAAATGCGCTAAATTAAAACACAGTGAATATGTAAAATTTAGCATAGAACACATTATCTAAATGATGAAACCGTGAATTTAAAATCCACTGAATATGCCTGAAATGATAAATCAGTGAAATTGAAACCCAGTGAATATTAGTCATTTTACAGTATTGTTCACTTATTGGGAACGTTTTATTTTATCCATCAAATTTAATAATTAGCGTCAAAACTGGAAACTTAATATTCTGTCACTGTTGTACTTTTTACAGAAACGAATCCAGAATAAAGACATAAAGCCATCTCTCTGGAGAACATATTTAACAGCGTATGGTTCACGCATGTTATTTGCTGGTTTATTAAAACTGGTTGGTGACACATTGGGTTTTATTAGTCCTGTAGTTGTTGGTGGTGTTGTTGCATATGCTACAGGATTATATTACTCACCTGATGATGTATCTAATGATGTAAGTACATTTCTTTCTTTGCACAAAATTGTGCCAAGTTTTCTATGAACACAACACTCCACCAAAGAACACTGGAATATATCCTACAATTGTTCTGACATGCTAAACATTTTACATCAACAAATAAGACTGAAAGTGCTCCCAGATTTGTGTAGGATAGTGAACACATTTCTTTAATGCCCCAACAAGGCAGCAATTGGTAAGGTATCTTTATGATCCAGTCTCCACAATCAGTCAAATGGTGTTGCTGTTACATTCAGTATCATCACCCTTTGAGAGCTCACTCTTATGCCAGTGAAATATGAGGCAATTACATTCAATTGCCAGTGAAATTGAAAAGTAATTTATTCAATCAAGTACTTCATTATACTAGTAATCACCACTTTGAAGTCAGAGTAAAATGTCTTTTTGGTATTGCAGGTAGTTAACTATGTGACTGTCGAGGATTACTTCGCCAATGGCTATGTACTGGTCATCATCATGTTTCTATCGGCAACAGCCAGGTTTGCTTGTTTGCAATATCATTACTATATTACCATTATAGAAAGTATCCATGTGCGGACTGCAATACAGGTAAGGCTAGGCTTTACTAAGGATAAAGTAATTTAACCACAATGCCTTATTATTCTCACATATTCCCCACTTGTTTTAGCTACTTTGTAAATTGAAAGAAATAAAAAAAATTGTGAGGTTTGTGTAAAACTAAAGATATTGAAATATGGAGGGGGGGTTACCGTACTCTTTGCATACAATACATTATATGAAATTCTACAATTTTCTGGCAACAAAGTTATTCTCACAAAATATACATGGCAGTATAAACGTATGATATATTTTAATATCAGATGAAATTTTTGCGGATAATTCTAAACACTGACCAGCTACAAGTCTTAGACTATTACAGATGACAATTTTGAGTCTGACATTACCAGGTGATATTGACATTAACAATTTATCACTATGTTTGTTTTTGGAATTGTTTCCTGTGATATTTCGGCAAGATTACTCAATGTAACATCATCTTAGACTGAATAGTACAGTCCTATATGACCACAATCTAAGATTTGGTGTACAGAGAAAATGTGATTTGAAATAAGGTCACATGAAAAAAAAAGTCAAAAAAACAAATTGTAGTGGCTGTGGTAAAGTTGCATCAATAAAAATAATTGTTAATCAGTGGATCATATGTGTGCATCCAATGGCGGCCATTGTGACAACCCATATAAGAAAATGTGTGAATGAAAATTCCTGAGATACTCATCTTTTAAATGTTTCAATAGTAGTAAGTAATTTATTATAGTGACCTGCAGCTCAGAGAACTGCCCAGCCCAGTGGACTTATAAGTCACCTTAAATAATAACGATTACTGTAAAATCTGTATTAGAAACCGCGGCTTCTATTAAAATGGTACAATACAACAGAGGGAATTCGGCTTCTATTAGAGCATCTACACATATGAGAAATGATAAATTTTTGGTTCTCAAACATTCAAAAAGAATGGGTGCGACTTCTATTAGGGATGCGACTTCTAATACAGATTTTACGGTACATTTACAAATAAAGGTTATGAAAGAGAGCTTGAAATAATATATCAACAATACAGTCGTGTAGTTCAATAACATTTTCCAGTGGGAACTTGTCATATTACTGTTTGACTTGAGCAAATAACGCTAACCTCTTGAACTGGAAATGTACAGACTACATGTAGCTGTAATCAGTTTGACTTTGTTGTTTCTACGGGACAGTTGTGAAAATTTAGATAAGCAATAGTTAGAAGTTATTGAAAAAAAACCACTGTGATATCACAATATTGTGAGTGATCTTGGTATTTTAGTGAACATTAGATTACAGTAAATAAGTGCCATATGAGAATCCTAAATGATACATGGTTGTACAATTAATTGCCTTGTCTGTATCATCATGGATTAAAATCTAAATTACAGCAAGTCTCAGAAGTATTGGGGCAGCCAATTTACAAACTCGCTAGCGAATTGGCTAACTGCTTAGTTTTTGACTAAACAGTTTGCTTTCAATCATTTTTCTTGTAAAATGTTGCTTAGATATGTTGCTGTACTGTTTTTTTTTCATAACTTTTACATACATGTAATTCATGTTATAGCGTATTATTATTAGCTTAAAATGTCTGTGAAATGGCCGCTGATTTTCTCGCCTAAAATCAAGTGAAAAAATGTGTTTCAAACTCAGTCTATGGCAACTTTATTTTTGTGTATTTTAAAATGAGGCTCCTCATTAGCTTACAGAAATTCCACTTTTGACATAAGAAGACTATTTGTGACGGAACTGGTGGTGAAAATGTTAAAATTAATTATTTTGTAAAACTATTTAAAGAAGATGGAAAGATTCAATATAGCAATGGATAATAATACATGCACTGAAGGTCAACTCTGCTGTCACTCTAGATTATTGAAATTTTAGTCTTGCTTGTCTTTTGTGATTATTATTGTGCACAATCCCCCCAAAAAATGATGATAGCATCTTTGCTGATTTTAAACACCAGACAATAGTGGTCCACGGTCCAGATGTTGTGCCTGTAATGAGACATTTTAATGAATATTTGTCATATCCTCTGATAGTATTAGCTTTAATGAAATATGATTATATCTTGATAGTATTAGCTTTAATGAATAATTGTCATGTCCTGATAGTATTAGCTTAGATGAGATGCTGTCAGATCCTAATAGTACTAGATTTGAAGACAATCACTGTGCATCTAGTTAGCATTAGCATGGAACTTGCATGGAATTAATTCCATGATTATTAGCTTTGAGAAGACCTATACTGTTGATTCAGTTAGTATTAGCTTTGCAGGGGCACTGATTATTGTATTAGCTTTAATGAGACATCTGCTACATTCATGTTATGGGGTCTCAGTACTCTGAAATTTTAAATTCCTTGTGTTTGTAGAGGGATTACAGCAGTTGCATTCACACTAGTCTGGACCTACTTGGGGTCGATTCGGCTTGTGCCGAAATCACATGCTCATTCGTCGATCTGAAATTTTACCTAAACATGGAAAACGATACGCATATGATGATAATAATAATTGCTATATTGAAATTATATCCATTTGTTGTTATGGTATTTATTACGAGTCATCATGCAAATGAACGAAGAAGATCCGATGTGGCATTGCAAGAAAAAAATGGTTGCAGCAGCACATAAATATGCATTGCCAACGACAGTTTGCATTCATTACTACATCATTTGACCATGTATAGCTGCTCCATAGTCATGTCATAATAGTATGAATCAGTATATGTTCTTTTAAATTATCCGCCGAGGACATGATGCCGAGCATTCAGGCCGCAAATCTCGGCCTGTGCAAAGTCTCAGTCCAGAGCATTTATCGAGACAGGGATAAAGTTTTTTTTCGGCATGTGGCGACTTCGTTCCAACCATACACACACTTGGTTCTGAGTCTCAAGATATTGTAGCTATTTTAATAGTTTCTCTAAGGTGACATAGAATGTTTTTTATTTATCCCCAGTGTTTTGTGTATGAGAAGTCGGTACATCTATCAAGTTGGACAATGACTGGTGGTGAGATGACCATGGGTCAAATAACCAATCACATGTCTGTAGATGCTATTGCTGTTCATTTCCTGTTTCAGTTTGGTCATTATTTATGGTCAGTTCCATACCAGGTATAGTACACACATACATATTTCTTATCAACAACAGTTTCCTATTTTGGGCGGGTGGGGAGAGGAGGGAAGAAGAGGGGGCTCCAAATACGTCACAAAAATATTCCAGGTTGCTATGACGTGCACCACTACACTACAAATGTATGTATTTCAATGGGTTCTGTGCCAGCCAGTGAAAACAGCTAAAGGAAACCGATAAAGTAAAGTTTTTTGAGAGATTTCAGTGTTTGCTTTCACAATTGCCAGGCAGTGCCCGTGCCCATGTCTAGATAACACCATGGAGGTGAAAAAATTCGATAGGAACTTGTGTTACGCCCGATGCCATGCCATGTTTAATGTTTTACTTTTTGACTTCTTCTTTTGACATATATAGGTACTACATGTGGACCTTTCTCAGATTTGTTCATTTTGTGATGATATCTTCAATTCTCTAATTTTGGTGAATATTTTTGTAATTTTTGGTAAAAAGTGATATTTTTGACTTATTGTTAAAAACCGCAAGTCCAATTGCTTTGATATTACATATATAGGTACTACATGTGGACCTCTCCCAGATTTGTTCATTTCATGATGATATCTTCAATTCTCTAATTTTGGTGAATATTTTTGTCATTTTTGGTAAAAAGTGATATTTTCGACTTCTTGTTAAAAACTGCAAGTGCAATTGCTTTGATATTACATATATAGGTACTACATGTGGACCTTTCTCAGATTTGTTCATTTTGGAATGATATCTGTAATTCTCTAATTTTGGTGAATATTTTTGTCATTTTTGGTAAAAAGTGATATTTTCTACTTCTTGTTAAAAACTGCAAGTCCAATTGCTTTGATATTACATATATAGGTACTACATGTGGACCTTTCTCAGATTTGTTCATTTTGGAATGATATCTGTAATTCTCTAATTTTGGTGAATATTTTTGTCATTTTTGGTGAAAAGTGATATTTTCGACTTCTTGTTAAAAACCGCAAGTCCAATTGCTTTGATATTACATATATAGGTACTACATGTGGACCTCTCTCAGATTTGTTCATTTTGTAATAATATCTTTAATTCCCTAATTTTGGTGAATATTTTTGTCATTATTAGTAAAAAGTGATATTTTCAACTTCTTGTTAAAAACCACAAGTCTGATTGCTTTCATATTACATATATAGGTACTACATGTGGAACTCTCTCAGATTTGATCATTTTGTGTTGATATCATCAATTATCTAATTTTAATGATTATTTTTGTCATTTTTGGTGAAAAGTGATATTTTTGAATTCTTGTTGAAAACAGCAAGTCTACATATTGTTCATTTTCTAATGATATCTTCTGTTCTTTAATTGAAATGTGCATTGCTAACAGCGGAGCTATCTCAGCCAACTGGCTGCTTGTTTACCTCCATGATAACACCTTGCCCATGCCTGTATAACACTCTGCCCTATGCCTGTATAACACCCTACCCTATGCCTAGACAATATCCTACCCTATGCCTAGACAACATCCTACCCTATGCCTAGACAATACCCTACCCTATGCCCAGATAACACCCTGCCCTATGCCTAGACAACATCCTACCCTATGCCTAGACAACACCCTGCCCTATGCCTAGACAACACCCTGCCCTATGCCTAGACAACACCCTGCCCTATGCCTAGACAACACCCTGCCCTTTGCCTAGACAACATCCTACCCTATGCCTGGACATTACCCTGTCCTATGCCTAGACAACATCCTGCCCTATGCCTAGACAACATCCTGCCCTATGCCGAGACAATACCCTGCCCTATACCTAGACTACACCCTGCCCTATGCCTAGACAATACCCTGCCCTATGCCTAGACAACACCCTGCCCTATGCCTGGACAATACCCTGCCCTATGCCTAGACAACACCCTGCCCTATGCCTAAACAATATCCTGCCCTATGCCTAGACAACACCCTGCCCTATGCCTAGACAATACCCTGCCCTATGCCTAGACAACACCCTGCCCTATGCCTAGATAACACCCTGCCCTTTGCCTAGACAACATCCTACCCTATGCCTGGACAATACCCTGTCCTATGCCTAGACAACATCCTGCCCTATGCCGAGACAATACCCTGCCCTATGCCTAGACAACACCCTGCGCTATGCCTAGACAATACCCTGCCCTATGCCTAGACAACACCCTGCCCGATGCCTGGACAATACCCTGCCCTATGCCTAGACAACACCCTGCCCTATGCCTAGACAATACCCTGCCCTATGCCTAGACAACACCCTGCCCTATGCCTGGACAATACCCTGCCCTATGCCTAGACAATACCCTGCCCTATGCCTGGACAATACCCTGCCCTATGCCTGGACAACACCCTGCCCTATGCCTAGACAACATCCTACCCTATGCCTGGACAACACTGTGCTCTCGCTGTCGCTCGCAAATGTCGTAAATTACGAAATTTGGACGAGATTTACGAACAAAATAAATATCTATTAGTAGGATTTACGAACACATTTTGTACAAAATACCCTCGCAAATCGCCCTCATTTAATTGTCAAGACTCGACTGTGATCATCACGCATGTTACGGTTTGAGTGATTGTCATTTTAAAGTTAAACAATGTCCCGTTACTTCTAAGATTGCAACAATTGTAACATGGTGATCGCGATCAACACGGAACTGGCATTGAATGTATTTTTCCACTCTAAAGTTATTTTGGTGTCATCGCACATGCGTAGTTTAGTCGACATGTGTTTCAAGATACCCCGCGACATTACTCTCAGTATGGAACGGTTTCATGTCGCCCTTATCAAACATGTGATTTGTTTATTTATTGAAAATGGAGACTACGTCAAAAAGGAGCAGACAACTGCTCGACGAGTATTTTTCACGACGAGATGGAGAAATCGCTAAATCGTGTTCAGAACCAGAAACATATGGGTGTCCTAACCCTGACAGCATCAAGAAACGGAAAGTTGATCGTACTGCAGCACGATTTCAGAAATAATGGAAGGTTAGCTGCGGTTCCGTAGCGCTTTGGTGCGACATACAATCTAGTTTTGCCCTACCATGGAGCTAAAAAAAGAAGGAGATCGAACTGCCTTTGAAGCTATTGTTTAAATGACCGTTGCCGCTGTTTACTCAGCAAACACGGCGTTCCGATAATTTTAAGCCAATAAACAACCATGAATATTTAATGAGGGGCGTTCGGGTTCCATTCGGACAGTTTCGGCAATTTCCGAGCATGCAACAAATAAACACAATTTCAAAATGGCGGCGATGTCAACACGTTATACCGAGTGCGGCGAATAGGAAACCCCGGGGATGTTAGCACTCGACATAAACAAACACGATGGCGAATTCGTGTACAAATACATCGAAGTAAAACGAGAATTGCAGACTTGGCCATATAATAGTAATCGTGTAACCTACCTAGAAATGATGTACAGCAGAAATCCTTTCGTTTGAACTGTTTTTTACCGACCGGAGTTAAGATTATCACGAGAAATTACAGATTGACAAGAGCTCAAGTTTAACGTGTTGCTCAGCTGAGTGCAGCAATAACTATGAGGACCCACGGGAGACATAAACAGGAAACGAACCAACAAGCGGAAATGGAAAGTGTGACGCTGCGTTTGGCCACTCGAAGTAACAAGTCATCTACACATTGTCAACAAGTATGCGAAATCTACTCTCTTTTTATCCAAGAATTATTTTCCGGGACCTAATATCACGCTAGAAAATCGATTTTTTTCGAACGATGTTTTCGCAGTAAGAAAATAACGAAAATTATTGTAACTGACGCATTAATCGTGCGATTTCCATGATTCGAACGTCACCATCCAACATGGTTGCTGAAAAACTTAAAATTGGAAATCGCGCATGTTTGGTGAACTTCGGCACCAACTGCGCAGCTCTGAAAGTTCAGGTCACTGATGCGAGGAGGACGCTCATTAATTATTCATTGTTTAACGCCGGCCGCGATCACGGAGATGAAAGGCAAACGCGAACAATAAACTTATCAGCTTAAAACAAAGGACTCAAGTAGGATTACAATCTGTTCGATCTCCTTCTTTTTTTAGCTCCATGGCCCTACCAATTTCATTCGGACGTCTTGTTTTTATTTTTGTTGTTGTATGTCGAACATGGGCCGGCCAGTGTCTGTCACGTAAATAATGCGGTCGGCAACATAGGGCTATTATTCCACAGCTAATGGAAGGTGAGACAATGTTAGCGAATCGATCGAAAAATACTATAATTTGTGTAACATTCTTACCGGGCATTCTTAGCATTGAGATCGAGTTACAAGACCGAAAGTTACTTTAGTTACTTTTTCACTTTAATTCAGAAATTTCGATGAAAATAAATAGTCATTTTGTGTCGTCATATACGTCAACATGCGGGTTTGCATGATGAGCACGGGAGATTACTTCATAATAATATTGATTGGCATAGTTTTTTTCTGAGAAATTTCCCGTGAAAATTTATTCACAGACTTGTGTTCTAGGCAGTGAACTTTTGAATGATAACTATTTTCCCCACTGTTAACAATGTGAGCTTATCATGAATATGTTTAATTAATACTGAGTTATTCAAATAAAGGTTCTGGTGTCTACATATTATATTTTGTTGTGATGTTTTGTTGTACCATCATAAATGGTACATTTTGTGGAGCAGACTGCCTAATTTGATGTCATGAAATTACACACAAAATTAGAGCTCAAGTTGCACCAGCAAGCACCATTTTCAGCATGCTGTTCTTGTTTTCGGCGGACGACAGATGGGACACCCCCCTCTCCTTCTCTCTTCCCCGTTGTGCTCGGTCGCGGGAAAATGCTCCGCAGTTTCCAGACAAAGTTTACTAATACTTTTTTTTCTTGATTAGTAAATTTACTATTACCTAGCAAATTCCAGAGAGAGCCCAGCAACACCCTGCCCTATGCCTGGACAACACCCTGCCCTATGCCTAGACTACACCCTGCCCTATGCCTAGATAACACCCTCGTGCTCTCAATGCTTGTTTATTCAATACAGTAATACATATATCATTGTTGTGTTTTAGATCATTGTTATTTTAATACTGTTATACGTTGAATTGGGATATGCTGCATTGATTGGGTCTGCTGTGTTCATTATCTCAACACCAATTCAGTTTAAGATAGGTGCTTCAATGTCAAAAATACAGAAATCTGTGCTGGTAAGTGATTTTATGGGTATCACAATGCAAAGTGACTGATCAAAAGCCCCATATATTTTGTCATATCAAACTCAAAACATTGAAAATGACAATAAACTCTAGAATTGTTTAATCCAATGCAGACTTGTACAGTAAACGTCAACAACCTGGGGACATTATATGAACATTTCATAAATATAAAATTGTATGACGTACAATGTAAATAAATCGAAGTGGCTGTTAGAATACACAATTAAAAATTGAGAAATGGTGTTGTGACATCAACATTAGTTCTAATTAATATTAATGACGTAGTTCAATATCCAGTCGGCAAGTGCTTTATTTTGAATAAGTAAATTTTTGCAGTTGTTATGACACTTGAAGGCATGTGCTCGCATTGTAGTTAATGTTGAGCTCTTGAGCCAATCAAAGTTAAATCTTTTGACTATAAGTTGTGGATGTCTATGCAGTGTTTTATCTTATGCACACATGTTGTCTGGGCCTAATTTGTTTCTAGGGGTTTTCTGATGACAGATTAAAGAAATCCAATGAACTTTTGCAAGGTATCAAATTATTAAAACTCTATGGCTGGGAAGACATATATTGCAAAGCTATTGAGACTGCTCGTTCCAAGGAAGTACGTCAAATGTTGAAAGCTGGCATGTACATGGTGGCCACAAGTAAGTAATTAATGATATGAAATACATTGTACGTCATGAAATCTCAAAACTTTGAGGTAATATTTTGTTATTTTTGTTTGTTTTCAGTGCTCATCACACAAGCCACTCCTATTATTGTCACACTTGTGGTAAGTTTGCTATGTTACTCTATAGGTTTACAAATTTTATATGTATTTCATGTGTATTTGAACAGGATTCATGAACATTTTTTTTAATCTTTGGGTTCGAATGAACCACACTGAACAAGTGTGTCTGATCGTAGAGAAAATATTACATTGCAATATTGTAAACAGCAATTGAATTTCTCTTCAATTTTTTTCAGCATGATGTGAGTGCTATTATAACTTTTCCTTTCATACAGCTAGCTAGCTATGCCAGATGTTCTGCGAAGGATTTTAGTCAAAGCTGATGGCTAATTTGCATAGTAATTAGCATATAATTTACATAATGTATTCATTCTAGTACCACTTTGTTCCATTTTTCACAAATTGCTTAATATACTGTTTGTATACTGTATACCTGTATTTTCAGTGTATTCCCTGCCATTGCCTTTGATTGTCATTACCAACAAAATTTTACTAATTTTCTGTTAATGATGAGTACTTTCCTTGTCAATTTTCTTTCAGTCTTTCGGCGTGTACTCGATTGTAAGTCCAACCCCGCTGACACCAGAGATTGCGTTCTCGTCATTAGCGTTGTTCAACCAGATGATGATTCCATTGTTTTTACTTCCAATGATAATTGGACAGACTGTCAATGCGTATGTCAGCACCAACAGACTGCAGAATTTCTTTATTGCTCCTGAGATTGAAGACATTGAGGATGGTAGAGTACCGTTAACTAAAGGATCTAGTGCTGATTATCGCCAACTTGACAATGACAATGAAAATATTGAACCATCTGATAATATGGTAATAATTTATATTAATGGGGTCTGAAAATGAGTTATAATTTACACAAAACTGACAATTTTACAATCGGATTTGTGCCAGAGTAAGTTTTTACAACTCAGGCTTACTACGGAGGTTGTAATGCAGTTATGGTCCTGGTTATACAAAGAAGAATTTTTTGTATCATATTTGCCCTATCACATTGCATCCTTAATCAAAGCGCATCTCCAATAGAAGTGCATATAAACCAAAAATCACATTTGCTATATATTGAAAATATATAATTTGCGATTTGAGTTCCGATTTTTTAAAATATTAATTTTGACCATCATCAATAAATCTGTTGCAGGGCACCACAAATATTTACTTCTTATAGTGTGCAATGTGTTAACCTTTAGATTTCAAAGGACATGACGACTGTGGAATATCTTATCCTGAATAATTCTGACTTTTATGTTTAAATTAAGAAGACAATATTTTTCAACAGTTTGAGAGGTGTAAAATGTTCATTAATATTTGCTTTAATTGCACATTTAAATTTTAAAAAAACATTTAAAATTTAAAAAAGAATCTTATTGACATATGAAAATTTGTGCTTACAACTGGTTTTTAATCCGTGTCGAAAACGTGCACAGAATGGTCGTTTTGTGCACGTTTTCGACACGGCTTATCAGCTACCTCAAGTGCCAAATCCATGAAATAAACAACCAATGTCAATAGAGTAGCCTAGGTGTTAAAAATGGATTAAGTACTGGCAAACCAACTTCTGCATAGGTATGTTTCTAAACGCTTGCTTTTTAGCTGATTTAGTCATCATTTTTGAACTCAGAAGCCCGCAAAACCTAATATTACATGTGAGAACGAAACAAATCCGTCGAGATTTCACGTTTTCCCGTAAAAGGGATGCTGGCTGTTCCCTCTCTGGACTCCCTCCCCGCGTATACTAGTACTGGTACTACCATGGATTAGTACCTTCCATGGTACTACCAACTCTAACCATGTCCCCATTTGGTGACGCATGTCAAGCTATAAATGGGCATCAATACTCATTTCGCCCAATATTTCGCTTTTATAACATTTTATAACATATCACTTAATTACCGACCGGAAACACGACCATGTTTTTATCCCTTTTTTTTCTCACTCGCTTATTAAAAACACTGACCGCTTGTTCAAACACTGAACACTGGCACATGAGTTGTCGAAATGGTTGTTTTAGTGCTAAAGTTTGAGGATTCAATGAGTATTAACCATTATTTAATTTCGAACGACACTTCCAAACCATCATACTTTGTTTCGTTCGCGAACGTACAGCGGGACTGTGTTCCGTTTGAATCCAGGGCTGCTATATCGTTTCAACAACATGATTATCGAGACAATTACGTGATACAGGCAATGCTAACTCCTTAGGGCAGAGAGCAGATACACCAGGAACAAATTGATGCCACGGCCATGTATTTAAAATGCGAGCATGCAGACGGGCGATATTTCTGGGTTCGCGCGCTCGAAAAAATAAGCGACAATTATTCAACAGGCGATTGCAAAAGCGATTAAAAATGATAATCGAAAAGCAGAAGCGAGCAGGAGGTTGGGTGAAATTAGTGCTGTACATTCAGGTCCTTTGTAAAAATACGATCGGCCAAGATCTATATCATTCTGAGGCACGCTAGAGACAGACAAAATGCAGTTTTAAATATTGACACCGTTCGTATTTTTTAAATGAGTCAAAAAATAAATAAATTGTATGCTGCTTAAGCGATGATGAATCGAAACAGACTCGTTTTGCAAGTTTTAACGGCTACGTTCTGCTGAAGATATAAGACTTCACTTTCGGAGTTATTACCGAAGATAATGTACAACAGCAAAAAACAACAACATTTGGTTATGTGAAATAGAGTAGCATTCATGTAGGTCCAATCAGTACTGTTGTATCGTCTATTTCGTCAACCGAACGTTACTACCCGGACCTGCTCGTCGATTATTATTGCAAATGTCATTTTTTTCCAGAATCAATTGGGTATAAGTACGTTATTTTAGAATGATTTTCATTTGGTTTCACGTGATAGTTAATCTGATTTATCATATAGCATTACAAACAGGAAGTCCTCGGCATGGGTCGGAGTACTAGTATACCCCAGACCACTCGTTTTGATGAATGGTCTGAGTGTGGCTTGTGGGTAACAATAGAAAATGAATTTCGGTGAGGTTGTGATTATTTGGATTTTTGAGAACGGATTTTTACTATTGAAATGAAATTATCACGTCTAGGGGTGAATTGTTAATAGGTGAAGTGATGTTAAAAACATAAGTAGTTCATCTTCTTGCGTACACCGCAACAACAAAGGTTTATTTTCTAACACAGATCTCCAGTCAAGAGGGTGGCGTTTGGACGTAACCCCGGAGTTAAACCATAGACAATATAGTAGGAAGGACAAGCAACTCCAGCGATTCTATTGTAGCAGGGTAGGCTGGAAAAAAGTTAAGCTGATTTAAACTAACCGTTAACATAAACTAAATATTTATTTCGATTTCTCATTAAGGTAGAGATGCCTGACAGGTATTTTAATTAGTTAATTAGGCAACCAAGATGACCTCCCTTGTCCACAAAACTATATACAGCCAAAACAAAGTCAGCTTGGACATTCAGTTGTGAGACATGACAAAATAAACGGTGCCAGTGATAGATTTCGCGAATGAAAGAACAAAATAAACGCAATCAAAGGCGCCGACCACGCGCGTTCGAAATAAATAGAACTGACGAGAAATTTCGCCTGCATCTTTCACTCACGCAAACGCACACACATGCTATTTCCGTATATTGAATACGTTGGTAACGGAAGGGACAAGTTTAAATCATCTTTGTATTAACACAACTTGAAAGCAACAGTCTCACACTGAATATATGTTTATCAATTATCAAACTAAACAATCAATGAAGCAGACTGCGTAATTTCGTTGACGAGAGTCGCCTACGGTATTCCATGGGTATTCTAAATGGCCGTTGCTGATCACGAGTTCCCGTGTGTAGATGATTTGCTCGATGTTTTTTTTTTTTGATTTTGTTGACGGTGGAAATGATAGTGAAGAAGATCCAAACGCAGTAGACACAGCAATTCATGTTAACAACTCTGTGTGTGTGATTCAGAGCCCGGGCATCAACATCGAAAATAGCGAAGATTTGCGTTTTCTTGATCGTCACGTAAAACCGAAAATAGTGAAAATAAAATAATAAAGACAATCGTGCCTCATTTATTCACAAGTATCCGAGTTATTTTGTTGAAATTATTAATAAAAACAGGGTATAATGTAGGTAGACGTGCATTCAGGCTGAAAGACTGGACGTGTAGTCAAGATGGCGACAGACGTGAAAACGGAAAACGGAATGAAAGTCTATTAAAAAAATGCGAGACAGACAACAACAAAAAACAAGTGTAGTCGGTGAAAATAACAAAATTTGACGATTCATGCATCATGAAAACAATAATATTCGTGTATTTTGTCGAATACGGGGTACAAACTTACACATGCATTCCGTTTGAAAGAGTGTGAATAAGTAGTCAAGATGACGACAGACATGAAAACGGACGGATTGAAAGTTAATTTCAAAATAAGTGCAAGACGGAGAACAACAAAAAACGAGCACAGTCGGTGGAAAATAACATAATAAGAAGATTCATGCATCATGAAAACTAAAATATTCGAGTATTTTGTCGAAAACGGGGTACAACCTTAGACATGAATTCCGGTTGAAAGAGTGTGAGCTATTGTCAAGATGGTGACAGACGAGAGAACATACGGATTCAAAGTCTGTTTGAAAAAAAAATGCGTGGCAGAGAAAAATAAAAAACGAGCATAGTCGGTAAACAAAGACATAATAAGATTCATGCACCATGAAAACAAAAATATTCAAATATTTTGTCGAAAACGGGGTACAGACTGAATATAACATGTACGGAAACATTACTGCCGTCTGAAACTAACTTTTAATTTTATTCAATTAAACAGGAACATATATATTAAAAGTCATATTTTTTACTAGTGAACCACGTTCACGAGAACATCTGATAACTATTGTGTGCTCGGAAGATGCGCATTGCGGAAAGATACTTGTAGTTCGATACGAAAGTAGTTGACATCGCATGGAAGTAAATATGACGTCATTGTTTACTTGCTCATCATAATATTCCAGCCCTGCTTACGTTGGGCATACGGCGTTTGACATTGGTGTTACTATACTACTATACTGTCTATGGTTAAACAGGGCCCAAATTGATAGGGAGTAAAACACGGAAGTGGAAGAGCTGTCCATGCATTGACCAATCACCCAAGAGCTCACAAACACAAACGAAATATTTGTTGTTGTACTTAACAAAGGGATTTGGCACTAAAAACAATAGAACGTTTATAGGCTTAACGTTGGATTTAGATCGTGTTATAATCCAAATCCCCTACTAAGACTTGTAAGCACCAATTTTCATATGGACAATTTTGACATATGTTGTTTTTAGGATTTTACTGATAATTTATTTTTATTCTCATCATGTCATGAGCATTAATTTTATATATATACAAAATTGATGAAAATAAATATAACTGCTTTTATAAAATATTCCTTGAAATAACTACTTGACTACCATCAAACAGTTGGATATCACAATATCTAGTTATTGTAATTTCTAATTTTCTTATTATTTGATGTTTGAACGTTTCTTGTTTTTACAGGCTTTGTACAAAAACAGTGAGAATTCTGTATTACATCATTATGTAGAAGACAATGATAAAACCAAACTACTCGATGATGGACATCCTGCTGCATATGGAGCATTAGGAAAAACTCCTGCATTAGCTGATAACATGGTGAATGACCTACCTGACGATCTTGCAATAAAGGTGCGTCTGAAATATGTAGGATTATTGATTGTGGAATTGTTGTGCCATGATATGTTTAGAGGTAGATTGGTAATATCATACTCATATTATTATGCAAATCTTGATTTTCAATGATCAATAATTCCTGTATTATATATTATGTAGATTACTAATGGTAACTTTGCATGGGACGTAGCCAACCAGAATCCTACTATATCTGGTATTGATTTAGAAGTACAACGAGGTAAATATAGGTATTATAATTGTTACAGTCAGCCCGTAATACTGGAGTTAATGTCCCAAATGTTGATGACAAAATTAAATAGATATATGCAAATTAACTAGGCATGTGCAATATAACTAGACATATGTAAATTAACTAGATATATGTAAATTAATTAGGCATATGCAAATTAAATAAGTAGCATTATTGCTCTTACAATGGGTTGCAGTAAGAATCTGCTTGTTTTGAATTAGTGTAAAAATGAAGTTTTGACTTTATATTCTGTCTGTGTCTGTTCTCATTATCCATCCACAAAATAAATCAATCTTGTTTACCCCAAAATATCAATATTGCATGTGAATAGTAGCATGCTTTGGTATCCACTAGATATAATTGTTTCCATAAATATTGTCAAACAGAAATACAGTAGTTATTCACTGGATTTTAATTTAAAATAATGTTTTAGTTGGAAATTCATGTGAATAAATATCAGTGAAAAGTAAATGCTTTTACAGTATTTTGTTGATATTCATGGAGGTTCTGAGTTGGGATAAATATTGTATTTGCTCTATTTACGCATAAAACAGTATTATTATTATTTTATGTATACAGGATATGACTAATTTTGACCATAAACATACTTCTGTCATTTACGTGTGTGCTTCTAATGGAGCATATACAGTACACAGTGAAAATTAGACTGCCTTAGTGTGGAGTCCTAGTGACTCAAATTTAATCATTGCAAACACCTTTAATTTATTAAATCATAGAAATTTCTAGTTTCAAATAATTCATGGTTGATGTATATCATACTGTGATATTATCAAAAGTTGATTTATAAATGACTGTGACATTGTGTTATAGGAAAGCTGACTATGGTGATTGGGTTAGTGGGTAGTGGGAAGTCTTCATTGCTGTCTTCTATGCTTGGTGAAATGACAACCTTATCTGGTAGAGTACAGTACAATAGGTAAGTACAACATTCCTAAGCTGAACCGGTGACACTGAACACTTTACTTGAACAACCTTAGCCATAATTATACTCATTGTGAACATATCAGATGCCATAGCTACATATCATTTTCTGTACAAGATCTTGATTCTACATTAATGGTTTTTTTCAACATCAAAATGGGTGACATTTTGTTTTAATGCATGGGAGTCTTTGCAGTTAGTGTGTCTGTATGTGTGTGTGTATGTGTGTGTGTGTGTGTGTTCCACTGATATCTCAAGAACCTTACATCAGTTTTTAATGAAACTTGGTGCATAGAAGCTCTGGGCCAATGCGCAGATTTGATTACCTAATTACCTAATTTGCATGAGAATTAGCTGATTTTTAGCTGTTCTATGACTGTTCCACTGATATCTAAACAACCACTCATTGGAATTTGATGAAACTTGGTACATAGATGCTCTAAACTAATGCTAGGTTTTGAACAGTTTTTGATAAAAATTACCTAATTACCTAATTTGCATAATGATTAGTCAATTTTCGTTTTTTCCACTGATATCTCAAGTACTAATCATCACATTTCAATGAAACTTGGTACATAGATGTCATAGGACACTGCACAGACCTGATAGTTTTGAGGGTAATATCAGTTTATATTAATTACCTAATTTGCATAATTAATTTATTTTCAGCTTTTGATGTTTCAAGTAGTAATCATCACATTTCAATGAAACTTGGTACATAGATCCTTTAGGACTATCCAGAGACCTGATTAGTTTTAGGGTAAATAATTGTGCATATTAATTACCTAATTTGCATAATTAATTTAATTTTTAACTAATCATCACATTTCAATGAAACTTTGTACATGGATGCTGTAGGACAATAGACAGACCTGGATAATTGTAGGTTAAAATCTGTACATATTAATTCCTAATTTGCATAATTAACCACTTTTAAGCTATCACACTGATATCTAAGGTACTAATTATTCCATTTCAATGAAACTTAGTACAAAGATGCTCTAGGACAATGTACAAACCTGATTAGTTTGTGGGTAAAATCTGTTTATATTAATTCCCTAATTTGCATAATAATTCATAATTGTTTTTGGTTCTGATCACATTTCAATAAAACTTGGTACATAGATGGTCTGTTACATTGCGCAGACCTCATTAGTTTTACATTCAAATCTGTTCATATTAATTTTCTGATTTGCATTATTAGTTTTCAGCTTTTCCATCACTATCTCAATCAAGTACAAGTAATTTTGAATTATTTTTAATGTGTCTCCAATACTCTCAGCACATGGAAGTTCTTTCTAAGCTTTCTTTGATTGAATGATTCCATCTACCTATAAATATGTATCTTGGGCCACATACCACTATATTATCTCACATTGGGAATGCATTTTAATGTACATCATGCAGTCATGTATATATAATTCCCAGCTAACAGGTATTTGTCAATTTAAATTCCAGGAAATGTATATATTACTGCTTCTTCCATCATGACAGTAAACTAGACAAGAAACATACAAGGTTAAATTTACTCTGTGTCTAATGTCTATTTCAGGAGTCATAGTAAGGTATCATATGGTGCACAGAAAGCTTGGCTCATGAACGCATCTCTGAGGGACAATATATTATTTGGAGAGGATTACGACCATTTAAGGTATGTGAATGAAGGTATATTCTTTCCGACATAGCACTTGTCTACTTTGTGTTAATTTGAAGATTTTGTATTTATTTTTAATGCCAAAATTAACTTTTGTCTTCTCTCAAAAAATAAATCATCATCAGATTTTTTTGATCATTTATATCAAGACCTGTTGTGTAGCTCGCTGTTACAATGTTCACTTCCTGAGTTCCGGAGAACTCTAAAGTATTCAAAATTCCAAGACTGACACACAAGAAAATACACATGACTTCTCTGGCTTTAGCCAACATTGAAGTGACGTTTTATTATAAAACATGTGATCAGCACATGGTTTACATATATTGGGCAATGAAATTTCAATGACATGAATACAATAATAAAATTGTAAAGTCAAATAGACAACAATCTGTAAGTATTGTGAAATTATGTCCATTTAGTCCATAATTTATTAACTAATAAATTATAGAAAAATTAATCAAAATTTGATCTGAAACATAAAACTCAATATTAATACATCAATATTAATGACAGTCAGTCAGAGTTGAAAACTCTAAAATTTGAATTACTGTAAAACATGTTGAAAAAGCGACATACTATTTTAGCGAATTGTGGTAAAATGACGTAATAGCAAAATGATGATTTATTGAATCTTTCTTGTCTTTGTTTGTACCTGTTTTCACAATACTTGTCTGACGCCTGTCAAAACAAATGTGCAGTTGTCACCTCCATAAGAACAAAGAAAAACTGTCAAGTGTAATAAAGAAGCACTCCAGATTATTACTTTTTCTATGTTGTTTACAAAGTGTGTGTGTGGAGAAAAGGACATTGTTTGGCCGCCATTTTGAATTTATAATGAAGTCATTAGCGACATCTTAAATTAGCAAATTAGTTCTCTCGCTAAATTTGCTAAAAAGACATGCTCGTGAAAACGATGTGTTTTACAGTAGTGTGCTACATTACTTTTAGTAACTATGACTACATTGTTAAGTACATTAAATAAAGTTACCTTTGTTCTGGTTACCAAGGTACCAAGCTGTAGTGAAGGCATGTGCATTACAACCCGACATTGATATTTTACCTGCCGGTGATTACACAGAGATTGGTGAGAAAGGTATCAACCTCAGTGGAGGACAGAAACAACGAGTCAGCGTTGCCAGGTGTATTTATAGCCATTCAGATATTGTCATTTTGGTAAGTATGTTTTCATATCTGGTAAACTCTATGGAATGTTGCTAGGTTACTGATGGGTGTATGGTGTATATTTAGTTGTTATTGATTGATGTACAGATAGTGAGACAGAAAAGTTCTGACTGTAATACATAATTACTGTATTACTTCATATGAAGTTCATGATGCTGACATTTGACTAAATATTTGTATTTCAATAAAGATAATATTAATATCATAGAATATTATTGCCCACAGTAAATGATCTGGATGACTACTGTAAAATACTTGTAAATTGTAAAATAATATACGACTCTTATCTGTTCATTTAATCTTTTTGTTGACACACTGTGATTAGATGTTTATATTTTATTACCATGGCAACACTTAATATTTACTTTTTCTGGTTGCAGGATGATCCGTTGTCAGCGTTAGATGTTCATGTGGGACGTCAACTCTTCATGGAAGGCATAATGGAATTACTAATTCAGAACAACCGTACTGTCTTATTAGTAACACATCAATTGCAATTTTTAAAAGATGCAGATAAGGTAATTGATATTGTTAACGTTACATAGCTGTATTCTCTTAAAGAAAGTGATTTGGTGTGGCGTGCCATGTGATTGAGTGTATCTTGTGATTTGATGTGGCCTGCCATGTGATTGAGTGTATCTTGTGATTTGATGTGGCCTGCCACGTGATTGAGTGTATCTTGTGATTTGATGTGGCGTGCCATGTGATTGAGTGTATCTTGTGATTTGGTGTGGCCTGCCATGTGATTGAGTGTATCTTGTGATTTGATGTGGCCTGCCATGTGATTGAGTGTATCTTGTGATTTGGTGTGGCCTGCCATGTGATTGAGTGTATCTTGTGATTTGGTGTGGCGTGCCATGTGATTGAGTGTATCTTGTGATTTGGTGTGGCGTGCCATGTGATTGAGTGTATCTTGTGATTTGGTGTGGCCTGCCATGTGATTGAGTGTATCTTGTGATTTGATTTGGTGTGGCCTGCCATGTGATTGAGTGTATCTTGTGATTTGGTGTGGCGTGCCATGTGATTGAGTGTATCTTGTGATTTGGTGTGGCGTGCCATGTGATTGAGTGTATCTTGTGATTTGATGTGGCGTGCCATGTGATTGAGTGTATCTTGTGATTTGATGTGGCATGCCATGTGATTGAGTGTATCTTGTGATTTGGTGTGGCGTGCCATGTGATTGAATGTATCTTGTGATTTGGTGTGGCATGTCATGTGATTGAGTGTATCTTGTGATTTGATGTGGCGTGTTATGTGATTGAGTGTATCTTGTGATTTGGTGTGGCGTGCCATGTGATTGAGTGTATCTTGTGATTTGGTGTGGCGTGCCATGTGATTGAATGTATCTTGTGATTTGGTGTGGCGTGCCATGTGATTGAGTGTATCTTGTGATTTGATGTGGCCTGCCATGTGATTGAGTGTATCTTGTGATTTGGTGTGGCCTGCCATGTGATTGAGTGTATCTTGTGATTTGGTGTGGCGTGCCATGTGATTGAGTGTATCTTGTGATTTGGTGTGGCGTGCCATGTGATTGAGTGTATCTTGTGATTTGGTGTGGCCTGCCATGTGATTGAGTGTATCTTGTGATTTGATTTGATTTGGTGTGGCCTGCCATGTGATTGAGTGTATCTTGTGATTTGGTGTGGCGTGCCATGTGATTGAGTGTATCTTGTGATTTGGTGTGGCGTGCCATGTGATTGAGTGTATCTTGTGATTTGATGTGGCGTGCCATGTGATTGAGTGTATCTTGTGATTTGATGTGGCATGCCATGTGATTGAGTGTATCTTGTGATTTGGTGTGGCGTGCCATGTGATTGAATGTATCTTGTGATTTGGTGTGGCATGTCATGTGATTGAGTGTATCTTGTGATTTGATGTGGCGTGCCATGTGATTGAGTGTATCTTGTGATTTGGTGTGGCGTGCCATGTGATTGAGTGTATCTTGTGATTTGGTGTGGCGTGCCATGTGATTGAATGTATCTTGTGATTTGGTGTGGCGTGCCATGTGATTGAGTGTATCTTGTGATTTGATGTGGCGTGCCATGTGATTGAGTGTATCTTGTGATTTGGTGTGGCCTGCCATGTGATTGAGTGTATCTTGTGATTTGGTGTGGCGTGCCATGTGATTGAGTGTATCTTGTGATTTGGTGTGGCCTGCCATGTGATTGAGTGTATCTTGTGATTTGATTTGGTGTGGCCTGCCATGTGATTGAGTGTATCTTGTGATTTGGTGTGGCGTGCCATGTGATTGAGTGTATCTTGTGATTTGGTGTGGCGTGCCATGTGATTGAGTGTATCTTGTGATTTGATGTGGCGTGCCATGTGATTGAGTGTATCTTGTGATTTGATGTGGCATGCCATGTGATTGAGTGTATCTTGTGATTTGGTGTGGCGTGCCATGTGATTGAATGTATCTTGTGATTTGGTGTGGCATGTCATGTGATTGAGTGTATCTTGTGATTTGATGTGGCGTGCCATGTGATTGAGTGTATCTTGTGATTTGGTGTGGCGTGCCATGTGATTGAGTGTATCTTGTGATTTGGTGTGGCGTGCCATGTGATTGAATGTATCTTGTGATTTGGTGTGGCGTGCCATGTGATTGAGTGTATCTTGTGATTTGATGTGGCGTGCCATGTGATTGAGTGTATCTTGTGATTTGGTGTGGCGTGCCATGTGATTGAGTGTATCTTGTGATTTGATGTGGCCTGCCATGTGATTGAATGTATCTTGTGATTTGATGTGGCCTGCCATGTGATTGAGTGTATCTTGTGATTTGATGTGGCGTGCCATGTGATTGAGTGTATCTTGTGATTTGATGTGGCGTGCCATGTGATTGAGTGTATCTTGTGATTTGGTGTGGCGTGCCATGTGATTGAGTGTATCTTGTGATTTGGTGTGGCCTGCCATGTGATTGAGTGTATCTTGTGATTTGGTGTGGCGTGCCATGTGATTGAGTGTATCTTGTGATTTGGTGTGGCGTGTTATGTGATTGAGTGTATCTTGTGATTTGGTGTGGCGTGCCATGTGATTGAGTGTATCTTGTGATTTGGTGTGGCATGCCATGTGATTGAGTGTATCTTGTGATTTGATGTGGCATGTGATTTGGCATGATTTGAAAAAAATAAATAAAAGTATAATTGCATGATTTGATTGATCTAGGTTATTGTAATGGATTATGGAAAAATTTATCAACAAGGAAACCTTAGAGAGATCTCAGCACAGGATCCTGAACTTTACGCTAACTGGAAGGAGACACTACAGTTGATCAGTGAATCTGAAAGTGATAGCGAAGAAGAAGGGTCAGCGACAATGGAACGTCAAAAACTAATAAAACAATTATCAATTCGTGACATGGATGGAGAGGATGTAAAACAATCAGGTAACTAATTTGTTTTCTGTAACTGATTCTTGTAATGCATATAAAGTATGTAAATGCCCCAGTAGTTAAAATAAGTACATAAATGATTTCATCACATTATTTCATTGTTTTGTTTATTTGCCTTAAAAACAAAGTAAAAAATATATTTCAACTGCAGAGAATGATGTATCGTTTTTTTGACATTCAAACGCCATTTTCTGAAATGAATAATTCAAAACTCTTTTTTAGGATTTCCTTCTTACAATGTACATTTATCATCTCTTGTGCAGGTAGGATAGTACAGAATTGTGATTGGTTGGTTCATGTCCTGTAACTTACATATTCACAGCCTGCTCCTGAAATATGAACCATGAACATTATTATTATGATTTTAAGACAACTCAAAGACGATTTAACACACCAGTATAATGAAACAGCATGGATAAATCACTTTCATGTTGCATAGCTATCAAGGATTTTCAGGAACCATAACAACTCAGCATTTTGATTGGCTGATAAGAACCTCCTATCTGGTGTTTCATGATAAAAACATATTATATTTATGGTTGAGTGTTTGCCTTCTACGGAAATCGTTTGCTTTCAATGAAACAAAGTTGAATTATATATGCATTTCATAACAAATTATTTTACATAATGTACATTATTATATTCATGACTGAGTAATAATTAACGCTTGTAACTCATCAAAAACCAATATGTTGTTTGCATGTGAAATAGCATGACCTGATTACCTGATTGTGATCAATATTACTACTTTGTTTTTATTTGAAACATATTATATACTCGTCATTACCCACAAGATTGAGTATTTTGTTATCACATGGAAATACTAACAATTTTTAGTTCCGCTGTTGACTTTGTCGACCAAAGCTCATCATTTGAGCGATTGTCTGTCAGCATGCTTGTTTTTTTTATGGTTCTAACTGCTTGTGTCGCCTATTTTAAAACCAAATTGAGGCTTTTCACTCACCCCTAATGCCTGAATTAGAATATTTATAGTAATCATGTTTCCCATGTGTGTGATTTTAAAACTTGATGCATGTTGTCAGAGTACAATTTGAAATGGAAGGGACTACATGGTTACGTATGATGTACTTAATTGTCTGTGTTTCCATACTTTCAACTTTTTGTTTTGAGTTATTCAACTCATGTGGTTAGAATGATACTTTTAAAATTGCCTTACTTTGGGCAAGGTTTCAATAATTTAACACTGTTTTTTTATATCGCTAGGTGAAGCTGATGGAAAACTAATTGAGAAAGAAGAAAGAGAGAGAGGTTCTGTCTCCTGGAAGGTTTACATGGTGTATGCCAGAGCCATGAGAATCCCTATTGTGTGTTTATTGGTATCTCTCTTGCTTGCACAAGTTGGTGCTTCGGTTGCTACTAATTTTTGGCTCTCAGAATGGTCCGAAGCTGGAGCAAATGTGACTGCAAATCGCACTGAGGTAAGATGCATTTTATTTGTTACAGTGGCATATAATATTTCAGTCATTCCAAAAAAAATTAAACATTACAACAATCAATTTTAATATTTTGATGAACAATAGATTGCATCATGTAAGTGAATACAAAAATTATCAAAATTTGTAATTTGTACAACTATTCATGTAATGTACATTTCAAAATAATGGCTTGCATTGAACTGACAAACAGATAAAGTCATAGCCATGCATTACTAATCGTATCTTCGCTGCAATATACTTATAGGAAGAAAGTACAGAAGAGTTGATCTACTACATCAGTGGTTACGGTGGACTAGCAGGTCTGACTATCCTTCTAGCATTGGTGTATGGATTGTGCAATGTAATATTCGCGCTGATGGCCGCTAAACGTCTCCATCTTAAGTTGCTTCATAATGTGATCCATGTACCAATGAGATTCTATGATACAACGCCTATTGGTCGTATTTTGAACCGATTTTCAAATGATACTCAATTGATTGATCAGGTGAGGTTCAACTGTGTTTGACAGTATTTGCTTTGCTATAAGATGATAAGACACATATCAATAATAATTAATAATATAATAATGTTACATTCACTTTGTCATATTTCTTCCTTATTTTCAGAGACTGTGGCAGACATTTAATGCTTTAATGCGTTCATCACTGAATGTATTATCGGCACTGGTAGTCAACACTATTGTCATACCAATCTTTATAGTTATCGTCACACCCGTTATGATTGGTTACTATTTCTTACAAAGGTTCTTTATCGCCACTTCCAGGTAAGTTTCACCACCAGATATTGTTGACCAAATTATTCTGTACTTTTTTCTTACATGCTCCCTAGTTTTGGAGCCAAAATTTGAGTCAATTTTTAGTTTTTACTCAAAATATTTGACTATTTTTGTCCCAATCTTGTAGTCTTCTGCATCCTCACTGATCCAAAAAACGTGTAAAGATGGTATTTAATGAGTGACAGTTAGTGATCCAATCTCAGTATAGCTAAACTTAGACTGTTGTATCAAAACATTCATTATCTGCAAGACCATATCAATCTTATTATATTGAATGCAATGATTACCCGCAGAATTAATCAGTCTGGATAATGGATTTGTGATAACACAACAATTCTGCAATCACTCAAACAATTTCATGAAAATTTTATTTTTAAACAAATATTGGCCTGACTGTGGGTGGTATGAATGAGTTCAATCAAGACTGTCTGTGATGTACTGTTTTTACTACCAAAAGCTATGTGTTCATTGGATTATTTAATTTTTTCAGAGAACTTCAACGTCTTGACAGCATCAGTAAATCTCCAGTATTTGCGCATTTCTCTGAAACCTTAGGCGGATTGTCAACAATAAGAGCATTCAGGTAAGAAAGCGAAGATATTGTTGTTATACTACAAGTATAGCTGTCTCATTCCAAATGGTTTGAACAGACATTTTGAACAAATGATTTGGATCAAAGTTGGTATGATGATCGTACCAACATATTTGATTAATGGTGCACATCATTTGGGGGGGGGGATTCAAACCTATGTGGCTGACTGGCAGCCATTTGTTTATAATGGATTGCAGGTCACTTTATCTTAATAAAATTAACTTTTCTGTTTAATTTTAGTACATAGATAGAATATCTAACCTCTTTTTATGATTTGATACAATATGATAGTCAGTTGTGCCCCAGACATTGTAATGTATTTGGATTTAGCCAGGCTCTGAGAGTTTGGTGCCAAGTATAATTACCGTGCTAGCAACATGAAATAATTTATTATTCCAGTGAATTTTTTTATAGCAATTGCAAATGAAGAGAACTGATATGAACAAGGTAGAAACTTGGTCACATGATTTGGTGCTAGTACAAATGTATGTGTAGTTTTTTGTATTGTACTAGTCTCATGAGTGCAAGGCAGAAACATGTGAATTTGGGCAAATGCTTTGATACTAGTACTAGTATGTGTAGTTTTTATTATTGCACTAGGGAGTCTAGTTTGCATGAGTAGCAAAGTGCCTTACTGAATGCTCTATAAAATAATGGAATATGTAGTTAAGGGTTCTTGTAAAATAGTGTTTTCTTCAATTCTTATCCTCATTGTTGAATACATCATACGAAAATACAATAAAAAGATTGTGACATTGAATCTTACTGGGGTAACTCGTAAAAGTGTTGACATTTTTTATTTTTTGTCCATTGAGAGAAATTTATGAATGACCTTTAACAGGTGTCTTGCAAATAGACAGCAACAATTTTGTAAAAATAAACTCTTAGTAGAGAGACATTAGTAGAGACAAAGTTGTGTGAAAGGTTTCAAAACGTAGATTTGAAACACTCGGCACATATGTCTAAAGTAATTCAATATTCTCACATAGGACAAGAATTGATATACATAGTTTTGACAAAATTTTGGCTTTTTTTTCTGGCGATGTTGAGATGATCAAAAATAAGATTACCCGGTAGCTCTATAGTTTTAATGAGATAAACAACACTACATAAAGCTGGACAATCCCACATTAAACCTTTAAACAATATGCAAATGAAGTGGGGTACCTAACAGACTAATTGCACATTGATACTCCCATATACGAGCAGTTGATTTTTAATGTGTCTGTTTTTTTATAGGGATGAAAAGCGTTTCCGAAAGCAGATTGTAGATCGGATTGATAGAAATAACATCGCGTATATATATTTACAGACAGCCAACCGATGGCTGGGGATAAGACTGGTGAGTATTTGTTAATGCAGAATACCAACAGCATTCATCCAAGAACTTATATATTTCTAGACTAAGGTAATGGGAACATTTCTACTTTTATTATTCTCCAGGATTCTATTGGAGCTTCAATAGTATTGATTGCTGGTGTTGCATGTATGGCTTCTGCTTCACTAGGAGCTTTGGAACCAAGTTATGTTGGATTGTCTATTACCTATGCCTTACAGGTATGTATTGTGATGCAATGTACCATCAGGATAGATGTCTGTTTTTGGACAATCACTGATTGAAATTGGAAACTGACTAACTATTTTTGCCAACACGATTAATATTCCAAATCTGAAAATTGACAACTGTCTTCACCACCTGTACCTTGTCTAGTTTTCAAAGCAATATTTATTTGCCTAACTAATATGTTAAAGGGGAACTAAATAGAGCCTATTTTGGTGTTTGTATTTATCAAGTTATGTATATTGATAATAAATTTGAAAAAAAAAAGTAAAAAAAATGATTATCTTCAGAGTTATGATGATTTAAATATGAGAAACCATAAACCTGCGAAGGACTTCCGTTTGCGCCATCTTGCCATAAAAAAACGCCCTCATGAGGAATAAACAGGTAAGGTAACAAAGCATGATGACGAAATAGTATCTGATTAAATATAAGCAACTTAGGGAGCCATAGCTGGCTGGACTGGTGAATTGACTTCTAGTCTAGGTTGTTTCGACTTTTACGTTAATGTTATTTACAAGCGTATCAACATACAAACATTATGGATGTGCGATTGATCGAGACAGGCATTTTGTTTTGTTTTTTGTCTGTCTAATAAATGCTGTTTCCAGTACTGCACTGTGCGGCGTGCAAATTATTCAAAGTCTGGATGCTGGAGTATGCAATCTTGAGTTCGTAGTGTGGTGGTGGAAACATTTTCGTCCATGTATTCACGGGGCTGCAATGGCAAAACATGGGACAAGTGTCACAGGAACACCAAGCAGATTGTTCACAGACTTCCGTGTAATTTGAAATAAAACCTTCATCCGAACAAGGGGCATCGTCGACGATATACTCTCATCACTCACACTGGACTGATCTGAATCGTCACAGTATACCGTACTTCCCTGATCATAAGCCCGGAGGCATGAACACGTGAAGGAAATGTAAGGGATGAGCTTGTACTCGAGGACCAACTCAGAAAAAATGATTTTGTTTTGGGGTTAAACACTGTAACCATCTTGCAAACAACGAAAAATTATCCAAAAAAAATATTCGTTCACCACGTCGGGCTCGGGAAAATAATACTTATTTTTGAAAAAAAATGCGTCATTGATTTGAACGATACTTACAATGAAGAAACAATCATGTTCATAAAAAACACACACATTTTATTACAATACGATTTACATACCGTCTGAATTTACGGTGAAATAATGGGTGGGTCTGTGAGGAAACTGTGGACGAAGGCATTTATCATTATCTTCGTTTTGGTATGTTTTCGATCGTACGCAAACTCTCGACGCAAAACAATTTTCCACCATGAGGTTTTTCAGCACAATTTGACCTGGAACAACTTCCTTTGACATAACAGGTCATGTCTTTCATTAACCAATCAAAATGATGTGTCGTAATGATGAAATTTTCCGATTATTGACGATGATTTTTTTAGCGCAATGCGGAAGTGAATTACCGCAATGTTAAAATGCGATCTGTAGCACTGATTGCAACGAAAAAACGATGATTTTTTTCCCTAAAAACTGGCGATTCGCAATTTCCGAAATATAAACGACGGTTAATAGTAACCGTGGGTAAACTGAGTGTGGAGGAAGAATTTAAACACCTTTCTCGGTCGCCAACATGTCTCATCGTTCAAACCCTAGGCCTTTTATGATAGTCTCAAAGTAAACCATGCCCAATAACCAGGTACACGCCTTGACGATCACATTTTTGGCTTTTCGAAGGCTACTACTCAAAAAAATATGGATTACTCCAGAATTGCAACATCGATGTTCATCCCGAGTAAATGACAGAATAGAAACGATGCGAATCATGTTGTGTATGTTCGCCATGCACTCTGAACTTGAAATTAATGCGAGTTTTCTCATAATTAAAACTAAAAGCATGAACCAAACTAACATGCCAATCACGATTATTATGAAATGAAACACACCTTTTACACGCATATTTTAAAGAATATCGTCGACGCCCAGTAAAAACACTCTGGGCTTATAATCGTGAATGCCCTCAACTCGATAAATACCAAGTAAAAACATAGGGATGGGCTTCATACTCGGGAGGGGCTTGCGATCGGGGAAGTACGGTACTTTAACGCAATTGGGCTTTCACTCTCAGAATACTGTGGTTCAAACGCATAAGGCTCTAACCCAAGTTTTAAAAAGCACATTGTGCATATAAAAGTTGAGTTTATACTAATAGTACACAATGCTTGGCAGCATGAACGGCTATGTACAATGGCATATACGAATGCGATCAGATACTAAAACGTCATAGCTTTGAAAAGTACCCGGATGTTAAATATGTTCGTTCGTTAATTATTCCCCTCCATGAATGGCCTCCATGGCAAGCACTTCAAATGCCTATCCAAGCTACAGTTATAATTAAAACAAAATTAAACCACTGCAATATTATTTCGAATACAGTTTAGAATATACACAACTATAAATTAAGGCCGCATTTAGGTTCGCTTTAATAGTATGTTGTGGTAACAGACTGTATGTATGTTTGTTAGGGGGTTATCTCATATTCAAACCTTGATTAACCTGAACTGCCTGAACAAAACCCAATTTTGTGGTTTCAAAGTCTAGACAATAAACGACTGCATGAATTTGCATAAAAACAGTGGTTCACACCGATGCAATGTCGTCAGCTGACAATGTTATGTGGTTGTAGCGTTATTGCTGACTTTAGTTTTGACAAAATGATAGAGGGACTGTGGTTTTGATATTCCTTCACGGAAAAAATGTTGTCATTATCGATTTATTACTTTCATCATATTTTTTTAACTCGCAGTCTTAAAGAATTTATGATTTGACATGGGCACTAAAGACAAAATGTACCAGTTAGCTGCATGGATAAACATATTTTACTGACCATGTCAAATATATATACCGGATTCTGTCGTAAATTGGCCCTGGGCCGTTAAACGGCAGGTTGGGTTTTTAAAAAATTAAAATTGGACCAAGAAATCGCCCAGGGCAATTTTTTGGCAGTTTTTTAAGGTGTGTTTTTAATATACATGTATCTTCTGGGAAATTTTGTTTCTTTCTTGAGTATTAGGAATATTATTTTTCTGTCAAGAATATTGACATGTAAATACTCCAGTACCGGTATATTTATTGGTGTAGTTTATTTTATTTATTGGTGTAGTTTATTTTATTTATTGGTGTAGTTTAATGTTAAGACGTATGGCAGGAATGGAAGATCTGGTCTAATACCGTCTGCAGTTCTCACGACAACGATGATTATATGGTGACGATGTCATACTCATTAATAACAATGCCTAAAACGCCGACCCAAAATGGATGCAATAGAAAAGTTTGCCATAGCTCTCCATCAATAAAAACCCTAAAACGAAGAGGAAAGTGCAGAAGTACTTGTCATGCGCCGGATGTTACTCCCAACAGAACGTAATCGGTAATGAAACAAAATACACTCTGTATCATTATTTGCAGGTGTCTGGATATTTGAATTGGGTTGTACGTAATAGTGCTGATGCTGAAATGCAGATGAACGCTATTGAAAGAGTAGATTATTACAGTAATATACCAACTGAACAGTATGAAGGTCAGTAGTCATGTATCAACACTGTTTGTCTTTCTACTCCACCGTAAAATGTTAAATTTTGCACTTTAGTAAAATGTTCTTTGCTTAAAAAAAAATCTTCTCTCTGTCTCCTCAACAAAATTTGTCTCATTTAATCAGTGTGCAGTAATTACAATGCATGGTTTATAATGCTATAGTTGTACTTTCTCACTAGGTGTATACAAACCACCCAAAGACTGGCCTAAAAATGGTGATATATCAATTGAACACATATCAGTGAGGTATGCTGAAGACCTAGATCCAGTCTTACATAATGTCTCGGTTCACTTCAAACCAGGAGAAAAGGTATGCAAATATTTAAAGTACCACTATTCTCAGGGGTGAAGCTATGTCACGGATTGTTCTACATTGCTAGGACACACACCACTGTACCATGTATTTCCCTGCGTGAGCTGCTGTGGAACACCGGTCGAAAGACCGATGAAAACAGCTGAAGTCGAGAAAACATCACAAACTCAACTTTGAAGTAAATCTGAACAACCAAATTTATATACTGTGAAATACTTTATTTTAGCTGGAATTAATTTTTGCTGAAAATGCTTTTTGGGCATTTTGTATGGAATTTATTTTCACTGATTTTTGATGAGTTGAATGTAAAATATAGGAAAAAAAGTATATTCGCTGGATTTTGTTTTCAAGGAATCCTTTCAGCGAAAATAAATTCCAAGAGAAAATAAAGTATATTTTGTTGTACAGTATGTTACATGTACACATGTAGGGGGTGATCTGGCTTTTTTTGGTGAGATGGTGTCTTGATGAAAAAACAGTGCTTATAGTATCTGAAAGGACAGTTAATGAAGTAGATTTACACAAATCTGATCTCCAAAAGTTTTAAACTAACTCTAATTATTTAGTCACTGTTAATGGATAATAAAATTTGTATTTGAACGTGTTTCTATTGTCTTTGATTAATCAATAGTTTTAATCAAAATTCATGAGAACAGAATTAGGTAAGCAGTACAGGAACTAATTGTGACTTCTGTCTTGTGTAGGTTGGTATATGTGGTCGTACAGGAAGTGGAAAATCTTCACTTACGCTGGCACTATTTAGAGTCATTGACATGTTTCAAGGTAATGGAATAATCTTGTTTGATTTTCAGACACAGTTATACATGCCTATAATGCTATGTTAGTTTGTCACTTTCTGCATGTACTGTAGTCATATAATATTATAGCCAATGAAAACATGAATGTAACAAATAATCGTAATGTCTTATATAATGTTACAGGTCGTATATTGATTGACAATGTTGATATATCACATGTGCCTCTGATTACTTTGAGGAATAGAATTGCTATTATACCACAAGATCCAATCCTATTTGCTGGCACTATCAGGTAATGATGATATCATTAAATTGTTCAACTTCGACAAAAGGAAGAAATATGAGGAAATCTAAGTTGCCAGGTTGCATATTTATTATGTACAAAAACAACAATTCAAGAAGAAACACAAAATTATAACAATTTCTTATAACAACTTGACTGTACTGCACATGTGGATTTGAGTGAAGTACAAGGGTCTTCCAGGCTGAATGTTTTATAAATATTTTATAAATTTTCATAAAAAATATTCATGCCTTCATGAAATTCACTGTTACCGTAGTAACAACATAATGTAGCAATATTCATTGGATGAAATAATAAAAAAAAACTTGCTTTTCAAATTGCACTTTATGTAATCATGGGTTCACAAGTATAATGCATGTCACTTTTCCAAAATAAACTTAATGTAATAATTAGTCCTTGTAATTTCAACTGTATACATCCTATACCTCAGAAATGCCTGGATCAATCACATTCAAACTTTACACATACATCATACATTTTGGGATTCATATTCAAATTTATTTTTGTGATTTGATTCAAGGCAGCCATATAACAACCAAAAATTCATCAAGTTCAAGCAATTCCTGAACTAGACCTTGGTCATGCATAGAAAATTGTTTGTACAAACTTAGTTCATACATTGAACACCATACTAACTTGGTGCATTTCATTTTTTTGTCTTTTATGATCAGATCCAAAATAGCCAACTGATAGCTATTTTGTTTCATATGAATACAGTTCTATGGACATACAAAGTGTCTGTGATGTTTGTCATGGGACACATGTATACATTCTCTCCTACATGTATAGGAACTTGGTTTGAATACAGACACTATATTTCATGTCATGACTTGTGTTTCATTTCTTTAGACATAATCTGGATCCAGAAGATACTAGAACAGACGATGAATTGTGGGAAGCTTTAGAGATTGCTCAGATGAAGAAAGTGGTTTCAGAGTTGGACAACACTCTGGGTTAGTCATAATATGCATAAATAATTCCAATCTCAATTACAGGACTATAACAGTCCCTGGTGTTGGCTTATAACTGTTGGTTTCCAGTCCCCAGTATACAGTACAGTTATCACGTAAGCTTTGGCCTCACTTCAGTGTCAGCTTCACTTCATTATGGCATTGTTATGGCTTCAGAGTCACATCAATGTTGCAACATTAAAAAGTTGAGGCGGTTAACGCTTTGCTTCATTGTCGCTTCATTATGGTGACAATGTGGCATCAGCATTGCTTCATCGAATAAAGAAGTAATTTACATATGTAAACAATGCTTCATTCTCATGGAAATCAGTCAAAACAAGCATAGCCAACATGATGTTTTGTTTTTACAAATCGAAAGGTTGTCACAGCGATGACCCGATGCCACCACAAACCACCCAGTAATAGTTGGAAATGTACGCACTTTTTTTTGAAACTTTGTATAAAGATGACTGGCAACAACCTCCATGCACCTTACGGGCTAATTTGGCAGCGTATGTTTGTATAACGAGTGCGGGCATGGGGTATGACTCAGCAAAAACAGAAAACGAAACAAAGGAAAATACTGTCAAGACGAAGAGTCTAAATCTGTATTCTTGCAAGCAAATAAAATGTATGAAAATAAGAACAAGGACAGTTCCATTTCGTGAATGTTAAGCTGTGTTGTATCGGAATGACAATTTCATCGTGTGATTCAAATTTATCCCGGCAAAACAGTCTGAAGGTTTTAATGAAACTGTCGAGATGTGAAAACTCGTTGCACGTGTGTTTGAAAATGTGTCTGCTTTATAAGCACGTTGACATCTAAAATTTAAAAGGCAATTCACTACGTTCAATTACCCACCATAGACTCCGGTCAAAATGACTATTTTGAACTGTAGGCATTAATCTGAGATTCAGCCAAAGACTGAGAGAGAAATCTATTTTTTTTCCCCCCTGTGTCGTCTTATTGTGTGCAATGTCTTACAAGAAAGAAAAAACTCTGGTGTCGCATTTGGCCAAAATTTTTGGATCCCTTTGTGTCAGCCTTTTAACTGTAATTCGTTCCTCTCATGCATGTCTTCTTCATTTTTTACCAACGTGTTAGAAATGGATAGCAAGAAGGGTAACATGCTGGAGGCTTTGTTTTTTAGCTCCGCTGTCGACTATGTCGAGCGGAGCTTATCATATGAGTGATTGTCCGTCGTCGTCCGTGTCAATGTTTTACTTTTTCGACTTCTTCTTGAAAACTACAAGCCTGAATGCTTTGATACTTGGTGTATATGTACCTTGGGTAGACCTCTCTCAGATTTACTCATTTCATGATGATATCTTCAATTCTCTAATTTTGGTGAATATTTTTGTCATTTTTGGTAACAAGTTTTTAGTCCCCGTTCGGACAAAGTCCGAAAACGGGGACTTATGTTTTGACCTCCGTGTGTCCGTGCGTGCGTCTGTGCGTGCGTCTGGACCTGTATCTTAGAAATGCCTGGACCAATCACAATCAAACTTCACACATACATCATTCATGATATCATACTTATGCACGTCAATTTGTTTCACGATCTGATTCAAGATGGCCGAATGGCGGCCATTTTTATGCTAAAAAATCATAAATATCAAGCATTTCTCGGCTGTTTACAGATGGATTTTGTTCAAACTTGATATATACATTAGACATTATGGGACCTTGATGCAAATAATTTTGTTTTTCAGATAACATTCAAAATGGCCAACTGGCAGCCATTTTGTTTAAATGAATGTGGCCCTCGTGCCATATCTCTGACTTGCTTTGACTAATTATGTTCAAATTTTAAATATTCATTATACATCATGTCATAGATAGACAGATATATTGGTTTAACGATCCTATTCAAAATGGTCGAATGGTTGTCATTTTTGTGCTAAAAATCATCAAATATCAAGAATTTCTGGCATTTATGGATGGATTTCGTTCAAACTTGGTACATACATTAGAATTACGGGTTCCTGATGCACGTCATTTTATTTTTCAGATCAGACTCAAAATGGCTGTCCGGTGGCCATTTTGTTTTAATGAATGGGTTTCCAAACCCATATGTCTGACTTGTTTTGACTGATTATGTTCAAATTTTTAATATTTATTATACCTCATGTCACAGATATACGGATATATTGGTTTGACGAAGTGGCCTAATGGTGGCTATTTTTAGCTAAAAAACTTGTTTAATTTTTTAGATCGGATTCTGAATGTCTGACTAGTGGCCATTTTGTTTTAATGAATAGGCTTCTAGAGCCATATCTCTGACATGCTTTGACTGACTATGTTCAAATTTCATATATTCATTATACATATATTCATAATGGCTGATTTTGTTTTAATTAATGCTGTTCCAGATCAATATCTCTCAATACTCATTTGAAGATCAGATACAAATGTAAATCAGTTAAATGTTAAACAATCATCATATTCCTGACATGTTTATATTCCAGCTATATTACTATAAACAAAACTTACTATATATCTTAAATTTGATAACTAACGGGGACTGTGCCATGCATGGCTTGTTTTTTCAACTTCTTGTTAAAAACCGCAAGTCCAATTGCTTTGATATCACATATATAGGTACTACATGTGGACCTCTCTCAGATTTGTTCATTTTGTAATGATATCTTTAATTCTCTAATTTTGGTGAATATTTTTGTCATTTTTAGTAAAAAGTGATATTTTCGACTTCTTGTTAAAAAACGCAAGTCCAATTTCTTTGATATTACATATATAGGTACTACATGTGGTCCTCTCTCAAATTTGTTCATTTTGTATTGATATCTGTAATTCTCTAATTTTGGTGAATATTTTTGTCATTTTTGGTGAAAAGTGACATTTTCTACTTCTTGTTAAAAACAGCAAGTCTTCATATTGTTCATTTTCTAATGATATCTTCTGTTCTTTAATTGAAATGTGCATTGCTAACAGCGGAGCTATCTCAGCCGAGAGGCTGCTTGTTATCGTTTTCGGTTCGCTCAGAAACTTGCCACCTATCGGCAGCATTTTGACTGACTGGAGTCTATGGTGGGTAATTGAACGTAGTGAATTTAGGCAGAGGGTTCTCAGAACCCGCCTATTCACATAGTTCATACCTACCATGGACTCCGGGTTCCCCTTGACCACCCCACTTTTTTTGTAGCGCTGGCTTAGTCCTGGTGGTTTCCAGTCGCCAATATATGCTTATAACTGGCTGTTCCCAGTCCCCAGTATAGGCTTATAACTGGTAGTTTCCAGTCCCTAGTATAGGCTTATAACTGACTGTTCCCAGTCCCCAGTATAGGCTTATAACTGGCTGTTCCCAGTCCCCAGTATAGGCTTATAACTGGTAGTTTCCAGTCCCCAGTATAGGCTTATAACTGACTGTTCCCAGTCCCCAGTATAGGCTTATAACTGGTAGTTTCCAGTCCCCAGTATAGGCTTATAACTGGTAGTTCTCAGTCCCCAGTATAGGCTTATAACTGACTGTTTCCAGTCCCCAGTATAGGCTTATAACTGGCTGTTCCCAGTCCCCAGTATAGGCTTATAACTGGTGGTTTCCAGTTCCCAGTATAGGCTTATAACTGGTAGTTTCCAGTCCCCAGTATAGGCTTATAACTGACTGTTCCCAGTCCCCAGTATAGGCTTATAACTGGTAGTTTCCAGTCCCCAGTATAGGCTTATAACTGACTGTTCCCAGTCCCCAGTATAGGCTTATAACTGGTAGTTTCCAGTCCCCAGTATAGGCTTATAACTGGTAGTTCTCAGTCCCCAGTATAGGCTTATAACTGACTGTTTCCAGTCCCCAGTATAGGCTTATAACTGGCTGTTCCCAGTCCCCAGTATAGGCTTATAACTGGTAGTTTCCAGTCCCCAGTATAGGCTTATAACTGACTGTTTCCAGTCCCCAGTATAGGCTTATAACTGACTGTTTCCAGTCCCCAGTATAGGCTTATAACTGGCTGTTCCCAGTCCCCAGTATAGGCTTATAACTGGTAGTTTCCAGTCCCCAGTATAGGCTTATAACTGGCTGTTCTCAGTCCCCAGTATAGGCTTATAACTGACTGTTTCCAGTCCCCAGTATAGGCTTATAACTGGCTGTTCCCAGTCCCCAGTATAGGCTTATAACTGGTAGTTTCCAGTCCCCAGTATAGGCTTATAACTGACTGTTTCCAGTCCCCAGTATAGGCTTATAACTGACTGTTTCCAGTCCCCAGTATAGGCTTATAACTGGCTGTTCCCAGTCCCCAGTATAGGCTTATAACTGGTAGTTTCCAGTCCCCAGTATAGGCTTATAACTGGCTGTTCCCAGTCCCCAGTATAGGCTTATAACTGACTGTTCCCAGTCCCCAGTATAGGCTTATAACTGGTAGTTTCCAGTCCCCAGTATAGGCTTATAACTGGTAGTTTCCAGTCCCTAGTATAGGCTTATAACTGGCTGTTCCCAGTCCCCAGTATAGGCTTATAACTGGCTGTTCCCAGTCCCCAGTATAGGCTTATAACTGACTGTTCCCAGTCCCCAGTATAGGCTTATAACTGACTGTTCCCAGTCCCCAGTATAGGCTTATAACTGACTGTTCCCAGTCCCCAGTATAGGCTTATAACTGGTAGTTTCCAGTCCCCAGTATAGGCTTATAACTGGCTGTTTCCAGTCCCCAGTATAGGCTTATAACTGACTGTTCCCAGTCCCCAGTATAGGCTTATAACTGGTAGTTTCCTGCCCCCAGTATAGGCTTATAACTGACTGTTCCCAGTCCCCAGTATAGGCTTATAACTGACTGTTCCCAGTCCCCAGTATAGGCTTATAACTGACTGTTCCCAGTCCCCAGTATAGGCTTATAACTGGTGGTTTCCAGTTCCCAGTATAGGCTTATAACTGGTGGTTTCCAGTTCCCAGTATAGGCTTATAACTGGCTGTTCCCAGTCCCCAGTATAGGCTTATAACTGGTGGTTTCCAGTTCCCAGTATAGGCTTATAACTGGCTGTTCCCAGTCCCCAGTATAGGCTTATAACTGGTAGTTTCCAGTCCCCAGTATAGGCTTATAACTGGCTGTTCCCAGTCCCCAGTATAGGCTTATAACTGACTGTTCCCAGTCCCCAGTATAGGCTTATAACTGGTAGTTTCCAGTCCCCAGTATAGGCTTATAACTGGTAGTTTCCAGTCCCTAGTATAGGCTTATAACTGGCTGTTCCCAGTCCCCAGTATAGGCTTATAACTGGCTGTTCCCAGTCCCCAGTATAGGCTTATAACTGACTGTTCCCTGTCCCCAGTATAGGCTTATAACTGACTGTTCCCAGTCCCCAGTATAGGCTTATAACTGACTGTTCCCAGTCCCCAGTATAGGCTTATAACTGGTAGTTTCCAGTCCCCAGTATAGGCTTATAACTGGCTGTTTCCAGTCCCCAGTATAGGCTTATAACTGACTGTTCCCAGTCCCCAGTATAGGCTTATAACTGGTAGTTTCCTGCCCCCAGTATAGGCTTATAACTGACTGTTCCCAGTCCCCAGTATAGGCTTATAACTGACTGTTCCCAGTCCCCAGTATAGGCTTATAACTGACTGTTCCCAGTCCCCAGTATAGGCTTATAACTGGTGGTTTCCAGTTCCCAGTATAGGCTTATAACTGGTGGTTTCCAGTTCCCAGTATAGGCTTATAACTGGCTGTTCCCAGTCCCCAGTATAGGCTTATAACTGGTGGTTTCCAGTTCCCAGTATAGGCTTATAACTGGCTGTTCCCAGTCCCCAGTATAGGCTTATAACTGGTGGTTTCCAGTTTCCAGTATAGGTTTATAACTGGTGGTTTCCAGTTCCCAGTATAGGCTTATAACTGGCTGTTCCCAGTCCCCAGTATAGGCTTATAACTGACTGTTCCCAGTCCCCAGTATAGGCTTATAACTGACTGTTTCCAGTCCCCAGTATAGGCTTATAACTGGCTGTTGCTTATAACTGACTGTTCCCAGTCCCCAGTATAGGCTTATAACTGGTAGTTTCCAGTCCCCAGTATAGGCTTATAACTGACTGTTCCCAGTCCCCAGTATAGGCTTATAACTGACTGTTCCCAGTCCCCAGTATAGGCTTATAACTGACTGTTCCCAGTCCCCAGTATAGGCTTATAACTGGTAGTTTCCAGTCCCTAGTATAAGCTTATAACTGACTGTTTCCAGTCCCCAGTATAGGCTTATAACTGGTAGTTTCCAGTCCCTAGTATAGGCTTATAACTGACTGTTCCCAGTCCCCAGTATAGGCTTATAACTGACTGTTCCCAGTCCCCAGTATAGGCTTATAACTGGTAGTTTCCAGTCCCCAGTATAGGCTTATAACTGGTAGTTTCCAGTCCCTAGTATAGGCTTATAACTGGCTGTTCCCAGACCCCAGTATAGGCTTATAACTGACTGTTCCGAGTCCCCAGTATAGGCTTATAACTGGTAGTTTCCTGCCCCCAGTATAGGCTTATAACTGACTGTTCCCAGTCCCCAGTATAGGCTTATAACTGACTGTTCCCAGTCCCCAGTATAGGCTTATAACTGGTGGTTTCCAGTTCCCAGTGTAGGCTTATAACTGGTGGTTTCCAGTTCCCAGTATAGGCTTATAACTGGCTGTTCCCAGTCCCCAGTATAGGCTTATAACTGGTGGTTTCCAGTTCCCAGTATAGGCTTATAACTGGCTGTTCCCAGTCCCCAGTATAGGCTTATAACTGGTGGTTTCCAGTTTCCAGTATAGGTTTATAACTGGTGGTTTCTAGTTCCCAGTATAGGCTTATAACTGGCTGTTCCCAGTCCCCAGTATAGGCTTATAACTGGTGGTTTCCAGTTCCCAGTATAGGCTTATAACTGGTGGTTTCCAGTCCCCAGTATAGGCTTATAACTGGCTGTTCCCAGTCCCCAGTATAGGCTTATAACCGACTGTTCCCAGTCCCCAGTATAGGCTTATAACTGACTGTTCCCAGTCCCCAGTATAGGCTTATAACTGGTAGTTTCCAGTCCCCAGTATAGGCTTATAACTGACTGTTCCCAGTCCCCAGTATAGGCTTATAACTGACTGTTCCCAGTCCCCAGTATAGGCTTATAACTGGTAGTTTCCAGTCCCCAGTATAGGCTTATAACTGACTGTTCCCAGTCCCCAGTATAGGCTTATAACTGACTGTTCCCAGTCCCCAGTATAGGCTTATAACTGGTAGTTTCCAGTCCCCAGTATAGGCTTATAACTGACTGTTCCCAGTCCCCAGTATAGGCTTATAACTGACTGTTCCCAGTCCCCAGTATAGGCTTATAACTGACTGTTCCCAGTCCCCAGTATAGGCTTATAACTGACTGTTCCCAGTCCCCAGTATAGGCTTATAACTGACTGTTCCCAGTCCCCAGTATAGGCTTATAACTGACTGTTCCCAGTCCCCAGTATAGGCTTATAACTGACTGTTCCTAGTCCCCAGTATAGGCTTATAAGTGACTGTTTCCAGTCCCCAGTATAGGCTTATAACTGGTAGTTTCCAGTCCCCAGTATAGGCTTATAACTGACTGTTCCCAGTCCCCAGTATAGGCTTATAACTGGCTGTTCCCAGTCCCCAGTATAGGCTTATAACTGGTGGTTTCCAGTTTCCAGTATAGGTTTATAACTGGTGGTTTCCAGTTCCCAGTATAGGCTTATAACTGGCTGTTCCCAGTCCCCAGTATAGGCTTATAACTGGTGGTTTCCAGTTCCCAGTATAGGCTTATAACTGGTGGTTTCCAGTCCCCAGTATAGGCTTATAACTGGCTGTTCCCAGTCCCCAGTATAGGCTTATAACTGACTGTTCCCAGTCCCCAGTATAGGCTTATAACTGACTGTTCCCAGTCCCCAGTATAGGCTTATAACTGGTAGTTTCCAGTCCCCAGTATAGGCTTATAACTGACTGTTCCCAGTCCCCAGTATAGGCTTATAACTGACTGTTCCCAGTCCCCAGTATAGGCTTATAACTGACTGTTCCCAGTCCCCAGTATAGGCTTATAACTGGCTGTTGCTTATAACTGACTGTTCCCAGTCCCCAGTATAGGCTTATAACTGGTAGTTTCCAGTCCCCAGTATAGGCTTATAACTGACTGTTCCCAGTCCCCAGTATAGGCTTATAACTGACTGTTCCCAGTCCCCAGTATAGGCTTATAACTGACTGTTCCCAGTCCCCAGTATAGGCTTATAACTGGTAGTTTCCAGTCCCTAGTATAAGCTTATAACTGACTGTTTCCAGTCCCCAGTATAGGCTTATAACTGGTAGTTTCCAGTCCCTAGTATAGGCTTATAACTGACTGTTCCCAGTCCCCAGTATAGGCTTATAACTGGTAGTTTCCAGTCCCTATTATAAGCTTATAACTGACTGTTTCCAGTCCCCAGTATAGGCTTATAACTGGTAGTTTTCAGTCCCTAGTATAGGCTTTTAACTGACTGTTTCCAGTCCCCAGTATAGGCTTATAACTGACTGTTCCCAGTCCCCAGTATAGGCTTATAACTGGTAGTTTCCAGTCCCCAGTATAGGCTTTTAACTGACTGTTTCCAGTCCCCAGTATAGGCTTATAACTGACTGTTCCCAGTCCCCAGTATAGGCTTATAACTGGTAGTTTCCAGTCCCCAGTATATGCTTATAACTGGTGGTTTCCAGTCCCCAGTATAGGCTTATAACTGGTAGTTTCCAGTCCCTAGTATAGGCTTATAACTGACTGTTCCCAGTCCCCAGTATAGGCTTATAACTGGTAGTTTCCAGTCCCTAGTATAAGCTTATAACTGACTGTTTCCAGTCCCCAGTATAGGCTTATAACTGGTAGTTTTCAGTCCCTAGTATAGGCTTTTAACTGACTGTTCCCAGTTCCCAGTATAGGCTTATAACTGACTGTTCCCAGTCCCCAGTATAGGCTTATAACTGGTGGTTTCCAGTCCCCAGTATAGGCTTATAACTGGTAGTTCCCAGTCCCCAGTATAGGCTTATAAGTGGCTGTTCCCAGTCCCCAGTATAGGCTTATAACTGACTGTTCCCAGTCCCCAGTATAGGCTTATAACTGGTAGTTTCCAGTCCCCAGTATAGGCTTATAACTGGTGGTTCCCAGTCCCCAGTATAGGCTTATAACTGACTGTTCCCAGTCCCCAGTATAGGCTTATAACTGACTGTTCCCAGTCCCCAGTATAGGCTTATAACTGTAGTTTTCAGTCCCCAGTATAGGCTTATAACTGACTGTTCCCAGTCCCCAGTATAGGCTTATAACTGACTGTTCCCAGTCCCCAGTATAGGCTTATAACTGACTGTTCCCAGTCCCCAGTATAGGCTTATAACTGACTGTTCCCAGTCCCCAGTATAGGCTTATAAGTGACTGTTTCCAGTCCCCAGTATAGGCTTATAACTGACTGTTCCCAGTCCCCAGTATAGGCTTATAAGTGACTGTTTCCAGTCCCCAGTATAGGCTTATAACTAGTAGTTTCCAGTCCCCAGTATAGGCTTATAACTGACTGTTCCCAGTCCCCAGTATAGGCTTATAACTGGTAGTTTCCAGTCCCCAGTATAGGCTTATAACTGACTGTTCCCAGTCCCCAGTATAGGCTTATAACTGACTGTTCCCAGTCTCCAGTATAGGCTTATAACTCACTGTTCCCAGTCCCCAGTATAGGCTTATAACTAGTAGTTTCCAGTCCCCAGTATAGGCTTATAACTGACTGTTCCCAGTCCCCAGTATAGGCTTATAACTGGTAGTTTCCAGTCCCCAGTATAGGCTTATAACTGACTGTTCCCAGTCCCCAGTATAGGCTTATAACTGACTGTTCCCAGTCTCCAGTATAGGCTTATAACTCACTGTTCCCAGTCCCCAGTATAGGCTTATAACTGGTAGTTTCCAGTCCCTAGTATAGGCTTATAACTGACTGTTCCCAGTCCCCAGTATAGGCTTATAACTGGTAGTTTCCAGTCCCTAGTATAAGCTTATAACTGACTGTTTCCAGTCCCCAGTATAGGCTTATAACTGGTAGTTTTCAGTCCCTAGTATAGGCTTTTAACTGACTGTTCCCAGTCCCCAGTATAGGCTTATAACTGACTGTTCCCAGTCCCCAGTATAGGCTTATAACTGGTGGTTCTCAGTCCCCAGTATATGCTTATAACTGACTGTTCCCAGTCCCCAGTATAGGCTTATAACTGACTGTTCCCAGTCCCCAGTATAGGCTTATAACTGGTGGTTCTCAGTCCCCAGTATATGCTTATAACTGACTGTTCCCAGTCCCCAGTATATGCTTATAACTGGCTGTTCCCAGTTCCCAGTATAGGCTTATAACTGGCTGTTTCCATTCCCCAGTATAGGCTTATAACTGGTGGTTTCCAGTCCCCAGTATATGCTTATAACTGACTGTTCCCAGTCCCCAGTATAGGCTTATAACTGGTGGTTTCCAGTCCCCAGTATATGCTTATAACTGACTGTTTCCAGTCCCCAGTATATGCTTATAACTGGTGGTTTCCAGTCCCCAGTATATGCTTATAACTGACTGTTTCCAGTCCCCAGTATAGGCTTATAACTGACTGTTTCCAGTCCCCAGTATATGCTTATAACTGGTGGTTTCCAGTCCCCAGTATATGCTTATAACTGACTGTTTCCAGTCCCCAGTATATGCTTATAACTGACTGTTTCCAGTCCCCAGTATTGGCTTATAACTGACTGTTTCCAGTCCCCAGTATATGCTTATAACTGACTGTTCCCAGTCCCCAGTATAGGCTTATAAGTGGCTGTTTCCAGTCCCCAGTATATGCTTATAACTGGTGGTTTCCAGTCCCCAGTATATGCTTATAACTGACTGTTTCCAGTCCCCAGTATATGCTTATAACTGACTGTTTCCAGTCCCCAGTATATGCTTATAACTGACTGTTTCCAGTCCCCAGTATATGCTTATAACTGACTGTTCCCAGTCCCCAGTATATGCTTATAACTGGCTGTTCCCAGTTCCCAGTATAGGCTTATAACTGGCTGTTTCCATTCCCCAGTATAGGCTTATAACTGGTGGTTTCCAGTCCCCAGTATAGGCTTATAACTGACTGTTCCCAGTCCCCAGTATAGGCTTATAAGTGGCTGTTCCCAGTCCCCAGTATAGGCTTATAACTGGTAGTTTCCAGTCCCCAGTATAGGCTTATAACTGGTGGTTCCCAGTCCCCAGTATAGGCTTATAACTGACTGTTTCCAGCCCCTAGTATATGCTTATAACTGACTGTTCCCAGTCCCCAGTATAGGCTTATAACTGGTGGTTCCCAGTCCCCAGTATAGGCTTATAACTGACTGTTTCCAGTCCCTAGTATATGCTTATAACTGACTGTTCCCAGTCCCCAGTATAGGCTTATAACTGGCTGTTCCCAGTCCCCAGTATAGGCTTATAACTGACTGTTTCCAGTCCCCAGTATATGCTCATAACTGGTGGTTTCCAGTCCCCAGTATAGGCTTATAACTGGCTGTTGCTTATAACTGACTGTTCCCAGTCCCCAGTATAGGCTTATAACTGGCTGTTCCCAGTCCCCAGTATAGGCTTATAACTGACTGTTTCCAGTCCCCAGTATATGCTCATAACTGGTGGTTTCCAGTCCCCAGTATAGGCTTATAACTGGCTGTTCCCAGTCCCCAGTATAGGCTTATAAGTGGCTGTTTCCAGTCCCCAGTATAGGCTTATAACTGGTGGTTTCCAGTCCCCAGTATAGGCTTATAACTGGTGGTTTCCAGTCCCCAGTATATGCTTATAACTGACTGTTCCCAGTCCCCAGTATAGGCTTATAACTGGCTGTTCCCAGTCCCCAGTATAGGCTTATAACTGGCTGTTCCCAGTCCCCAGTATAGGCTTATAAGTGGCTGTTTCCAGTCCCCAGTATAGGCTTATAACTGGTGGTTTCCAGTCCCCAGTATAGGCTTATAACTGGTGGTTTCCAGTCCCCAGTATATGCTTATAACTGACTGTTCCCAGTCCCCAGTATAGGCTTATAACTGGCTGTTCCCAGTCCCCAGTATAGGCTTATAACTGGCTGTTCCCAGTCCCCAGTATAGGCTTATAACTGGTGGTTTCCAGTCCCCAGTATAGGCTTATATCTGGTGGTTCCCAGTCCCCAGTATAGGCTTATAACTGGCTGTTCCCAGTCCCCAGTATAGGCTTATAAGTGGCTGATTCCAGTCCCCAGTATAGGCTTATAACTGGCTGTTCCCAGTCCCCAGTATAGGCTTATAAGTGGCTGTTTCCAGTCCCCAGTATAGGCTTATAACTGACTGTTCCCAGTCCCCAGTATAGGCTTATAACTGGCTGTTCCCAGTCCCCAGTATAGGCTTATAAGTGGCTGTTTCCAGTCCCCAGTATAGGCTTATAACTGGCTGTTCCCAGTCCCCAGTATAGGCTTATAAGTGGCTGTTCCCAGTCCCCAGTATAGGCTTATAACTGGCTGTTCCCAGTCCCCAGTATAGGCTTATAAGTGGCTGTTCCCAGTCCCCAGTATAGGCTTATAACTGGCTGTTCCCAGTCCCCAGTATAGGCTTATAACTGGTGGTTCCCAGTCCCCAGTATAGGCTTATAACTGGCTGTTCCCAGTCCCCAGTATAGGCTTATAAGTGGCTGATTCCAGTCCCCAGTATAGGCTTATAACTGGCTGTTCCCAGTCCCCAGTATAGGCTTATAAGTGGCTGTTTCCAGTCCCCAGTATAGGCTTATAACTGACTGTTCCCAGTCCCCAGTATAGGCTTATAACTGGCTGTTCCCAGTCCCCAGTATAGGCTTATAAGTGGCTGTTTCCAGTCCCCAGTATAGGCTTATAACTGGCTGTTCCCAGTCCCCAGTATAGGCTTATAAGTGGCTGTTCCCAGTCCCCAGTATAGGCTTATAACTGGCTGTTCCCAGTCCCCAGTATAGGCTTATAACTGGCTGTTCCCAGTCCCCAGTATAGGCTTATAAGTGGCTGTTCCCAGTCCCCAGTATAGGCTTATAACTGGCTGTTCCCAGTCCCTAGTATAGGCTTATAACTGACTGTTCCCAGTCCCCAGTATAGGCTTATAACTGGTAGTTTCCAGTCCCCAGTATAGGCTTATAAGTGGCTGTTTCCAGTCCCCAGTATATGCTCATAACTGACTGTTCCCAGTACCCAGTATAGGCTTATAAGTGGCTGTTTCCAGTCCCCAGTATAGGCTTATAACTGACTGTTCCCAGTACCCAGTATAGGCTTATAAGTGGCTGTTCCCAGTCCCCAGTATAGGCTTATAACTGGCTGTTCCCAGTTCCCAGTATAGGCTTATAACTGGTAGTTTCCAGTCCCCAGTATAGGCTTATAAGTGGCTGTTTCCAGTCCCCAGTATAGGCTTATAAGTGGCTGTTTCCAGTCCCCAGTATAGGCTTATAACTGACTGTTCCCAGTACCCAGTATAGGCTTATAACTGGCTGTTTCCAGTCCCCAGTATAGGCTTATAACTGGCTGTTTCCAATCCCACAGTATAGGCTTATAACTCTTGTTCCTATCTGATGATTGGTTCCATCTGCAGCTGGGGCATTGTTCAAATGTGATTAGTTTAAAAAGTTTCATTAGTGTCTTTTTTTTTATAGAATCCCAAGTTACTGAAGGAGGTGAGAATTTCAGTGTTGGTCAAAGACAACTATTTTGTTTAGCGAGAGCATTTTTACGAAAAGCTAGGATTCTAGTTATGGACGAAGCTACGGCATCTATTGATATGCAAACAGTAAGTAACAAATTTGATTTCAAAATGAAATTTGTGATGTTTTCTTAGATTCCCATTTTAAAACGCACTTCAATCAGAAATAGTCAAAATACATGTGACACTCAATACAATTCTACAATTATATGTATTTTCCTATGCCATTATAATCAAAGTCTGGCAAAAAAAAAAAAAAGGTACTTCATTTTTTGTGTGTACTAATGAAGATAAATGCTTTTCCTTTCAAGGATGCCATCTTACAAGAAGTTGTTTCCACAGCATTTGGGGATAAAACAGTTCTCACAATAGCTGTAAGTATGGGTATTTATATCATAATTCTCGTGAATTTTTCTGACCATATTTCCATTAGAGATGCATAAAAGCAAAATATGTAATTTGTTATTGCCAATCTTTAAATGTGGCTTTTCAATGAGAGTATTTAATGTAGCCATAGTGACAGTGTCTGATTGCCAACCATCAGGAATATGTAACATAATGCTTGTACTATAGATTTTATATTAAGCACATGTACTCGTAATAGAACTATTATGGTACAGGTAGTGAATTATTGTCATCTTTCATTTCTATAGCATCGTGTCTCCACCATCCTCAACTCTGACTCAATCCTGGTACTTAGTGATGGTAAAGTTGCTGAATACGACACACCACAGAATCTACTCAGGAAAGAAAGCAGTATGTTTTCATCACTTGTCAAAGGCTCCGAAGGTTGATGTAGTCTTTATTACAAATATCAATACTAAGTAATTACATTTCAATTTTATCTCATTATAAATGAATGAACATGTAATTGAATAAAACATTATTGTATAATTTTTTTCTTTACATAAATTTCCTTCGGTTGAAATTTTAAATAGATGTTTTTCAAGACTGACACTGTTTTTGGCATCCATGGAGGCTATCAGCAAATGATGTGTCAAGATATAGATTGCTCTTATTAAATGTGGTGTAATTGACTCCCATGTGCAAAGCACAAAATGGGAGTCTTTGCAGTTAGTGTGTCTGTATGTGTGTGTGTGTGTGTGTGTATGTGTGTCCGACTGTTCCACTGCTATCTCAAGAACCATACATCGGTTTTTTATGAAACTTGGTGCATAGATGCTCTGGGCCAATGCGCAGATTTGCTTAGGTTTTGGTAAAAATCCATGCTCGTTAATTACCTAATTTGCATGATAATTAGCTAATTTTTAGCTGTTCTATGACTGTTCCACTGATATCTAAAGAACCACTCATTGGATTTTGATGAAACTTGGTACATAGATGCTCTGAACTAATGCTAGGTTTTGATTAGGTTTTGGTTAAAATCCATGCTCGTTAATTACCTAATTTGCATGATAATTAGCTAATTTTTAGCTGTTCTATGACTGTTCCACTGATATCTAAAGAACCACTCATTGGATTTTGCTGAAACTTGGTACATAGATGCTCTGAACATATGCGCAGATTTGATTAGTTTTTGGTAAAAATCCGTGCATATTAATTACCTAATTTGCATGATAATTAGCTATTTTTTAGTGGTTCCATGAATGTTCCACTGATATCTAAACAACCACTCATTGGATTTTGATGAAACTTGGTACATAGATTTTCTGAACTAATGCTAGGTTTTGATTAGTTTTTGGTAATAATCCGTGGATACTAATTACCTAATTTGCATAATGATTAATCAATTTTCGGTTTTTCCACTGATATCTCAAGTACTAATCATCACATTTCAATGAAACTAAAATTATGCAGAGACCCAATTAGTTTTTGGTAAATATCTGTGCATATTAATCACCTAATTTGCATAATTAACCAATTTCCAACTTTCACACTGATATCTCAGGTACTACCGGTAATCATCATATATCAATGAATGTTTATACATGGATGCTGTAGGACAATAGACAGACCTGGATATTTGTGGGTTAAAATCTGTACATATTAATTACCCAATTTGCATAATTAACCAATTTTAAGCTTTCACACTGATATCTAAAGTACTAATTTCCATTTTAATGAAACTTAGTACAAAGATGCTCTAGGACAATGTACAAACCTAATTAGTTTGGGGTAAAACTCTGTTCATATTATTTCCCCAATTAGCATAATAATTCATAATTTTTTTGGTTCTAATCACATTTCAATTAAACTTGGTACATAGAGTTTTTGTTACATTGCGCAGACCTCATTAGTTTTACAATCAAATCTGTTCATGTTAATTTTCTGATTTGCATAATTAGTTTTCAGCTAAGTAATTTCAAATTATATTTAATGTGTCTCCAATACTCTCAGCACATGGGAGTTCTTTCTAAGCTTTCTTTGATTTTGTTTTGTAATGTCAGTGCAATGTCAGTGTAATGTCAAAAGATTTATGGAACTGTTATTTTGATTTCTTATTAGTAGGAACAATTATTTATAATTATGTCTATCATCTCGAAACTAAATTATTATACAAAATAAAACTTGTATTGTGGGAGGTGAATTGAGTGCCAATTTATTGACACCATATGCCCAACGAGAAAAAGCCTTCATTCAGTCATTGTTAAACTTAGAGAAGTAGGAATGCTACTGTAAAATCTGTATTAGAAACCGCGGCTTCTATTAAAATGGTACAATCCAATAGAGGGGGTGCAGCTTCTATTAGAGCATCTACACATATGAGAAATGATGATTTTTTGGTTCCCAATTGTTTAAAAAGAATGGGTGCGACTTCTATTAGGGATGCGGCTTCTAATACAGATTTTACGGTACAATAAATTCTAAAGTAAGAAAATGGAACTGCTTTAATAACTATTCTATAATAAAGTGAGGATTTCAACCAGTCCACGGTGAACAAGTTGCAAATTCTGACAAACAAGAATATTTCTTGTTTTCTATATTAACTTGTCACAAATAAACCTTAACATAAATTAATTTTGCCATTTTTATTTCCAAAAAATTATGATGAAGAATGATGTCAAGTTAGCACCCCAAAAGATTCATGAAAATGTACTGACATTTTTGAGAAAAAATTCTGACATTCCAGGAGTTGAGATACCATGATTCCTCTAATATGAGTTCAATGTATTTTATTGTAATGCTTAATATAACTTGATATTGTTTATAAATTATGTATTTGAATATTATTATCTAAGTCAATATATTTCATTTACATATTTCATTTATTGGTTATAAATTCTTGACATGTAATATTCAGGTAAAACATTTATAATAATAAATATTAGTGTACGTTATTTTTTGTTAAAGACCTTGTACTTTGAAAAAAAGAAACTCCTAGAAAACGTTCATGAAGTCACAGCAAAGATTTTCAAGCTTGTTTATTGGCACAATCGATTTGTTTTCCCTTCAAACACTGCTTTAACATGTGTAGGGGCATCCAAATGTGTAAGGCTCTTCGAAACCAAAAAAATGAAGGAATGGGATAGCTATAATTCGATAAAATTGGCAGATGAAGACACCAAAATCAATGATTTTTTTCAGTGGCTGTTCTGACACATTCATATGCAAATGACTAATCTTTGAAACAAACAGGGGCGGAGACAAACCACTCAAATGTTTGGAAACACTCATTGTGTGTCAGATAGCTACTGATAACACATCCTAACATTGCTTTGTCTTAAGTTTATCTTTGAAACTTATAGGCACACAGATTAAACCTGTGTTGTTGATTTTGGAAAACACTACTGAGGGTGTGCCTTGCTTCCCTTCAGAAAATCAACATTTTAACCAACTTACATGACATTCTATGTTATGTTGACTTTATCATATGAAAGTATATAGTGCATTTCATCAATTAATAAATAAATGTGAAAATCATGTATGTATGGGTCTCATATAAACAAAGATGGCGACTTTGACTGTTGCGCAGATCAACGAGTACAAACTGAGACATTTCTAAGCTTTAATTAGATAATTTTTAGGTAATTGGAAGGTATCGAAGGAGTCACCAGTGGTAATCAGGGCAAGTTGCGCCAAGGTCAAACCTCATATTTGTGATTTCCATTTGAAGAGCGCATTGGATTGTGGGAAATAAATGTTTATCAACACAAATGTCACACATGTGCATCGCGATGACCACCGTGCTTTAAATGAATCACCAAAATTACAAAATTATACAAAGCCAATGCCTTATTTATAAAGTTCCATTCCAAACTATCATTAAGCTTTAGAGAAGTCCACAAACATGATTGCTCCTGAGTGATTATAGTCCTCACAATAATCGCTATCATCAGAAATAAGTCATATATTATACATAATTGTTCTCCCCGAAAAAAAAAAGCTGATATAATAAAGAAACTGGTCTCCAGGTGCCTAGATGAAGCTGGTCTTTATCTGGCTTTGGCAATAAGGTAATGACTGTCTGTTTTTGTGTGTTTGAGGGAAGCAACCAGTGCATCTCCAATATGATATATTCCCCCAAAAATGTAAATATAACTCAGGGGTAGACCATCGCTACCTTGAGTCTTATGTTGAAGGGCTTTTTTAAGTACAGCAAATTAGTAAGTGGGCTTTCACACTGTATTGCAATCTTGAGCCAGGCATTACCTTATTGCCAAAGCCAGATAAAGACCACCTTCACACACGCACATACTATAATACGGTAGTTCTCTTTTTGGAGAATGTGGTAGCCTTGAAAAGGGCCGTTTTGTTTGGGTTGAAATTCTACTTTTATCCACCAAAACTGTATGTACGACCACGGTTACTACCGTGGTACGACCCTGGCGATTCAGTGCGTAGACTACATCAATGGCGGTTACGGTCTTTCTCTTGGCATGCTCCGTGTAGGTGACGACTTCACGGATGACATTCTCCTGGAACGCCTTCAACACGGATTTCCTCGTAGATCTGACCGGAGATAGTTTCACACCACCACGAGGCTCTGATTTGACGCTGAAGTAGTGCTAAATGTTGATAACTTACTACAATAAGTTACACACTTTGTTTTCACATTTACGTAAGTTGTAACTAGAAATATAAACATCGGCTGCAAATCAGAGGAATGATTGGCAGATATTGCCCACAATGTTTTCTATTTTTGCTACAAAGTCAGGTATCCCTAGACGTTGAGGCGCGCCTGTCCTCAGTCACTTTTGGTCAGTCATCGTGTTGATTGCGTGTCTGCAAACCGGCATTCGCCCAAGTTGTTTAAACAACACGATGGAGAACACGATGGAGAAGCAAGGAGTCGAAAAACCAGTTGAAGTGAAAAGAAGAGTTGTAGATTTGTATTTTCGTGGACTGTCATTTGTTGAGATTGGAGATCGAAATGGTGTGTCAAAGCAGACAGCTTATAATATCGTCAAACGGGTTGTTACCACCGAGAGTATCCTGCCAGGAAACTGACAACGTTATAGACTAAGTCGAATATTTTAAAACATTGCGACCGCACATTTACGGACGGGAATTTCGACAAAAACTACTTGTGTATGTACGGCGGCAACCCTCCCCGGACGTGTGATCGTGTGTTGCTTTTTAAAGCGATTATTTGGTGGCACATCAACCTTTTGGTTCTCATCGTCGAGAACTAATAATCGAATAACACCCATTCTATGTATTCAATTTCATTATTGATATAGTGGATGAAGTCTTCATAGGACATCATTCTGTCATGATCAGTCGGTCAGCTGGTTCTGTAAAATAACGTTCTTTACAGTGCCACCACTTTATGCGCCCCTCTCACTGAAATAACATGTGACGCACGATTATCGCAGAGAACTTTACGATGACGTTTGGCGCATTTCTTTCCAAGACCCTTGCCTACTTTGCCATGATATGACCAGATATGATTGACGACTTCAGTGTATAGAAGTAAACTGATCAAAACTGATCATTAGGTGAGCGCATTCACTATTTATAGCTAAGGTTATGCTAATGAAGGATTCTAAAACAAGCGCACCAAACCAAACGAACGCAAGAGAAAACACATTTTTAGGTATTTTTCGTTCAAAGTGTTCATTGCCATTGTTGAGGCGCTGACTGAATGCCAATCATCCCGATCCTCAATTCTGATTGGAATTATATATTTGCAATCGGAATCCGGGTCGGGTGTATATAAACTGCCAGTATCATTTTCGTCCTAGTCGAGCCGAATAGTTAACACACAATTATGTCAAATCGTGGAAAAGGTGGTAAGGGGCGGACCATTTGACTTTTTTTCCCTGTCTTATTCCAAACCACGATCTTACAAACCAGGCTATAAACAGTACACTAAACTACTTGACATTTATTTACCGACCCACCTGAAAAAATTCCAGATCATTCTGGCTGGAGAAGAACAATCAGGCTCTGGCTGTTGAAAAACTGAGGCATTTCATCAAACAATCGAGGAAAGAAGGGTGCAGGACCCCCGAAAGGTCAGGAGACGCACTTCTAGCCTTAAATATACCAGTGCTTCGGCACCAAACGGCCCTTTTCAGGGCCACAACATCCTCCCAAAAGAGGACTACCGTTCTAACTATGGACTCCATGAAATCAATAACACAAAACGCAATAGACACTTCTCACGTAAGAAACACATTGCAAGATGCAAACGAATAAAAAAAAATACAATGCAAAACTGGCTAAAAATAAACGGTTGGCTGATCAAGCTCAGTTGGTCTCAAATTTTATTCGGAATTTTTCGAGTAAAATTCTAACCTCAACCCTTGGCAATGGACTCAAATTTATACCAACCCCACCTAAGCCAACCTAGCACACTTTGCTCAGAGACATGTCTATGCTATCTAGGATAATGCATAACAAATATCTAATGCGTAATAAACAATCTCAACAACACCCCTTCAAAATGGAACCCACCAGACTCGCATAACAGTAGCCTCGAAAATGACATTGAGGCAACCAAAGTTGAGATATCCAAAATTACTACCAATAACCCCAAACAAAACATAAATTCTGCTGAAAGAGCAGCAATAAATAGACTACATCATGATAACACAATTGTAATAAAAACCATTCGACAAAGGTCGTGGCGTTGCAATCATGAATACAAATGACTATATAAACAACGAGCAATACTATACTAAAATTAGTGGTAAAGATACAATAGTAACAACTCATTTGGTCCATGAGCTCGTTACAGACATGTACAATCTGGAATAAATCGATTACGACACGTATAAATATACAGACCCATTTAACTACAAAGTTAGAACGTCCCGGTGGTATTTACTGCCTAAAGTACACAAACCACCACCAGAGAGCAGTATATTCGTCGGTAGACCGATAATCACGGTAGACCGATAATCAATGGTTGCTCTGGTCCCACAGAAAAAAAATATCAGAATGATTTACCACTTCTTAATTCCAATCGTTAAAAGGCAACATACCTACATCAAAAATACTACAGATTTTATTAACAAAATCGAAAATATACAAAGCAAGTATCTGATAATAACGTCCCAGTAACCTTGGATGTCGTATCAATGTATACTAATACTGTTCACGAAGAAGCGATCCGAGCAACCGCTAATGCAATGCAATCGAATTACAATCACAATGATAGTCCTTTGAAACCACTACATTTGGAATATATAATTAAACTCCGTGAAATCATTCTGAAAAAAAATACATTCGATACCCAAACATGTGGATTTAGCATGGGATCACCATCTTCGCCTGAGATTGCTGACATTACATTCCACCTACTGGAAAATCGAATTTTACTACTTGGTGCTCGATATATTAAAACTTGATATCGTTTTTGAGATGACATCTTCGAGGTATTCAATGTTACCATACCTGAATTACCCAAATTTGTTCAGGATGCCAATATGCTTCATGACAAATACCGGCTCACATTTGAATACTCCATGACACAAGTCACGTACCTTGACCTTGACCTATATAAAGGACAACGCTTCCATGATCTGAATATACTGGACGTGAAAACGCACACCAAGACAACAGAAACGTTTCAATATTTGAAACGTAATTCTTGTCACCCTACATCAGTATTCAATCGTTTTATTAATGGCGAAACTATTCGGTATGCTCGTACATGTAATAATGTAAATGATTTCTTACATATACCGTTTATACGTAATTTATTTATTGAAAAATTGCGTGAAAGAGATTACACAGATAATGATATCGATAAATACTCTTCAATTAATGAACATCACAATCGTATCTCACATTTACGTGAATCATTGAAGGGCAAACAATATTCACAACTACCTTCAACCCTTATATACAAGGATACAAGCTCAAAAGATCCCTATTAAAAAAAAACTGAGACTTAATTCGGAATGATCTGTTACTCTGTAACATTTTTCCAAATCCCCCCCCCCTTATTGCATTTCGTAGAAATGCCAACTTGAAAGATAAACTTACAAGTTTACGTACTGACAAACTCGTGAAAAACGACACACCAAACGACGAAGAATTACTTTCCATTTTAACTAAATTGTATAATGAAAGTAATAACGTCAAACATGCTTAAAGCTAAATAAATCGAACAATTCGGTCAAGTACTGTTCCGACTGATGAAGGGTTCAACAAAGAACCCGAAACAGCACCATCACACGAGTGAATAGTCCAATTACGGATAAATTTGAGTGCTGTATCGACATATGCTTTCTTCGAACTCAGTTCTTTATTCTAATATTGTTTCAGTGTTTACTTCTATCGGAATCACACCTGAAATATTTTAACATGGAATGATACTTCTGTTACGTATTTAGTTAGCTAATGCATTACTGCCCTAAGTCGGTGAAATGTTCGTCAATCCACCACCCCATCGATATCCTCGGGTGCGAACATCCGGGCATTTTCACCGCCTGGCAACCCCCGCGTTGAAAACAAAGGCCAAAAACTCGCAAAAACCGGTACTTTGGGATGGTTGTTGTGACTCCCCTGAACAGTGTAACAAGATTAGCCATTCGTGTGTAACATATATAAATTTGGTTGTTCAGAATTACTTCAAAGTTGAGTTTGTGTTGTTTTCTCGAATTTTCACCGGCTCGACCGGCGTTCCACAGCAGCGCGCACAAAGCCCATAGAAATGCATGGTACAGTGGTGCGCGTCTTAGCAACGTGGAACGTCTGTGACGTAGTTATTTTCACTTTATTTTGTTTATAAAACAAGACACTTCGCGATGAGCGTCTTTTGCGGTCAGTAATATTTACGAACATTTTTGTTCACTATTGGCGATCCGTTCTGCTAGGATTGCCCTTAAAATCAATTTTGTGTTTCTGAGTGTGTGGTTTCCGGTGTTTTCACGTATTAATTCTTCTGTGATTGTTTTGGCTTGGCCTATTTCCCTCAAACTTGACAGGCAGGTCACACCATCACCCTAGTTATTAGGTAAAATCTGAAGAAAAATATTGGCCTATCGTTGCCATAGTAACAGCCAAAAAACTGGATAGCTTCGTGCTAAATGAATCTCCTCCTACAAATTTAGGATAAAACTCTTCAGACATAGCTCATTCTACTCAGCTTGAGTGTGGGCACTAAGTTACTATTTGAATTTTTGATATCTATTTTCATTACCGACAAATTTGACTCTTCTGTGATTTTTTTTGGCTGGGCAGTTTGGTTCAAACTTGGCGGGCAAGTCACACCTTCACTTTAGTTAGGTTGTAAAATCTGAAAACAAATTCTCGCGCACCGCTGCCATAGCAACAGCCAAAAACTGATTTTTGAATACTTTCGCCCCAAATTTATTACCTCCTACCAGTCTTTATATTATTATAAATAGCAGTGTTTATATGATCATGTTTTTGTTTTTTTATTTTGGCTACGTTGCGCACTGGTAAGAGATCACCGGCGCCAACATTGTTACACTCTATCAACGTAATCTCAACGCAACTTTGAACTATGAATGAACTGTAAATGCTGCCTTCAATCATGGAGCTTTTTGCCTCCATGCTTCAATCTAGAAAATACTATCGCAAAACGGTTGGAAATAATAAATTTAACAGCAGAATACGTCCTAGCAATAAAATAAAGTGACTTCTAAAGACTGAACGTTTTTTTGCGAACCTTGTATACGGGGCCCGGTTTTAGTTATAAACCGACGTTAGCTGCACGTTCATGTCCTACCATTGCAACAGCCGAAAACTTGTTTTGAAAACTTGATACTTGTTTTTGAGCGGAGCGGATGCCAACCAGCCTACCGGCTTGTTTTATAAACTGGCTTGGTAATTCCATGGAACTATAAACCCCTTTATAGTTCCATGGTAATTCCCACCACCAATAGTAGACCATGTCACAGCATTTCAAGTACTTTTCCAACAAATCCAAAATCACTCGATAATTTTGTTTACTTTACATTTGTACTATGATTACATTTTAAGTTTTGATAATTTTATGGATACATGTACACTCACAAAAATACACCCAAAATAAGTGAATTTAGTATATAGCCTTGACAAAAAAAGCATAATTTTCTTGTCTTAATATTGCATTTTTTTTTCTATCTGTGTAACTTCATGTGGATTGTGGGGTTATGATTCGTGACTGGGTTATATCCAAAATAAGTAAGAAATGCCAGGCTATGCAAACAAATCAATCACAGGAAACAAATACGTAAGTAATAAACGCGTAAAAGTAGTTTATTACATCAATACAGTATATCCACTGATACACCGGATAATTTACCATAAAGAGCTATGTAAACAAATGTTGAACACAACAACGCGGTAAAGACTAGCGCTAAAACACTTGCGCGTCCTATTTATAGGCTCGGTGGGATTCTGAACCCTAGGCGGGAATGTCTCTCATTGATCGAAAGTTACCATTATAGAAATGCGTAATAAAGTGGTGTTTTCTATCACGTTCGCACTTGTGTCACCAACATTTCTATTTATAGACGTGGTTTAAGACAAAAATGGTGCATGTAATCAAATATATAAAAGTACTCAAACACAGTATTTAAGAAACTTCGATAATACAATAATCAGTGTTTTCAATAATAACGATCAAATGCTTAACACGACATGGATATCCTGATGAGATTTAAAGTTCAGTTCACAACTAACGGTTTTGCAATATTAGAGGCTGTGAACTTGTCCATGGAGGCTGCAAATTATTAAATATTGTATTCACTGACATTTATTTTGCATTTACATTTGCAATGAGTTCCACAGTATCTTTTTCTTACTGGTGTGGCTACAGTGACTGTGTAGTGTTTTTGTTTTGTCGATTGTTGTCAGTTGTTTGTTTTGTGTTCTTGGAATTTTGTACAAAAATCAACAGCGGTTAGATAGGTATGTTATTTCCATTATGCAGTATATTGTAGACAGTACTTGTATACTTTGTTATCCAGCATAAATATCAGATTGTTCGGAGGTATGAAATTGTAATGTAAATTTCGTTCATTAATGTTGTAAGATGGCGCTTTCTCCGGGGCCTTCAGAGTCCCACTGGCATGTTGATTATGTTCCGGCCCGTTTACTTACTTGTTGTCAGTGTCTGAGTGGTATATACAAAATACGACCAAGTGAACGTCAGAATACAAAAAAACAGAAACCTAAAAATCAGTTGCCCATGCCAAGAGAGCCGCAGAACCAAAACAATCTGTCAGCCGTCGCCGTCCACAGCAGCGATATGATTTTACACATCAAAATTAATCGCAGGTGTAGACAATATGCATAGAAATGAACACTAAATACATCTATCCCGGCCAGCAATCGAATCACCAATCTTCATGAGTGACGTAACTGGTATTTCCATCTATTTGCTTCTATTCCCACTATCCTAAAACGCTCAAGTGAATGTTGTCAAATTCGCGAGTGTGCGTATTTTCGTACAGTGGCGTAAACATTGCTACAATCAAAGACGCGCTGAACAGAAAGTCAATTCTGGGCTAGTACCATTGTCAAATTCTGGGGAGTACAGGACTATTTATATGAGAGACGTTACAATAAGGAACTAATACAATTGTTTGATTTGCATATCAAAATCCTTTATTGGAACAGAGCATGTTCTATATTTACCTAAAAACAAAGTTATTATGTCTAGACACACAACAGACTCGAAACAATAGAAACCGTCCGATCCGAGCGACCTGCGTTCTTGAAAATCGAGTCTTATCGCCCTTGCGTTTCCGAGCAAAAAAACGTTGAGGCCAAAAACGACCGATTTTCGCCCAATCTTCCATGAATTTTTCATAATTCAGCTAATTCAGTCCAGCGGTTAGATAGAGTATTTATTAGAGACGCCCAGAGAACCAAAATTTGGGACGTGAATCGCTCCGGCGACGAAAAATCTGCGAAAATAGCCAAGGGGATGAGGGACCGCATTTCAAAAACATATTTTATATATTATAGGGTATATAAATATAACAAATGCTTTTGTCATTATTGTGTTGAACATTCTGTGTCTTGATTTCCCAAGGTATTTACTGTAGAAATACTCATTTGTATACCTGCAATTACGCGAGCTGTGCAAATATTAAAATAGAAATGTATATTTATAATTATAAACAACCACAGACTACGGCCTAGCGCCGTGACACTAATTGGAAGAAGGTAATGGTTCATACTAGGGAAAGGTGAGACCTAGAGATACATGGTTCCACTTGTGTAATCGACCCAGGTGTATTACCTTTTATTATTGACTCTAATCGTATATTTGATCCCAAGGTAGATCTTTTTGTCAATAATGAATTCAGTTGTATTACCAGCAAAGTTGTTTATTGCATTTCATGTAATAAATTCGGGAAACTATATCATGGTTTTTCTGTGCGTCGACTAGGATTTCAGTTTTTATCCTCTTCACTTCATTTTTAATTCTAGGGGGCATAACATTACATATACGTCCATTTCTGATGTTTGTGTTGTCAACGGTAACGAGAATCAACTGAGACGCATGGAGCAGGAAACTATAGCCCTATTCTCAGTGTTTAAGAACATGTGTGAACAAGAACGATATCCCAAACGTCATTGTCACATCACTTCGAATGTTGTGAATATCAGTGAATACAAAGTGTGAATACAGAGCGCATTGGATTGTGGGAATATCAGTGTGTACCAACACGCGACGACCAACGCCATTTGAATTTCTTTGTTTCAAACAGTATTCGTTTACGTGTTCTCAACAGTATTAATTTACTACAAAAGGACAGTTTTTTTAGACAAATCTTGTCACATAATCAAAGTGGAACGCCCCCCCCCACTATTTATATATGTGACATTTGTTTTGAGTACATGACAACTTTGCGTTAGTAATACGAAATTTTAAGTAGTCCCTAAAACAACATGTATTATAAGTTGTCCCAGCAACAATATTTATTATAAAGCTTTCTCAGGAAAAAATTTGAAATTCCAGAAACATAATAACGTTGTCCCATGACAAAACATTCCATTAGTAGGTATAACTAAAGATGTCACAGGAATCACATGTATTATAAAGTTGGCACAGCAATAGCACTGAAGTTGTCCCTAGACAAACATATAGTATAAAGTCAGACTACTATGAAATTGTCCCAGGAACAAGATTTGTTAAAATTGTCCTAGGATCGGGGACCTTATGATCGATATTGAAAATTTCTATTTCAGTAATGTCAAGAACTTCTTAAAAGTGCGAAATACACACAATTTGTTATTTGCATAATAACAAATAATCTCACAAAACCATAGTGATTGTGAACAAGGTGCTAAAAGCGCCCATGCAATGCGACGCTTGCATTCATCTGCTTGGGAGACATGCACTGCAAGATACTAAAGAAAACGCGTTAACATTGTATCATTTGAACGACTTCACTGTTCAAAGAGGGGACATAATATTTGTTCTGATTGTGCCACAGACCATGGAGTATGATTGTCTACGTTGTTTCATGTTTAATATTATAATTGATTTGAGTAGATTTAATATGAGATTTTATATCAATATATCTTTTTAATTATACAATTGGATCGCTACATCATTTAATTCTTAGCTTCAGTTGGTCGTTATTTTTTCCATGATACGACTTCATTTCAATGCTGTATGTCATCACTAATTCGCCACAACAGCTTACTCTGTAATAGATATAATTCATATAATCAGAAATCAAGCTAATAATATGTGAACACATGCTAGTCTATATTTGATGTCATACATACCTAGATCTTTATTATTGCTTTGCCAATATTAGCACCAGAGAACAAACCAATGAACTTGCTGGGTGTGTGTTCAAATCCCACAGTAATGTCTTCTTTGTATTTCAGTTTTCCCTTAAAGTTAAATAAATTGATGTATAATATCATTATTATATCATTATTGTATTACGTATTGCACCATGTTATAATATAAAGTCATCATTATAATATATATATATATTGATTTTATGTTATGATTTAATAACATCATTGTAATATTTAAATAATAACACGTGTATGTGAGGTTAATATCACGATTTGTTGCCTGCCCAAGAAATGGTGGTCATAACCATAATATTGATGATGCCAGAACCGAAGGCGAGGACATCATCAATATTATGGTCATGATCAACAGCCCGAGGGCAGACAACAAATCGTGATATTTCCCGAATGAACATGTGTTATTATTTAAATATTACAATGATGTCATTAAATCATAACACAAAATCAATTGCACCACGAACATAAAATTCAATCACATCAAACATACATCCACCATGCACAATCACATCATCACCATGCACAATCACATCATCACCATGCACAATCACATCATCACCATGCACAATCACATCATCACCATGTACAATCACATCATCACCATGCACAATCACATCATCACCATGTACAATCACATCATCACCATGCACAATCACATCATCACCATGCACAATCACATCATCACCATGTACAATCACATCATCACCATGCACAATCACATCATCACCATGCACAATCACATCATCACCATGCACAATCACATCATCACCATGCACAATCACATATTACTTAATAGCATACATACATTGTTCGCTGAAAAAAACTGCGAAATACACTCAGTAAATGTTATTTTCAGCCTCGGATATTCTTTTTAGTAACCATGTTTAAGTAGCACGAATCACACAATTGATCGTGTATAACATTTTTGAAATGAGTTGAGAAGTTGAGTACTTACTCATTTATGTTACCAGACCACTTTATTTTCATTCTAGTTATTTATTTTAAGTGATAGGGCCATGAACTAGACTAGTTCTGCTGAACTATTTTCATGGTCCACACCAGAATTATGCCAATCGTGTGCATATTACCTTGTATATTAATTTTCCCCTTTTTTATATCTCAATAATTGTATACATAATTTTCTGGTGAAATCAATCAATCCATCCATCCATCCATCAATCAATCAATCAATCAATCAATCAATCAATCAATCAAACTATTTGACCACTCGCCAGATAAAAATGTCGGCCGTGAAAGTGATTGAAATTCCTCACGAACGTACCACACCTTCTATTCACAAGTCATATAGTACACAACTTAGAGCGTTTTCGGTTAGCATCGGCGTGGCAAGCGTAAAATTCTCACAGCGTAGAACGCGCTGCTGCGACGTTTTAGTGGCGGCCGTACATGTTTGCTTCATATAAAGAATACCCTAAACATCAAAACAGAGTGTTTTACTTAATATCGATTTCGGCACGCTGGCTGTCTATTTCGGATGGCTAAAATTCCTAAAAATCTTTGAAAGAAACATCGAACAGCGGCCGGGACAGCACCACTGCAGCGAACGACAATTTGTTATGCGCAGTAGTTTCAGTGACGTCATCCACGTGATATACTTAAGCAATAACCCCCGCCAAAGGCGGGTATACCACGAGATATTGCACAATTCACAACATATATGCACGAGCCGCAGGCGAGTGCATATATGGAGTGAATTGTGCAATATCAAGTGGTACACCCAACTTCGGTGGGGGTTATTGCTATTATATTATACCATTATATTGACAATTCGATAAAACTTGTAAAAAATCAGTTTACTTTCATCTACTAAAAGTACCGCTGTACCGCTGAACCAAGTACCGCTGAACGTCAAATATCCACAGTTACAAGTAGTATGATGAGTCACAAAACCGGTTTATTTCACAACTGTACTTTCAATGGGCAAATTACAGTCCAAATTGTACAAAAACCGGAATGAAAACGTGGAAAATCCGTTGTTTAAATGATCCAAACTGTACACGACCCTGTATTTCAAATCGCGTTGTGCGTCAGTAAAAGGTCAGAAAGGCCATCCTTTGTTATGCTAATTTGTGTGTTTACGCTGCTCTATTCAACGTGGGTATGTTTCTTTTTCATGTGGAATAAAAATTAGTTTGTATTCAATTTGAACTGTGTTGCGCATGTAATTTTTGTATGCATTCAGCGTACAACTACATACTATTCTTATAAATATTCATGTTCAAGGGCCATAATCATGATTTTTAGTAGATGAAAGTAAACTCTTTTTTTACTAGTTTTATTGAATTGTCAATATACTGGTATAATATAATAGCAATAACCCCCGCCGAAGGCGGGTATACCACGAGATATTGCACAATTCACGACATATATGCACGAGCCGCAGGCGAGTGCATATATGGAGTGAATTGTGCAATATCAAGTGGTATACCCAACTTCGGCGGGGGTTATTGCTTAAATATCACACTTGGCGGGCAATATACCATGTAATATCCATTTTTATTCAATGTCATTTGACCGACCGTGTGTGTGTGGTATTACCTCAGTTATCCATTCCAACATTTCATCATATGCCTGCGAAGCTTTATGCTCATAATGGGGAAACATAAATCCTCTTATAGTCAAGCATTTCATTATTACGGTGGTCTCTATTGATGTTACTGTGGTGTAAGAAATAAATAAATGTTGGATCAGAATCAGAACTGTAAGCTTGAAGTTATATTGACGTGGTGGAATTAAGACACAGTTGAATTGACAAAAATCTGTATATGTATTGCCATGTCAAAAATATTTCATTACAAGATGTTGTATGAGTGACGGTCACTGCCATCAAGAAATATCATTTTATGCTGCCTCGGGTTATTTGCACTCGGGCGCAAATATCATTCCAAACAATCGAAGTACCATGTTTCTGGTTTTAAAATTGGGTTTTAACATTGGAAACTTGGCACACTGCTCACCTTTGTCTGCATTGATTTTATTGTATTGTGATATTGACCCAATAACAGCCACACGGGCGAATGTATTAAGATGTTTGTACACTGTACTTGAAAATGGACCGCCAACCTAAGAAATATTTGAATAAATCACATAACATTGTTTACAATATAATGTTAAATAAGAATATACAGATACATATTTTGTTATAATTAGCATATGCTATTTACCTACACATAATACATCATGGAAGTTTATTCTCAGAATACAATAAAATATTCTAATCGTGATATGTTGCCATGTCATTAAGAATACAAATGACGTCATACGATATATTATCAATTGCATATTAGGTTATGATATGTATATGTGAACTTACATTGTCAAAATAACAATCGATACCATTAGTAGCGGTTCTAGTCAATGCATCGTCCAAGTTCTCAGTTCGGTAGTTAAACACTTTGTCATAACCTAATTCTCTCAGTAATTCAACTTTATCATCCGTACCAGCACAGCCAATAACGGTACATCCCTATAGGTATTGTATAGTTACATGCATATTGTATAAAGTGTAATTTAAATAAGAAAGATAACCATATTTGTACCCCGGCATAAAAACCCTCAATCGATTGGCAGGTAAGTTTAATAAAATCAGAAACACGTAAATAGAGTATCTTGCATGGAAGGCAATGTTGACCTCCCACGCGTTTGTCATGTGTGTTGGGGGAAGGGGTTTGGATGCATTTTGTCTTCAAGATTGTAATATGTGTGCAGGCGGAAAGAAAACTGTATGTATAGTCACTAGAGTATGGCGTAGCTATACACCGGTAACACATAACTGAAATTCTGGGGTAATTTACCTCTCATACTTAGTTAATAAGACATGAACAAATGTGCATCTGTAACCTAATCCAGTCATCTGGGACTTTAAATTATCGTATATATAGGTTAGGATATCATCGTAAACAATACGAACGACACTGTTATGGTTATTGTGTCACTTTATTGCAGTTTAGTTTAAAAACAGAAATATAATAAATATGTAATAATAATGAAATCAATAAATTGTGTAACAACGTTTTTAGTAATTCGTACAGTACTTTACTATAGTTTTAGACTTTCGGAACTTCATATGCAGGCTACAATGGGGACACAGTCGTTTGTGACCGGCCTACGTCAAATGAAGGGCATGTTGTAACAGTATGTTGTACAAATATGAAAAATAATTTGTTTTTTGTCAGAAAAACAATCTATCTTAAAATAACTTTAATAGTTTCATCGAAAAAGCCCAAATATGGAATAAAGTCATTTGTCATCCTACTGATATCATTATGATATTTATGTTCAATAATACTGAGCAGTAATTACCTTAATCTTGGCAATCTGTCCAACTATTCCACCAACTGCACCCGATGCTGCATTTACAAATACAGTTTCCCCTGCTTTAGGTTTACACAAATCTAATAAGCCATAGTATGCAGTTCCTCTGTTCAAATATAACATATTAATAATGAATGTTGCTTATAATATATGTAGATTTGTATAAATACTAGGAAGCTAAATGGTTCATTGTGAAATGAGTTTAGTATGTCTTATGTTAACGTTTTGTTGTGTACATTTCAACACAAGACCACACATATTAATATTAATGCCAATACAAAATAAATAAATATTTCAACGGAATATCCCACATCCGTTAATTAATACCATGGATGACAATTTAGCTTGTTCGATTAACTAACTGGTTAGAATCTGCGAACAATACGGCAACTAGCGTAAATAAATACAATACATGGTCGACCATTGGTGGTCGTTGAAAGAAAACAATACTTTGGTTACATAATGTTTTATTCGGGTAATGCTGGATCCGTAATTAATAGACAACCTAATCTATGTATGTAAAAGCCAATGTCATGCTTCGCAAAGGTAGTAATTGCTAAGAGTCGGTTAAATATATACCTTTGTGATCAGTTTTGTAGGATTAATATAGTTAGTATAGTACAAGGCTAATTGACAACTTCAAGGTAACATACTACAAATCAATCCGGCTATTAATCTAATGTTTGGGGTCACATAATAATAATAGTTTAATATCGTCAAATGCACAATGATCTAGTGATTCACACAGTGTTTTACAGGTTACGTGAACATAATATGAATATCTACATAGAATACTTCAATGACAAATTATACTGTATTAACATAATGAGACACTGAGTTGGTGTAACAAACGGAACTAAATGTGTGTCTAATTTATAGAGTCACTTACCCTGGCATTCCTAAAACTCCCAGTGCCAAGGACAGTGGTAAGTCAGGTGGAAATGTGAGCTTCCTTAATGGAGATCCTGCAGACTGGAAAATGACACAACAGGCGGTATATATCATTAAACATATTATCATGTCATAATTATTTCAAATAACAGATAAATATCTCAGTGTAATCACATGGTCGGCTACAATTGAAGCACAGTCATAAAAATTACAAAAATCCTACAATTCCACACTCCACGTCCCAATGTGATAGTGTAAAGCATTTTTCACACCCTGGTGGCAATATCTTCGTGTATAAACTTATTTTTCTTGGTGGCAATATGTTAGTATAATTCCCCTTTCATGTCTAGTGTGCAAATATCTCAGTGTAATGGCTCTTTCACGTTCAGAATGCCAGTATTTCGGTGTATAACCCAGTTTAGGTTCCAGTGCCAATATCGCAGTGTGATGCCTTCAGATATTTCGTGTAATATGTTTGGTAATGTACAAAATTGTGTACAAATGCTTACGCTAGAGAAGATTTCTACGTTTATTCCACTTGAAATACTATACGTAGTCCATCCGTTGCGATTCACTACAACAGTGTCAACAGGATAGTCTGCATGACGGCTTTCAATCACCCTACATAATAATACAAACGATTATATTATATAAATACCTAGATATCACATATGTGTATATCTAAAATCGGGATAATTCAATTTCTATTGTGTACATTTTGTCTCAAACCATTTTTTGTATACATACCTAGCAACTTGCTCACCTACAATGGTATCCCCTATGCTTAGGTAAGCTGTGCTCCCTCTGTCAAGAGTATTCATTAAATAAAATTTAAAAAAAATAGTTTAATTATTGGTAGCAGTTGGCATCAAATTTATTTTAGACACCAATATATGTGAAACTGTGTCCCATATTAATGTGGCATAAATGTCTGGATTGATAACACACATGTCAAGGTTTATAACACATGGGGGCAATAGGTCACACATAAATCGGGTTCTTTAGAAAAAGAAGACTATTACCTCATGTAAGGATCCACTGTTATGAATTCCGTCTTTAACAGCATCTCTATACAGAAAGATATATTTATTTGCGAAATGTCACGAGTTACCATAAAATATAAACTTATTTAGAAGTGTAGCAACTTTCATATGTTTAAACTTTTGTGGAAAAACAAGTAACAGTAAGCCATGTACGGACCGTCGTTAATAGCAACAGAGAGGTGCAATGATCAAGGAAATTCCCGGAACTACTTTTGTTTGCTTAGAGAAAATTTATAAAAAATAAAGAAGACAATCATGATGATGTTAATATTCAGTATTTTAATAAAAGTTTGCAACCACACACATATCCAATTTTACAATAATACACGTAATAACAACTCACATCGGATACATGAGCTTGTCAACCAAAAATGAAATTCAAACAATTGATAACTCGCAAAAATTCAACAACTTGTGACAACATTGCATACTAATTTAAAATCGGCAAGTTCTAATCAACTATCTGACTAGATTCTGAGCTAGTGTCAATAACCCGTATACGACTGAATTTGCGTGATTTAACATGCGTAGGTCACACATATTTACGTGTTCCCGGAACAGCTACATTCAGTGTGATGGTACAATTGTTCATAATGTCATTTTCGGTTCCCATTGACGAGACAGGGTCAAGTTTATTTATACCTTGATTGCGAAGTACAACTTGCTTGTTCACATCGCTCGAAATATACGATAATTCTTTCTGCTCTGTTAGATTGTGTCCGTGATCATAGTGTTGGAGACTAGCGTGATTCTAATGACCGGTCAATTTTGTAATTTTATGGGCGGCGACACCAGCAGATGACAAACGTTTAACGTAAGTCTTGCGTTCAGAATGATTAGTTTTTCGACCGGATATACCGGCCATATGTGTAGCTTTTACCATCAATTTCCCGATTCTACTCTTTCCGAGTGGCCGTGGATTAAATACTAAACGTCAGACTTGTTCAAATGTAGTGGAAGTAGAGCGAGATAAAAGTCCGAGTCGGACTTGCAGGCAGTGGGTGAACGGTGTTTTATGTACTCATAAAGGTGATACTAGGTCTCGCCCGCTGTTTCCATTTGTACTTTCGTACTTCTTTCGAGAAATTCTAAATATTCAATACCATCTGCATCATGACCAACGACGATATCGCCATATTGTAGTTGCCGGTGCTCCTGTCGACCTCTCATGCCGTAATGTTTGCCGAAAAAAAAAACATTGTGAAATTAGCACTCTGGGGTTATGGATTCCAAGCACACCGGTTTGCCACATAACTTCCTCCTCCCCAGCCGAAATTTTGTTTCGATCTGTATTTGTATAATATAAAAAAAATCTTTCACTTAGTCTGGCGATTTTAAAGTTTGACCCCCCCCCCATAAAAAAATCCTGTCTTCGCCCCTGTTATGCTGATGAAAAAATTGCCCAGAAGCTCATTCAACTCGACCGGTTGTATGTGGTATGTATCAGGGGGAAAATCTTCTCCTCTGGGGTTCTCCACACGTGTCAGGGGGGAATCTCGTCTCGTCTCTATATCTCGTCCCCTTGAGGTGCGGGATCGGGAAAGTCACTTAAGCTTTACAGTCAAATAAGACACACACAACGAAATACGTTTCAACTCTCGTCTTAGTCGATCATTCGAGCACTCTATAAGACACAGCGCCCTGGGGAAAAATCCCCAAGACTATCGCAAGGCTGACCCAAGACTCGCCCAAGACTCTCTAGGACTAGACTCTGTCTGTCGTGCTGTACTCGCCAAGACCAACTCAAACTCTCTTTATTCATTTTCAAAATCTTAACCAATTACAATGCAGTAAAAAGACTCTAGGGCGTAATCTTCAATCATAAAGCCAATCAAACTAAGTACTGAATACGTCATATCTTTTGATTAATCGTTCACTACATTAATAACTACGGATACCAACTGTCAGAAATAGTAGTCCGAATAGCGACGGTTATCTCGTAATTAGTTCCAAATCACTGAGCCAAGTTCCGTCCAAAACTTCAAACAGGCCTAAACGATGACAGACATAACACAGCAATTCGCTAATAATCAGCTAATTAAGTCGATTAACAGATACGCGTAAACTAATTCATGACATATGTCTTCCAGGCGCCGCAATTCTCCGGTATTCTGATTTTGCCACACGGTACAGCGACGGACATCACGTTCGGTGGTTTTAACGGTACTAAAACCACCGGGCTTTAATAAAAATATTACAGCCTGAATATGGGCGTCAGTGCCCTCGCGCAAGGAGATCATTTGCCCTTCTAACGTCGGGAAAATGATCACCTGCGCTCGGGCACAAACACCCATATTCGGGCAGTAATATATATTATTTCACTTGTATACTCAAAGTCATACTTCGCAAATCTACGAGAAACCACACACATATATACACAGTGAAATTAAATCCACATTTAAGCCAGACTCTTAAATAAAGATATAATTGTAGACAGAATTGTTAGACTTTATATGTCCCTGAAGGTACGTGACATTATATGGGCGTTTGTCTATGAAATAGGAAACTCCAATACGCTTAAAATATGCAGAGAAGTTGAGAAAGAATATATACTCTTAATATTTTCAGGTTTGTAGTAAAAACAACACTATTTCGTCAACTTGGGGGGGGGGGGGTAGCATGTGAATGTTAATGTTATGGTGTCATCTTTTTCAGAAGAAGTAAAAATCGATGTAGATATTGAACAATTCCAAGAAACCTTTACAAATGTCACATTAATTTTTCCGCTCTATTTACTACTATGCCACATGGAAGATTAAATTTACGCATTAAGAATATTATTCATCAAATATTTTATATAAAACGGTTGTTGTCGTTACAAATACAAAAAGGTTGTATACAATTATACTTACTTTGTTAAATATGTTATTGACAATATGTTTGACAAGTTAGAAAGATATATTTTTCAACATTATCGACATTCCAATGGGACAATTGTTCTCTTTCGTATGCTGATTTATTTATTAGCGTATAGTGGTGCAAAGTTTGCAACTAGAATGTAGAGTACTGAAATAGTGGTTCAAAATGTGAAACTGGAGTGTAAAGTAACGGAAATGCAGTGCAAAGTACGAATCTGGAGTGCAAAGTAGTGGAAAATGGAGCAAAGTATAAAACTGGAGTGCAAAATAGTGGGAAAGTGTTGCAAAGTGTGAAACTAGAGTGCAAAGTAGTAGAAAAGTGATGCAAATGTGAAATTAGAGTGTAAAGTATTCATATAAAGGTGAATTTTAATAGAGTTAGTTTTAAATCAAAAGGGTTACAAAAAACATTTTTTTTTTATTTCACATTCAAATATATTAAAATCATACTACATACTAATCAATACTAAATATAGTGATATATCTAATCCAAATTAATATTAAGAAGACTACACCACTGCTCCATACTTATACGAAGATCCACGGTTAGGTATGTTATATTCCAATGAATTCAGAAAAGTACACAATTTAAAGTTTATTTCTAAGTTAATATAATGGAAACAAATTTAGTGTTTTTGCTATTTTACAAATTATTTATGAATAATGTATTTTTTTCGTTTTGAGGAGTTAATATGTTATAAGATAATTTGAGGCAAATATCGAAAGCAAAGTCACAATGAATCAGCAAATTCTAGTTAACTGAACACTTAAACTGCTACAATGTTTCAACTCTAAATGAAATGTGTTTTAATGTGTCCACGTAGAGTTTGAATAAATCTAATTTAAGACAATAAAATGTTTGTCTGGTGCTTTCTCATCACCGTTTTTACTAAATTTGCTTTGTCACGGTTACCATACATTATTTGCTGTTTATTTTTCACTGCTTATCTGTTTATTGAATATTTGATTTATCGGTTTACTGATTATCTGGTGTATCTGTTTGCTGACCATAAATGACCTCCAAGTGTATATTTTCCATTCAGTATATAATAAATATTAATATTTTAGTAAGCAAATTTATAATTAATATAACCTTTTCTAATCCTAATTATAACATTTCACTCAATATATACCCAGTCATAATGTTTCACTTTGTATAATGTAATGCACATAGAAATGTACGTATCTCATACAACTATAACTTTAATGCCGTGTATTGTGACCAAGAAGCCAAATAATGCATGTAACTGAAAATACGTTTTGTTAATTTTCTTTCTGAAGCAACAGGTTTTTCAAGTGGTTAGTTAACATCACAGTCACATTCATACAAGATTGTTTGAAACAGTTCTTAATTTTCTTTTGTCGTGAGATTTGGTATTCGAAATCAAAGTCACGTGACGAAGCATTGGAGTATACTCCATTTTTGTAAACATAACTTTAAAGTCATGAATTAATTATTGATGATGAATTTGTGATATATTTATCTATTTCAAAATATGCTGGAATGCAATATTGACGAGATGCCGAAGATGATAATGTTGCCAGATGTACGGCTATATCCTGACATATATCAACATGCAATAAGATGCTGGGAAAGACATAGACAGTTGTACTTACCCCCACTGACGATACTTCTCAGCTCCTCCTCCACGAGCTTAAAATCACTTTCTTTTGGTGCACCTTGGAAATGCTTAGCAAGCACGTACTTCTGTGTCTTCACCATCTTATATCAAGACTATGTTGGTCGAAGCGTACCTATGTCAAGTTGTCCATGTGCTAGATGTATAGATTGTTATCTGTTTAACTTCTATTAAGTTCAAGTTCGAGTCAAAGTATATTGAAGGCGAAGGTCGCGACAGAGGTTAAAACGTAACTTAAAAGTTCAATAGACCCATGTATGTATGTGTGTTTAAATAGGCATAGTGGTTAGTGTGAGTAAATAGTACTAGATCTAGTGGTAAAATAGTACTAGATCTAGTGGTAAAATAGTACTAGATCTAGTGGTAAAATAGTACTAGATCTAGTGGTAAAATAGTACTAGATCTAGTGGTAAAATAGTACTAGATCTAGTGGTAAAATAGTACTAGATCTAGTGGTAAAATAGTACTAGATCTAGTGGTAAAATAGTACTAGATCTAGTGGTAAAATAGTACTAGATCTAGTGGTAAAATAGTACAAGATCTAGTGGTAAAATAGTACTAGATCTAGTGGTAAAATAGTACTAGATCTAGTGGTAAAATAGTACTAGATCTAGTGGTAAAATAGTACTAGATCTAGTGGTAAAATAGTACTAGATCTAGGAGTTACATGGCACTAGACCTAGGGGTCAAATGGCACTAGATCTAAGGGTAAAATCGAACTAGACGCATGCATGGAGCCGGGAACAGACACTGGTGACGCTATATACAATCGGGACCTATTGCTGCTCGCCGTAGCTCATTTAGATTTGGTTGTAAAACGAAAAAGTTTAGTGTCATAGAAAGCTTTCACAGTCTTCAAATAACCACAATAGACAGAGGCCGAATATCGTGATTTCGACGTTTCATACTAAATTCTTTGTATTAATAATTTCATTTTCGAATAATATTCATGAGATATGACTACGTCATAACCTCGTTAAAGATTATTACCATATTGTGAACGCAGTGCGCATGCTTCAGACTTTGTTTTCGTATTCCACAACGCATGCGTCATCACAGTGAGGTCAATTGAAATTTACGTTACATGCAACGTCACGTTCAAAACTAAGCATTTCCCGCACGATAACAAAAAACAACAACAACAGAACTGGTGATGGAGTGAACCATCACTGCCTCAGCACAAAGATTGTTGTGTAATGCAAGGGAATGTAAATGTGTTGTAGTGTTACCTCTGTGTAATTTACAATATATCTGAATTAACCTTCACTGTAAAGGATAATATGGGAGTTGACTTAAATGACTGGTAGAAGCAAGGCTGGGTAAATTTTGCGAAATAGTAGAATTTGCATGAATGTTTTCTCCCCGGCCATTCACGCAAACTGCAAATCAAGTCTTTTACCGCATCCATAGTTGTTGAAACTTTGCAACCACCTTAATGGATGTAGTGTGACGTATTTTGACCCCCGGATTCTGACCTTGCATTCTGGCTATATTTACTGTCTTTTCATACCAGTTCAATTTCCTTTCATTATTACATCCAGATTCCATGATATTTAATATTTAAAACCAACCTTTATTTCACAGTCACTCTAGTTTTGCACTTTTCTAAAATTGTTTTACTGAACAAAAGACTTTTCACTCCCATCATGCAATCTCCCATGGTACTTCTGCAGACACAGTGGCGATCGCCAACATAACTACGAATAACCTCGCTCTCAGGAGCTGAGGAAATAGTGCGTCCCGGTAGACGATCCAAGTTGCTGTTGCCTGTTGCTTGGAAGGTAATACATGTAGGAGGTACGATCCGTATGTGTTTACTTTCAGTTTTGGTCGGTCTGAGGATTTACGCTTGTCGATTTTGCAAATACATTAAATGACGCAAGGACAATCAACAATCAAAATAATAGTTGATGACTATTCATGTACATGTAATCTAATACAATTGTTAGAATTCCCTGTCAGAGGTATGAAGTAATCTTGAAGAATGAAGAATTCAAGCTAATCCGATCGTTTGGAAACCAGCTTTAAAGTTACAGTAGAACAAAATACAGCGGGATATATATATTTACTCTATGCAACGTAGTTTATGTCTGTGAATATATTTATTGAATATAGCAGGGTAGACCTGAATTCGGATTCTCACAAGTTGCCTTGACTTGTTTATTTTATTTTACACTGTTTACATTACATAAACATAAACAATAAGCGTGCCTGTTGACTATCTAGATACAATGGACATTTGATATTTGCTGTACTTGAATAATCAGTCAAATTAAATAAGCTCCGTCCATACCACGAGAAGTAAATGTAGGTCAATTCCAAAAGTAGCTTCGATGTTTCCTGTTCCGTTTTGGTGTCATTATGATTGCACATAATCCTATATGGGCTGAAACTTAAAGTATATTCCCCGAATTTACCACAATTCCAAGTGCAGCACAATTCCAAGCCCAATTCCAATGAGCAGAAGAGGAGCGGATGTAGCATCGGATCACCATCTACTTGTGTCACATGTCAAACTCAAACTTAGGAGATCTTTCTGGACAAAAGCGCAATATGCCAAGATATAATGTCGCACTCTTGAAGGATTCGATGAAACTAGAGGAATTCCACATTAAGTTACAGAACAGGTTTGAAGTACTTAATGATCTAATAATAGAGGATGAAGAAGTAGACGCAAACACAAGGAGTGAATGTCTCAACAAACCTTGAAGAAGGTTGAAGAACGAAGGGAGAAAAAGGCTGCTATCAACAACAGTAGAACAAGGTCTCAGAAGTCAAAAGCTCAACAAGAATACACAAAGATAAACAAACCTGTCAAACAGAGGATAAAGAAAGACAAACAAGACTATATGGAGACAGTTGCAGATGAAGCAGAGGAAGCATCTCGCAAGGCAAATATGAGAGAACTATATTCAATCATAAGGACTCTATCGGGCAAGTTCAGCAAACCGGAAAGACCAGTGAAAAATAAGGAGGGAAATGCAATCACGGATGATGAAGGTCAGAAAAGGGAGGTGGAAGGAGCATTTTGAAGAGCTGCTAAATAGGCCAGGCCCGCATGACACACCGGATATTCCATCAGCCGATAACAACCTACCTATTGACTGCAGTCCACTAACAAAAGAAGAAAAGAAGAAATACGTAGATTCATCACACAGTTGAAGATGGGTAAATCTGCTGGACCAGATGGTATTCCAGCTGATGTTCTAAAGGCAAATGTTGCAGTAAATGTGGAAATCCTCTACCCACTTTTCCAGAACATTTGGAAGGAGGAAAACACCCCGATAGAGTGGAAGGAGGGCTACCTTGTAAAGCTACCAAAAAAGGTGACCTTAGTCAATGTGGGAACTACAGGGGGATGATACTGCTCTCCATACCGGAGAAAGTTTTTAACCAAATTCTCCCCAGTAGAATGAAGGACGCAGTGGATGCACTCCTACATGACAAGCAGGCTGGTTTTAGGACCAGATAACAACTTTACGCATCATTATAGAACAATCACTCGAGTGGAACTCCTCGTTGTACATCAATTTTGTGGACTACATGAAGGCATTTGATAGCATTGATAGGCCCACTCTTTGAAATCTCATGAGGTACTATGGCATACCAGATAAAATCACAAACATCATCAAGAACTCATATGAGGGTATGACCTGCCGTGTTGTCCATGGAGGACAGCTGACTGATGTCTTCCAGGTTAGGACTGGTGTCAGACAGGGCTGTTTGCTGTCACCTTTCCTGTATCCAGTGGTCTCTCTGGGGACAACTGGATGACCTGGATTTTGCAGATGACCTCGCTCTGCTCTCCCATACACAACAGTAGATACAAGACAAGACGGATACAGTCAACTACAACTCTACAAGAATTGGCCTTAACATACACCCAACAAAGACAAAGGTACTTAGAATAAATGCAACTAACACAAACCAAGTCACATTGGGAGGTCAAGATTTAGAAGAAGTGGAGAGCTTCACCTACCTGGGGAGTAACATAGATAAATCAGGAGGGACAGACACTGATGTACGAGTCAGAATTGGCAACGAGAGGGCAACCTTCAACCAGCTAAAGAACATATGGCATTCATCAACTCATCTCTCTGAACAAAGATTAGGGTCTTCAACACAAGCATAAAACCGGTACTTCTATATGGGGCGGAATTGTGGTGGATTATGTTGGTGGATTATGTCCCAGGAGGATAGGCATAAGTAAGTAAGTAAGTAAGTAAGTAAGTGAGTGAGTGAGTGAGTGAGTGAGTGAGTGAGTGAGTGAGTGAGTGAGTGAGTGAGTGAGTGAGTGAGTGAGTGAGTGAGTGAGTGAGTGAGTGAGTGAGTGAGTGAGTGAGTGAGTGAGTGAGTGAGTGAGTGAGTGAGTGAGTGAGTGAGTGAGTGAGTGAGTGAGTGAGTGAGTGAGTGAGTGAGTGAGTGAGTGAGTGAGTGAGTGAGTGAGTGAGTGAGTGAGTGAGTGAGTGAGTGAGTGAGTGAGTGAGTGAGTGAGTGAGTGAGTGAGTGAGTGAGTGAGTGAGTGAGTGAGTGAGTGAGTGAGTGAGTGAGTGAGTGAGTGAGTGAGTGAGTGAGTGAGTGAGTGAGTGAGTGAGTGAGTGAGTGAGTGAGTGAGTGAGTGAGTGAGTGAGTGAGTGAGTGAGTGAGTGAGTGAGTGAGTGAGTGAGTGAGTGAGTGAGTGAGTGAGTGAGTGAGTGAGTGAGTGAGTGAGTGAGTGAGTGAGTGAGTGAGTGAGTGAGTGAGTGAGTGAGTGAGTGAGTGAGTGAGTGAGTGAGTGAGTGAGTGAGTGAGTGAGTGAGTGAGTGAGTGAGTGAGTGAGTGAGTGAGTGAGTGAGTGAGTGAGTGAGTGAGTGAGTGAGTGAGTGAGTGAGTGAGTGAGTGAGTGAGTGAGTGAGTGAGTGAGTGAGTGAGTGAGTGAGTGAGTGAGTGAGTGAGTGAGCGAGCGAGCGAGCGAGCGAGCGAGCGAGCGAGCAAGCAAGCAAGCAAGCGCGCGCGCGCGCGCGCGCGCGCGCAACCGGCAACATTAGGTTACTTTGTTCATACGAATATGGCGTTCGTAATACATAGCCAGAAAGCAATCAATCATGGTGCTGGATGCTGTGTGCCAAAAGGAAGCAACATACTAAAGACAGACAAACTGCAATATGTCAGAAGATCTTATAGGTTTCCACAAAGGGAAGCAAACCAGACTTATGCAGACTGTGGAAAGCCAATGTAAGGCCTGTTGACTGGAGAGCCTGTGACAGCAAAAGAATCTGCACTGACCACTTTGCAAGAGGTACATAACATATAAACTAATAATGCTTCTCCTTAAAATACATGTTTATCTTACCCAGAAATGTGGTATGACCATAAGCGATTACTGCTAGCTGATTGACCACCCCTACTTTGACGCTAACCGTCAGAGTTCAACGTGTTGTCCCCTCCCCCCTTAGTATTGTTTACCTACTATAAATTACACTCTTTACTTAAAAAAATGCAGATGAACCTAGTGGAGTAAAGTACAGTATAAATTTTCATTAAAATTTACAGGTGTGTATTCATGAAACTATTGACAATTTGTGTCAATATGATGTTCTTAAGGATTAGCAAAGACATTATGAACCGTGCAGATTAATGCAATTATATTTTTCCTCACTGTTTTCCAGGGAAACGCACTCATATCAAAAGGTTCCCCAGCATATATCCCAAGTACCTTTCTCAGGACAAAAGCATGAAAGCCAAGATCATCTAGAACATGGGAGCGAGCAGGGGCTGTCACGCCAGTAAGTTGGTGCAAGGATTCTTAGTACCCTGCTCCTAAGACTCTAGAAGGACTGACTGAACGAATTATTGCATTAGCAAAACAGAGGGAGGAGGAAACGCACGTCTACCCTAAAATAAATAAGTGCTTCGGCACACAAACCAAACCAAAAAATTCTAACCCTAACACAGGTCATTGCCCTTGGCAACGGATTCAAATTTATACGAACCCCACCTAAGCCAACCTATCACACTTTGCTCAGAGACATGTCTGTGCTATCTAGGAGAATGCGTATCGAATATTTAAAGCGTAATAAACAATCTCAACAACACCCTTTCAAACTGAATTCAACATGGAACCCACCAGACTCCCATAAAACTGCATTGAGGCAACCAAAGTTGAAATATCCAAACCCCAAACAACAAACAACAAATGAATTTTACCGAAAGAGCAGCAATAAATAGACTACATCATGATAACACAATTGTAATAAAAACCATTCGACAAAGGTCGTGGCATTGCAATCATGAATACAAATGACTATATAAACAACGAGCAATACTATACTAAAATTTGTGGTAACGATACCATGGTTACAACTAATTTGGTCCATGAGCTTGTTACAGAAATGTACAACCTGGAATTAATCGATTACGACACGTATCATTAGCATACCCATTTAACTACAAAGTTAGAACGCCGCGGTGGTATTTACTGCCTAAAGTACACATGCCACCACAGAGGGAAGTATATTCGTCGGTAGACCAATATTCAGGGTTGTTCTGGTCCGACAGAGAAAGTAAAATAATTGACTGATAACTTTTTAATTCCAATCATTAAAAGGCAACTTACATACATACTACTGATTTTATTAACAATTAAATCTGAAAATAACTCGATAAATAAATCGAACAATTCGGTCAAGTACTGTTCCGACTGATGAAAGGTTCAACAAAGAACCAGAAACAGCACCATCACACTAGTGAATAATCCAATTACGGATAAATTTGAGTGCTGTATCGACATATGCTTTCTTCGAACTCAGTTCTTTATTCTAATATTGTTTTGGTGTTTACTTCTATCGGAATCACACCGGAAATATTTTAACATGGAATAATACATGCGTTACGTAATAAATATATGGACATAAGTCCAATAAAGTACAATAAAGCATGGTTGAAAGAAAAAAGCTTGCCCGAAAATGGATTACAAATGCATATTCATAGAGCAAATGTTAGGATTACTTATTTAGATACCTATGAGGCAGCTGTTTTTTTAATTTGCGTTCTCCTAGGTTTAAACATTCATATAAGTATTTTGCTAGACATTTAGCAAGACCGTATTTTTGTATCAGTGATCCCCTCAGAAAAATATCTAATTGTACGTGTTGAAAAGGACCTGTTTTTCATGTTTGTATTTTAACAATTTACTAGTAGTTAGTTTATGCAATACTTCCCTCAGTCGGTGAGATGTTCGTAAATCCACCCTCACCTCATCGATTCCTGCATTTCGACACATTTAACTGTGAATAGCCATCTCCCCCAGCAGTAAAATATAATCGAAAAACCCTCAAACCGAAGCCACACTTTTACAACTATAAGGTTGTATTGAACATATTTAGACAGCATTTTGGCTACGTTTTCCCGCAAATAGAGATAAAACTCACAGGTGACGGCAATGTTTTGGTCCCAGCGTTGGATTCCGTCACGGGTCAATCCAGACAAACTAGATGTTAACGATCGCCCGAGAATTTTTTGGAATGTAAATTAGGCGAATAGTTAGTAAACACGCAACAACTAAGATCGATCGCAGGTCCATAAGTAATCGACGGAAAATCATACATGCTAAAATCTATATTAACAAAATTAAACTTATCAACTTGTCTTGGAATCTCACCAAAGTGTCAGGTGATTATCTAATCGCAGGCAATGAACTTCATTTGATCTTTTGATGTGAGGCGTTATAACCGACGACACATCGTCTTACTGTGAATATATAAATCTTTACTATTGCTTCGCATCAGTAGTAGTATTTTTGTTGTCGCCAGTCAGTAATTCAGTGATGTTACAATTGCGTCGGAAAACTTGCATTCAAGATCTTAAAAGTTATTGCAATTGCAATTTGGATTTTTCTACCCTGTATACCATTACAATAATTGATAAATTGAAGTCACGCATTGGGAACATTTTCCATCTGTATTTCTTAATAAAATGGTTCTACTTGTTCAGCTCAAGACTGAAAAAAATTAGTATGCTAGAATATATAGGAGGTTATGTTTTTCACCAAACTATTGGCATCACAATTGGAACAAATTGTGCTCCCTTTCTGGCTGAATTATTCTTTATCATTATGAAGATTAATTTCTACAACAATTAGAGAAAAAAAGTACAATGATACTAAATCCTTTAATTTCACATATATTGGTCATATATTCTCAATCAATAATTTAAAATTTAGTGATATATCTATCTGAGCTTGCAATTAAGGATAGTATAGAATCCGCTTCTTCTGCTTCATACCCAGACCCGTGCGTTGAATCTAAGAGCATATGGGAAAAAAAGATTTTGATTTTACTATAATAAATTTGTCATATATGGAGAATGATTTGTCCACTTTTGTCAACATACCTCACTCACAACGCTTCATATATACCAATGTCGTGTAGTGTACTTGTGTAGTGACAGTTGTTTTGTTCTTCGGAATTGTTTTGTTGATAGTTGCCAGTCATTTGGGACTTAAATACGGAGATCTACATTTTGATATGTTATTTTCACTTTATTTTGTTTATAAAACAAATGTCATTGTCATTATTGTGTTGAACATTCGGTGTCTTGATTTCCCAAGGTAATTACTGTAGAAATACTCATTTTTATACCTTCTGTGCGTTGACTAGGAGATGCTGAACATCTAACATTCTTTATTCTCTTCACTTCATTTTTAATTTTAGGGAGCACAATATTACAAATACGTCCATTTCTGATGTTTGTGTTGTCAACGGCAACGAGAATCAACTGAGACGCGTGGAGCATGAAAACTATAGCCTTATTCTCAGTATTTAAAAACATGTGTGAACAAGAACGATATCCCAAACGTCATTGTCACATCACTTCGAATGTTGTGAATATCAGTGAGTACAAAGTATGAATACAAATGTAATTAATTTTGTAATTACCTACAAATAAATTTGCTCTTTCTGTATCAGTGTTGGTCTTGCTCATGAGAGTGGTTTGGGGATGGTTTCAGATTGATGTTATCCATGCAAAGTTTTGGTTAGTGGCTGGATATCTGCATAATGTTATTCGCTCCAATAAATTATGACATTTTGTTAGTAATCTATCTGATCGATAGCCTTAATGGAAGTGTTAAACACCGGCTTATGTGACGCAGACAACGACGTATTTGTTACATGTGAACGAGGGTATTTTTACACCAATAGAACTAATAGAACAAATATGTCTTATTGAGTGTATAGTGATTCGGTCGGAGTAGATAGAAGAGTTGTTGAGATGTTGGGCGACTGATTAACAGTTGATGAATAAAGAGTGGTACGCGAAATATGAGTTTCATATAAATAATAATGGCAACTTTGACTATTGCGCAGATCATCGAGTACAAACTGACTAAGCGTTAATTAGGAAATTTCTTTTGTGATTGTAATGTATCTAAAGATTTATCGGCGGTAATTAGTGCGAGTGGCGCCCAGGTAAAAAGTCGTGTCTGTGATGTATTCCATTAGTAGAGCGCATTGGATTGTGGGAAAATCAGTGTTTATCAGCACAAATGTCGCACATGCGCGACGCGACGACCACCGCCATTTACATTACTTCGTTTCAGACAATATTCGTTTACGTATTCTCAACAATATTAATTTACTACGAAAGGACAGATTTTTTGCAGACAATTCTTGTTGTCACATGATCAAAGTAAAGTGCACACGTCACTGTTTAAATATGTGACATTTGTTTTGAGCACAGCACCCTTGATTCGAACTAACAATTGCAGGATCGACGAGCTATTGGAATGTTGTCTTGGGACAACTTTGCGTTAGTAAGTGTAATACGAAAACTTAATTAGTCCCTGAAACAACATGTATTATACGTTGATCACGCAACAGTATTTATTATAAAGTTTTCTCAGGAACAACTTTGAAATTCTAGGGACATAATGAAGTTGTTCCACGACTAGTAATACGAAGACTAGTAACAGGAAGACTCAAGATGTAATACGAAGGAATCACATTATAAAGTTTCCCCAAGATGTATCAATATCTCTTTTTAATTGTAAAATTACATTTAATTCTCAGCTTCAATTGGTCGTTATTTGTTCATGATACGACTTCATTTCAATGCTGTATGTCATAACTAATTCGCCACAACAGCTTACTCTGTAATAGATATAATTCATATAATCAGAAATCAAGCTAATAATATGTGAACACATGCTAGTCTATATTTGATGTCATACGTACCTAGATCTTTATTATAGCTTTGCCAATATTAGCACCAGAGAACAAACCAATGAACTTGCTGGGTGTGTGTTCAAATCCTACAGTAACGTCTTCTTTGTATTTCAGTTTTCCCTTAAAGTTAAATAATCTAATGTATAAAATCATTCATGTACTACATATTGGATCCATGTTATAATGTTATCTAATGTCATCATCTATATATATATATGGTATTACCTCAGTTATCCATTCCAACATTTCATCATATGCTTGTGAAGCTTGCTGCTGATAACGGGGAAAAAAGAATCCTCTTATGGTCAAGCTTTTCGAGGCCACGGTGATCTCCATTGGTGTTACTTGATGTAAGAAATAAGTGTTAGTATCAGGGATCAAAACTGTACATCATAATGACGAGGTGGAATGAAAAGACTTTATTTGAACTAACCATCAATTAATAAATATTTGCCACATAATAATATTCTGATAATACAGTTTTGGTTTTTAACATTTGAAACTTGACCTACTGCTTACCTTTGTCAGGATTGATTTTATTGTATTGTGATATCGACCCACTAACAGCCACACGAGCGAATACATTGAGATGTTTGTACACTGTATTTGAAAATGGACCACCAACCTAAGAAATATTGGAATAAATCACACAACATTGTCTACAATATAATGTTAAATAAGAATATAGAGATATATATTTTGGTTATAATTAGCATATGTTATTTACCTATACATAATACATCATGGAAGTTTATTCTCAGAATACAATAAAATATTCTAATCGTGATATGTTGCCATGTCATTAAGGATGCAAATGACGTCATACGATATATTATCAAATGCATATTAGGTTATGATATGTATATGTGAACTTACATTGTCAAAATAACAATCGATACCATTAGTAGCGGTTCTAGTCAATGCATCGTCCAAGTTCTCAGTTCGGTAGTTAAACACTTTGTCATAACCTAATTCTCTCAGTAATTCAACTTTACCATCCGTACCAGCACAGCCAATAACGGTACATCCCTATAGGTATTGTATAGTTACATGCGTACTATATAAAGGATAGTTATTTCTATGCCCCGGCATAAAAGCCCTGAAATGATTGGTAGATGTATTCAAAACCCCGCAAACAGAGTATCTTTCATGACATGCAATGTTGTGGTTGCCTTGTGTGTGTAGGGGGGGGGGGTGTGTAATTAGATGGCGCAAAAAGAACTGAATGTAGAGTCGCATGATATAAAGTGGTGACACGTAACGGCTGTTTATGGATAAAAGTTAATAAAACAAGTAGAAATGTGTGCTTGATGTATCTCGTTGTAAATGCCAGTGTACTAACTTATTAAAATAACATTTGTCATTTGCAAGCGATAGAAACCGACCTTAATTTCCATCAGTCAGATATATTGGACTTGGCCACGAACAGTATAAATCTGCAACCCAGTGTGTTCAGTTGTTATCATATAAAGTTTGATCTGCCCAGTTATAAGACTATAAATTATCGTATATATGGGTTAAGCTATCCTACTAAACAATACGAACGACACCGTTATGGTTATTGAACTCAATATATTGCAGTTCAAACAAAGTCGTATGTAACCGGATTTCATCAAATGAAGGGCATGCTGAAAATCGCTGTATCTTATAAACATATAATAAATATGAAAAGTAATTTTGTTTGTTGTTAGAAGAAATAGCAACATTGTATCTTAAAATCAGTTTTTGTAATCTCATCGGGCAGAGCCCAAATGTGTAAATCATTTATTTTTTACGTGTCATTGTTATTATGATATGTCCAATAATACTGACAGTAATTACCTTAATCTTGGCAATCTGTCCAACTATTCCACCAACTGCACCCGATGCTGCATTTACAAATACAGTTTCCCCTGCTTTAGGTTTACACAAATCTAATAGGCCATAGTATGCAGTTCCTCTGTTCAAATATAACATATTAATAATGAATGTTGCTTATAATAAATGTAGATTTGTATGAATACTAGGGAGTCAAATAGTCCAATGCTATCATATTGATACAATGCAAATATTTAACAAATAAATAATCCATGGATGACAATTTACTTTGTTTGATTTGTTAGAATCTGAGAACAATATGACAAAGAACGTAAATTCCCACCTCAAAAACTGAGTATATCGATGTCATGAAAGCTGAATATATTGCCCGATGTATTATGGGGTCGGCCATTGGTCGCCGTCGAAAGAAAACAATATTTTGCTTACATAATGTCTTCTTTGGGTAATGATGGACTTATTTATATTTATGCAATATCAAATGTCATGCTTCGCCAAGGTAAGCTCAGTATCGGTTAAATATGTACTTTTTGGAGCAGTGTTGAAGGACAAATAATGTTACAATGTATATATAGTACAAACAATTTGGCTACTTGAAGTTGACGAAATAAAGTGGACGAAGTAAAAGAATGATAATAATAATCTGAAATTGTGTCAATCGATCGTATGTAATTTATAGAGTCACTTACCCTGGCATTCCTAAAACTCCCAGTGCCAAGGACAGTGGTAAGTCAGGTGGAAATGTGAGCTTCCTTAATGGAAATCCTGCAGACTGGAAAATGACACAACAGGCGGTATATATCATTAAACATATTATTATGATTTCAAATACCAACAGATAAATATCTCAGTGTATTTATATGTTCGGCTACAAGTGAAGCACAGCCATAACAATAACAAAATCCTGCAATTCCCGGTTCACACTCCCAATATTACAGTGTAAAGCACATTTTACATCCTGGTGGCAATATCTACATGTAATGCACATTTCAAATCCTGGTGCCAATATCTACGTGTATAGCACGTTTCACATTCAGGTATATATCTCAGTGCGATGTGAGATTCAATTTGTATTGGCAATACCTCAATCTATTGTCTCTTCAACGTAGTTTGACAATACCCCAGTACTATGCCCATTCAACGTTCAAGTATATCTAAGTGTAAACATATATTTTTCTTGGTGCCAATATATTAGTGTAATGCCCTTTTCATGTATACCGCGCAAATAGCTCATAGTAATCCCCCTTTTCACCTTCAGAATGCCAGTATCTCGGTATATAACTAATATCTCAGTGTGATGCCTTCCGAGAGTCAATATTTAGTGTAATGCAATGTCTGATATAGCGTCGGTACATTACTGTAATGTATTTTGTATGTTCTGTTGGCATATATTTCAGTCAGTAAATCGTCACTAATTGATTATGAACATTTGTGTACAATTGCTTACGCTAGAGAAGAATCCTAGGTCTATGCCATCCGAAATGCTATATGTAGTCCATCCACTGCGATTCACTACAACAGTGCCAACAGGATAGTCTGCATGACGACTTTCAATCACCCTACATAATAATACAAACGATTATACTATATAAATACATAAATCTGTATAATACATATAATCGGGATAATTCTCTTTTGTACGAGTTGTCTCAAACCAGTTGTTGTATACATACCTAGCAACTTGCTCGCCAACAATGGTATCCCCTATGCTTAGAGAAGCACTGCTCGCTCTGTCAAGTGTTTCATTAAATAAAATAGTATATAACAAGTAGTTTAATTATTGGTAGCAGTTGGCATCAAATGATAACTTTACACCGATGAATGTGAAACTGTGTTCCCTATATATACACATTAATATTCGAGGCATAAATGTCTGGATTGATAACACACATGTTAAGGTTTATAACACATAGGGGGCAATAGGACACAAATAAATCATGTTCTTTAGAAAAAGAAGACTATTACCTCATGTAAGGATCCACTGTTATGAATTCCGTCTTTAACAGCATCTCTATACAGAAAGATATATTTATTTACGAAATGTCACGAGTTACCATAAAATATAAAATTATTTAGCAACTTTCATATGTTTAAACTCTTGTGGAAAAACAAATGAAAATTACTGCATGGTTATATTATATTTTACATTGTAGAGACATAAATTTGAAATCCTGTTTATTTTCACATGTTTAATCAAATAGCTTTGGTGTCGTTGTTTATACAACATCTCGTTTTAATTCACTTGCAATACTCATCGTTTCCTTAAGTGTGCAATCATACTTCGCAAATCTACGAAAAAAACACACACATATATACATAATGAAATGTTAAAATTGTAAAGTGGAATTAAATGCAAAATCTACATTTAAGCGAAACTCATAAATAAAGATATAATTGTAGACAGAATTGTTAGACTTTATGTGTTCCTGTGAAGGTCTGTGACATTAAATGTGTGTATATTTTCAGATTTGTAGTAAAAACAAGATAATTTGTTCAGGTGATCTCAACATTGATGTCTCAAAAAATAACATCCATTCGGATAATTTCTTAGCAACTCTCGAAAGTTTTAATTTATACCAACTTATTAGTGTTCCAACTCGTGTTACTAGTACCAGCAGTACTATTATTGACCACATATATTCCAATATTAATACATGTTGCACACATGTTGGTACCATTACAACTGATGTAACTGACCACTTCCCAATATATGCTATTTTTTGAAAATGTACTTTCTGTTAATAAGTCACACAGTACAAAAAAAATAATACAGAGAATTTAAAAACTATAAGTCAAACAACTTTAAAAACGATTTGTCTATTCAATCTTGGGACAGGGTCTACAGACAACAGGGTGTTAACCTGGCATACAACACATTCTACACCAGTTTTAATGAGATATGTAATAAACATGCACCCATTGTGAGTAAAAATGTAAAGTGTAACAATTTGAAGAAGGAAAAACCTTGGATTACATCAGCAATTAAAAAGTCAATTAAGAAAAAACATAAACTGTGCATCAAAGTTTTAAATAGCAATCACGCCTCTCATGAATTTGCCACCTATAAGGTATATCGCAACATGCTTACCAGTGTATTAAGAAAAGCAGAGAAAAATTATTATTCAGATCTATTTACTAAGTATCATAATAATTCTGGTAAAACTTGGGAAATTATCAATGACTTACTTGGTTCCACTGAAAACATAAAACAAACTTTACCAAAAGAACTAAAAATTAATGTTGATAACACCGATAAAATACTATCCAATCCCACTGACATTGCAGAAGCCTTCAATAACTACTTTGTTAATATTGGACCCAACCTTGCCTCAAATATTACCAATCCCCCAAACAATTTCGATCCCTATCTTAATGACCCCAATGTGAATTTATTCTTCCTTGCACCAACCACAGAACAGGAGGTAGCTTTGACATTAAGTCATCTTGATCAGAACAAATCGTCAGGCTATGACTGTTTACCGGCACGACTTCTTGTAGATGGAGCTGATATCATTTGTAAACCACTTTGTTTTATTTTTAATTTATCATTTTTACAGGGACATTTTCCAAATGCATTAAAAATGGCAAAGGTAACGTCCATCTACGAAAAAGGCCCAAACAATATCCCTGGAAACTATAGGCCAATCTCAGTGTTACCCCTTATTAGCAAGGTTCTAGAAAAATAGTTAACAAACAACTACTGCATTATTTGGAGAAAGAGAAAATTCTTTACAAGCATCAATACGGGTTTCGTAATAAATTCAGCACTAAGCTTTCCCTAATCAATTTAATAAACACACTACTCCTTCAAATTGACGAGGGCAAGCCAACTATTGGAATATTTATCGATTTTACAAAAGCTTTTGATACTATTAATCATACAATTGCTGGAAAAAATGGGTCATTATGGTATACGCGGGCTTCCAAATAAGTGGTTTAAAAGTTATCTAGAAGATAGATCACAATTCATTTTTTCAAATGGTGTTTCATCTGGGCAACTTCCTATATCATGTGGTGTACCACAAGGTTCAGTACTTGGCCCTACCTTATTTCTTTTATACATTAATGATTTCCCAAACTCTACAAATTTTTTTAAATTTAGACTCTTTGCTGATGACTCCAATTTGTTTCATTCTTTTTCACCAGGGGCAGATATTGATTTGCGTATTATTAACAAACATTTAAACAGTGTTGTACACTGGTGGGATGCAAATAAGTTGACTATCAATTGTTCAAAAACAAAATATATGATCATCAGTGGTAGGCGTATGTGTGTAACAGTAAGAGGTGCCCTGTCCATTCAAAACAACGAAGTATATGAGACTGAATCAGCAACTTTCGTAGGGGTGGAAATTGATAAATATCTGACCTGGGATAATCACATTTCAAAGATCAATAACACTATTAGGAAAAAACGGGTATTCTTTTAAAATTAAGACATTATGTCTCACGGCATATTCTCCTTTTGTTATACAAAACGTTGATTCAGCCTCATATCACCTATAGTTTAGAAGTTTGGGGTAGTACATACCCATCAAATCTTAAAGTTATACATACCGCACAAAAAATGATAGCCAGAATTATAACGTTTTCCGACTTTACTGCGCATGCTCCACCAATTTTTAATACTCTCCAAATTCTTGATATTTTTAAACTTCATAAGTCATTACTTTTAAGTTTTATGTATGATATAACTCATGAGAATCTCCCACAATCAATGTCAACATATAATTTGCAGTATTTACATCATAAATATAGAACACGACAAAGATGTCGAAATGATTTACCTAGAATGAACACAGTGGCGGGGACATTCGCAATATCTTATTTAGAGGCCAAACTTTGGAACAGCATATCAATTTCTTTAAGGTCTAAACAAAAACTTAAATTCAAAAATACTATACGGGAAAATTTAATGTCAGAGTATTTAGAATAGAACTAATATTTATTACAAATGTATGTATATACATATATATATATTATTATATTATCATATTTGATTATTTGAAATATACTGAGGTGTAACCTACTGTCAGTCTTAACTTAAGTCATTAAATTCAAGTTATGTCAGGGATCTGACTCGACTTTTAAGCTATTTCAGATTCCATTTTACCTAGACTGCATGTACAATTTTGAGTATTGTATGAAATATTTTCTAGGTAAATAAATTACTATTATTATTATTATTATTATTATTATTATTATTATTATTATTATTATTATTATTATTATTATTATTATTATTATTATTATTATATAATTTAGGGGGGTTAGCTTGCCCTGGGAGTGATGTGATTGTAAATGTTATGGTGTCATCTTTTTCAGAACGCTACAAATCGATGTGGGTATTGAACAATTCTAAGAAACCTTTCAAAATTTTACACTAATATTTCAGTTATATTTATTACTATACCACAAGGAAGATTAAATTTACGCATTAAGAATATTTTTCATCAAGTATTTTTAATAAAATGGTTATAGTCGTTACAAATATAAAATAGTTGGATACAATTATACTTACTTTGTTAAAAACAAGACTGATGCAAGGCTTTTCTACGCTACATTATCTGGAATGCTGGAATTTCTTATTGACAATATGTTTGACAAGTTTGAAAGATATATTTCGGCATCGGTATTTCAGTGGGAACAAAGGTTCACTTGTGCTTACTGATGTATTTATTAGCGTATAGTGGTGCAAAGTAGCGGAGCAAAGTGGTGGGGTAGCGGTGCAATGTGTGAAACCAGACTGCAAAGTACAGGAATAGTGGTACTAAGTGTGGCAATCTAGAGTACACAGTACAGAAATAGTTGTGCAAAGTAGTGGAAAAGTGGTTCAAAGTGTCAATCTAATGACAAAGTACTGGGATAGTGGTGCTAAGTGTGCAATAAAATGCAAAATAGTCAAAAAATGGTGCAAAGTGCCAATCATTAGTGCAAAGTACTAGAATGATGGTGCTAAGTTTAAAACTAGGGTGAAATATAGTGGAATAGTCGTGCAAAGTGTAAAACTGAAGTGTAAAGTTATTGAATGGTAGTGCGAATGGAGAAAATAAAGTACAAAGTAGTGAAAAAGTGCAAAGTAGTGAAAAAGTACAAAGTAGTGAAAAAGTGCAAAGTAGTGGAATAATGGTGCAAAATGTGAAACTAAGGAGCAAAGTAGTAGAAAAGTGGTGCAAAATGTGAAACTAGAGTGTAAAGTACTGGAATAGTGGTACAAAATGTGAAACTAGGGAGCAAAGTAGTGGAAAAGTGCAAAGTGTAAAATAGAATGTAAAGTGGTGGAATAGTGGTGCAAAGTGGGAAACTAGAGTGCAAACTAGTGGGAAAGTGCTGCAAAGTGTAAATCGGTGTATCTAGTCGTACAGTAACTAAGTGATTAAGGAGGCTACACTACTGATTAATACTTATATCTGTGACTTGGATTTTACAAAGATATACCGTTGGGTATGTTTTATTTCAAAAAACGTACACAATTCAATATAATATACACAAAAGAATTCAGTAACACGTTTTTGCAATTTTGTCTTTGATCTTTGATTCAATTTGAGGCAAATATCGAACGCAAAGTCACAATGAGTCAGCAAATTCTAGTTAACTGAACACTTAAACTGCTTCAATGTTTCAACTAAATGAAATGCGTTTTAATGTGTCCACGTAGAGTTTGAATAAATCTAATTTAAGACAATAAAATGTTTGTCTGGTGCTTTCTCATCACCGTTTTTACTAAATTTGCTTTGTCACGGTTATCATACATTATTTGCTGTTTATTTTTCACTGCTTATCTGTTTATTGAATATTTGATTTATCGGTTTACTGATTATCTGGTGTATCTGTTTGACCGGACTCCACAAAAATTCTGTTCTGAACGTTTTAGATTTCGGTTTTCCTAAGATGTATCTTTGGAAGAAAAATATGTACATTAATAAGGTTTTTACAAGAATATCTCAAAGTGTGCACTCGGACAGTACGCCGCGCATCGACCTCCGCTGCGTGTCAGTATACTCCAGCTGTACTGTCTTCGTGCATACTTTGAGGTATTTTTGTAATAACCTTATTAATATAACCTCATATTATTAATGTTTCAGCCATTTATAATTAATATAACCTTTTCTAATCCTAATTATAACATTTCACTCAATATATACCCAGTCATAATGTGTCACTTTGTATAATGTAATGCACATAGAAATGTACAACTACAACTTTAATGCCGTGTATTGTGAACAAGAAGCCAAATGATGCGAGTAAGTGAAAATACGTTTTGTTAATTTTCTTTCTGAAGCAACAGGTTTGTCAAGTGGTTAATTAACATCACTGTCACATTCATACAAGATTGTTTGAAGCAGTTCTTAACTTTCTTTTGTCGTGAGATTTGGTATTTGGTATTCAAAATCAAAATCAGTGACGAAGCGTTGGAGTATACTCCATTTTTGTAAACATAACTTTAAAGTCATGAATTAGTTATTGATGATGAATTTGTGATAAATTTATATATTTCAAAATGTGCTGGAATGCAATATTGACGAGATGCCGAAGACGAGAATGTTGCCAGATTATCAGAATCACTGTAAACCTGACACAGTCTCCAGTTGCAACGGAAGACGGTGATTATTTTCCAATTGGATAATACTAGTATTCATGTACTGCTATATATGCCATCCTGACATATATCAACTTGCAATAAGATGCTGGGAAAGACATACACAGTTGTACTTACCCCCACTGACGATACTTCTCAGCTCCTCCTCCACGAGCTTAAAATCACTTTCTTTTGGTGCACCTTGGAAATGCTTAGCAAGCACGAACTTCTGTGTCTTCACCATCTTAAATTCAGTCTACTTAAATATGCCTAAATGTTTAGATATATCAGTTAGAGATTGTCACATGTTCTAGTCAAAGTATATTCAAGGCCATAGTATAAGAGGTCACCACTGAGATTATAATGTACTAAAACGTTCATCATAGACCAAACTTTGTACAGTGGTCGTTGACACTTATTATCAGCACTTTACAAAGCGAACAAAGCAAGCAAACTAATAATATAAAACACGTCATTTAATTGCACTACTAAATTAATGCAATGGAAATTAGTGTAGTTCGGCAATTAGTTAGTAGCACCGTTTCTATTTTAATTGAATGAGCCATGACGAATGTTCATACAAAAAAACTCCACGGTTGAGGTTATCGCGGGTGAACAAGGAATTGTGGGCCGAATTCCGCGAAGAATGGTCAATATAAAGCAAAAGTTCATAATTATATATCTGACTGTGATAATAACGGTAATTATGTATATAGTGAGGATATTGCGAATATTATCGGTAAGCTACCAACTCAAAAGTCGCGTGGCTCTGATGGTCTCTGCGCTGAGAATCTTAAGTATGTGTATTTGTGTATGTGTATCTCATCTCTGCTTGTCCACGGATATATCCCTCCTGAGATGTCAAACGTTTTCTTTCTTCCTCTTTTGAAAAATAAAAAAGGAGATGTAACGAGCAAGAACAACTACCGTTCTACTGTCATTACAACTGTAATAACAAAACTATTAGAACACTTGTTTCTTGAGAGCTGTGAACTATACTTCGTGACTACCAGCAATCAATTTAAATTAGTTTTTTTTTAAAAGAGTCATTATACGGATTTCTGTGTTTTCGTTTTAAAAGAGCTTATTCGCTATTATAACTCTCTTGGTAGTAATACATTCGTTTTCTTGATGCGTCAAAAGCTTTTGACAAAGTCAACCACTGGACACTGTTAAGCAAACTATTCTCCACCATACATTCGATTTCTCGTGAACTGGTATTCCTCGCAATACTACTCTATCAGATGGAGTAATTATCGCGACTATTTTCGGTATATATTGGGGTGCGACAAGGGGGTGTTATGTCTTATTCAATGTGTATGTGGATACCTTAAATATCCAACTCAATATTAACATGAACGGGTGCCTAGTTGGCAAAACATTAATTAATAACCTTAGTTATACTATATTAGTTATATATATCAAGGAAGTTATCGTATGAAATGTATTTTATTTGAAACGTTTTGTTCAAATTGTTATTGCTGCCAATTGTGGTGCACGTACCGCAAATGCATTCCGCAGACTGTTTGGTTATCTAAGTGACTGTAGCGCTGGTACTATGTTCGTTACAAACCGCATTAATTAATTTTCGTGTATTCATCGTAATCTCATTTTTAAATTTAATGAACGTGGGCAGAGGTCGTTTTTGTTTCTCTTCTGTTCTGCAATGAATCTTATGATTTGAATTAAAGCTATAATAATTTACATAATAAACCAAGGAACATTGTCTTGCAATTTATGACAAATTTTCTCTAAAAAAAAAAAATATGATTGGACTTCTGCCTTAAGCGCGAACGTATCAAAACAGTATTACACTATTATAACAGTATCGCGTCACCACTAACGATATCGCGTCAATTGTTGTGATATCTCTATTTGATTCACCACTAACGATATCGCGTTAAATGTTGTGATATCACTATTCTCCTCACCACTTACGATATCGCGTCAATTGTTGTGATATCACTATTCTCTGCACCACTAACGATATCGCGTCAAATGTTGTGATATCACTATTCTCTTCACCACTAACGATATCGCGTCAATTGTTGTGATATCACTATTCTCTGCACCACTAACGATATCGCGTCAAATGTTGTGATATCACTATTCTCTTCACCACTTACGATATCGCGTCAAATGTTGTGATATCTCTATTTGATTCACCACTAACGATAGCGCGTCAAATGTTGTGATATCACTATTCTCTGCACCACTGACGATATCGCGTCAAATGTTGTGATATCACTATTCTCTTCACCACTAACGATATCGCTTCAAATGTTGTGATATCACTATTCTCTTCACCACTAACGATATCGCGTCAAATGTTGTGATATCACTATTCTCTTCACCACTAACGATATCGCGTCAAATGTTGTGATATCACTATTCTCTTCACCACTAACGATATCGCGTCAAATGTTGTGATATCACTATTCTCTTCACCACTAACGATATCGCGTCAAATGTTGTGATATCACTATTCTCTTCACCACTAACGATATCGCGTCAATTGTTGTGATATCACTATTATCTTCACCACTTACGATATCGCGTCAAATGTTGTGATATCACTATTCTCTGCACCACTGACGATATCGCGTCAAATGTTGTGATCTCACTATTCTCCTCACCACTAACGATATCGCGTCAAATGTTGTGATATCACTATTCTCTTCACCACTAACGATATCGCGTCAATTGTTGTGATATCTTTATTTGATTCACCACTAACGATATCGCGTCAAATGTTGTGATATCACTATTCTCTGCACCACTAACGATATCGCGTCAATTGTTGTGATATCACTATTCTCTTCACCACTAACGATATCGCGTCAATTGTTGTGATATCTCTATTTGATTCACCACTAACGACATCGCGTCAAATGTTGTGATATCACTATTCTCTTCACCACTTACGATATCGCGTCAAATTTTGTGATCTCACTATTCTCCTCACCACTAACGATATCGCGTCAAATGTTGTGATATCACTATTCTCTTCACCACTAACGATATCGCGTCAATTGTTGTGATATCTCTATTTGATTCACCACTAATGATATCGCGTCAAATGTTGTGATATCACTATTCTCTTCGCCACTAACGATATCGCGTTAAATGTTGTGATATCACTATTCTCTTCACCACTAACGATATCGCGTCAAATGTTGTGATATCACTATTCTCTTCACCACTTACGATATCGCGTCAAATGTTGTGATATCACTATTCTCTGCACCACTGACGATATCGCGTCAAATGTTGTGATATCACTATTCTCTGCACCACTGACGATATCGCGTCAAATGTTGTGATATCACTATTCTCTTCACCACTAACGATATCGCTTCAAATGTTGTGATATCACTATTCTCTTCACCACTGACGATATCGCGTCAAATGTTGTGATATTACTATTGTCTTCACCAGTAAGAATATTGTGTCAAATATTGTGATATCACTATTATCTTCACCAGTAACAATATCGCGTCAAATGTTGTGATATCACTATTCTCTTCACCACTAACGATATCTGCCTGTGTTTGACATGTGACTATGTAGGAACTTTTTTCATTAAGATCTGCGCGCAACCAGCGTATATTATACATATGATCGGTAGACCCAAGTTCAAATCCTACCTTAGGTTGAACATCAAAAGGGTTGACCTCTACCAAGCTGAGTGAGCCACAGACTCGATGTTAAGGCCAATTCCACTGGCTGAGATCCATTCACTAACGAATGTGACTTTGGGGGAACCTTGGTTAAGGTCTGCAGGTGCTTGTGTTCGACCGAGCCTGGTTGACACCAGGATAGCGCAATAAAATTGCCATTTGATAGATGATCGCACAGCCCTGTCATGTAGTCGCAAACATGAATATGACTTCTGTGGCAAAATTGCACTATTGCACTTGCAATTTGCACATACAAAAAAAGTAAGGAGAGACAACAGTGACATTCAATGTCCGGAACTGTCGTCTGGCACAAAAACATTACATCGAAGTGAGCAAGTACTATGTGTAGGAGATAACAAGATCTGAAGAAATTAGACGAAATGCTATATTATATATATTAGTAATTTTAATATAAAAAAAGTACATTTTTCTTAGTAATAGTGACACCTGTTGTTTATTATGATGGATCCCCACGGTTAGGTACCAGAAGCATAGAAGTTTATAATTAAAATTGTTTTCCATAAAAAACACGAAACCATCATAAATGGCCTTATAAACAGCCTTTTACTTCATAGTGGGGTGGGTGAAGTAAACCTGTGATTATTTTTATTACTTTCTGACCATCTAGTTTGCCATTTACCATGTCCATATAAACAAAAGCTCCAGCGAATAGATTTGACTACTTGTTTCAAGCTATGGCACTTGGAAATGAGTGTTGTGACATGTGGCAAATGTCCAACTGTCTTGGGTAATAAGATTGGCTAAATTGTATTAAAGAAAAACATTGACTGAAGCCTTGCAGAGGACTGAATTGTTGTCAATAGCAACAAACATACTGAGAAAGTCAAAGACAGTGAAAAAACAAACAAAAAAACACACAGGCATATAAATAATAACTTTCTAGGATCTTTATTGACTCCAAGTAATCCAGAGTAGAACGAGATAAATCAACACTATACCCCGCCATCTTTTTTTAATATTAGATGCAACCATTATTTTATAGGGGACAACGGGTCATAACTTGAGGGGAGTAAAACACCCATAATTTTAAAAAAAATGCCTTGATCAATAAGGGTCAAAGTTACAAGGAACATTATTTTGATTTTTCAGTGGACCAATAAATGCATTTGACTTGAAAATATAAAACAAATCTATCATAACAGCAATTAAAACAGCTTGCTGCATTATACGTATCACTTCCCTGTCAAATTAGTGGTTCATGCTTATTTGAATCTAACAGGCCAATTCTATCACACCTTGCTAAGCTCGAACTTCCATCCAATCAGACCATTCCAAATAAACATGATCCCTACAAATACTAGAGGGCGCTCTCACCAAAAACTTATCTGAATAAAAAGAATATTATATTATATTATGCTTTTTGGTTCACGGGTAAAATAAAAGACGATCACGTAACAGTACAAAAACACCTTGGAACCCCGTAGGCAGGCCGGTGACACCGGTTCACACTTAAGGGGGTACCAATCCCCCTGCCAAATTCCAAGGGAAAATCAAAACATTTAAAACACAGAACAAGTAACATAAAACATATATGCGCTGCTGTAAGTGTGTGCAATGATAGCCCACCAAGAGGACAAAACTCTTGGCTCCTGTGCGTGTGCTGAGTTTGCTAAAGCAATGGTGCATCGATGTTTAACAAGACAAGGCAACTTTCTGTTTTAAAATTGATCCTACTATAATATATGAGACATCATGGATCTAAAAAAAATCCTCGTGTTCAGAACGTTTGGCAAACGCACATGAGTAAAGGATGAACAACAAAATACACTAATTCCCTTCATTTCAGCATTACAGCAATCTTGTTTAGGAATAATTTGAATTGGCATGTGAATATTTAGGAATCACATATATTGATTATATGACTGGGAAACACAGGATGAATCATAAAACAGATCGGAGTATCCCATTGTGTCACTTGTAAAAATACGATCCCTCATATCACAGGTGCTTGACAATGTAAGCATGACTGGCTAGACTGATTAGAAAAAAAAACACGTGCATACACGAATATAAAATTTGAATGCCCCTTTCCAATTGATTAATTATTCATGGTGACCTTATGCACGTACATGCTTCATTAGGTAGGAATTCATATTCCTGATTTGCATACTGCTCGTGTTTGTTGTTATTTAGCCTAGCCAGTCATGCTTATATCGTCAATTCCGCCAGAATATTGATATCCGTAGTCAACACTTATCGAAATACGATACACTGACTGTCAAATGTTTCAGGTTCTTTCTCTAAATATTCAGCATTATACAAAGTCAAATCGATCGATGGTGTTAACTGTAGCCAGCCAGGTAGCCAGCGGATTTTACATTATTTCTACGTACTATAAA